>NC_134813.1:18846229-19016229 GCF_046742065.1 Oratosquilla oratoria
GCAGTGCCTGGGTTGGGTGCTGGCGTCCCTTGGCACCACTCTCCTAGTGGCCACTGTATTTGGCATCTTCATCATGGTCTTCAGCTAGCACGAAGCTCGCCTATCAGTCACCCCATCGTTGCTCCCTCCTACAGTGGATAATGGACACGTCTTGAGCCAAGCCCAACTCCCTTTCCTTCCCCCTCCTTTGCCACCGCTCCCTCCCTCACCTTCCCCGCTATCCCCCAGTCCCCCCATATTGTAAAGCTACCCTATTAATGCCGCCCACATCCATGTCCCAATATCATCCACGAAGATGGGGCCAAATACAAGTGCCCATATACAAGTATACTGTAGATATAAATGTACTTATCTATTTGCAATTAAATACAAATACAAACATGCGAACTTATGAATTATATAATACAAATACAAACACAAACATGAAGCTTCAAATACAAATAAAATACGAATACAGTTCATACCATATTTGCAAATATCGTGCCAGTTTCTTTTATCCTAATTATAGAAAGATAATTTTACTCCCAGTTATTTACCATAACATCCCTCAAGTAAAACTCTTGGATTTATCATATTAAAAAAATTAACATTGCAATATTTTGGGTCACACTAATATGGCCTTCACTTTCGCACTCAGGCAAGAAAACCAAAAGAAGAGAATCAAAATTATCTTGTTTGATCATTATTTATTATCAACAATTCACTAGCGCTTCTGTTCTTATGGAAAATGATGCGCCGTCGCCGTAGGTTATTTCATATTCAGTATTGGTTTGGCGAGTTGGTATTGGGCTCATGTGGGAACGTAGCTTTCTTTACTTACGGAAGCACCGGTGCATGATGTGAGAGTACTTATGTTCTGGAGGAGAGTCCTGTTTTTATAGAAAAGTACTGAGGGATGACAAAGTATTTTTGTTTAATCACCCACAATCTGGTGTAGCATGCTTGTTGATTGAGGAAGTATAAGAGAAAGTATTAGATTGTTATGAAGAATTGTGTGAGTAGGACATGAGGTATTGTATGGGAACACCACAGGGGCAAATAAGTGGGTCATCTTCTATCATGAGATGACCAAGTGTGAGGCAAGAGTGTCCTGCAATTAAACATAATGTTGTCTCAAAGCTTAGGTTACGTTGGTGTGAGGGAGCCCATGGATGTATATCAGGTTTAAGTGGTTTTAGGTAGTTTGTTAGATGTTACCAGCGGTTTGTTTTCCACATGTTTCGTATTGTAGGTCAAAACATAGGATAGTAGTCTGTTACAGGAAGCTGTGTGGAAGTGTCGTAGAGGGGTTGATGTCCCTTCTTGAACTACTCACTCGGCTCGTTCATTGCCGGAGGATGCCAACATGAGATGGTACCCAGCAAAAGGATACGGACTTGAAACGAGTGGAGACTTGGATGATCCATATATAATTTTTGTGTATTAGTGAGTGCTTTGAGGTGAAGTTAGAAAGTGCTTGTAGAGTGAAGGAACTTGTGAACAATGTATAGGGTGACGAGGATGCAAAAAAGTTCAACAGCAAAGATTAGGACAAAGTCGGGAAAAGGGATCCTAATTTTGTGTCTGTGGAGATACTGCTGTATAACCCATTCTATAGTCGCAGTGGGATCCGTAAGTACATATTCTAATAGCTGATGAATGGTCAAATACATGGAAGACTGTAGGACGTTTATTTATTTATTTATTTATTTATTTATTCATTTATTTATTTATTTATTTATGTATTTATTTATTTATTTATTTATCTATTTATTCATTATTTATATATCTATCTAACTATTTATTAGCATGGTTATGGCAAAGTAGGGACGTATTAAAGAAAACAATCAAATGGCTTGAATGGGTGTTACATCAGGAAGAAATTAATCAGTTATTTCCAGTGTGGATGGCAAGTATACTTTTTTCCCAATATGCATAGGCACAGTGTGGGCGTTTGTCATCTTCTTCGTGAGTTAAAGAGTCGTTTATAGTGCGGGAGATTGGGATGGTGAGAGTGTTCTTGATGGGGTAGATATATGTTAGTGATACCAAAGATCTTAGGCTGCTCAGGGGAGGATCTCCAGTTTCTGTATATAGGTTCTTCAGTGGGCTGATGCTAAAGGCACTTGTGAAGAGGCATCGGCCATGCGAACATATGGGGTCCAGTATTCAAAAGGCTATGGGCGAGGTGAGTGGGCTTGTATGAGGACCTGGTAAATGTTCTAAAGGGATCGTCTTTCGGTTTTTTCAACTTATGCTGAAGAGTAATCTTCGATCACAGGCTCAGTCCTTAAGATGTCAACGGTCAGTGGAACCTCGCACAAATCTCTCTCTCTCTCTCTCTCTCTCTCTCTCTCTCTCTCTCTCTCTCTCTCTCTCTCTCTCTCTCTCTCTCTCTCTCTCTCTCTCTCTCTCTCTCTCTCTCTCTCTCTCTCTCTCTGGGAAGAAACTTCATTATATCAATGTGGGACTGTTTCTATGTCACCGTCTCAAAGTGGGAGGGAGAGAGCAGTTGCCCGTTACCAACTCTTCATGTGTACTAAAACTGTGTATAGATTCTCTGAGGCCACGTGGACGGCATCACTAACCTCACATCACTGCACGCCAAGTGGACGGTGCGACCTAGCCACGCCTCACCGCCTCGTCCGCATCCTCTCTTGGGTGTCGCCGCTGCTTCCATCGCTGATTGACGTGACTCAGCCTAATATACTTGTACGCCGCGGGTGGGTCACCTACCGGCGGTATAAAAACAGGCCCCGGGCCGCATGTAAGTCGGTTCTAGTTCAGTCAATAAATGACTCATTGGTCAACTTTCTTGTCTTCGTAGCCCTGAAGCCCGCTACAACTAGTGACCCGGAGTGAGAAAATGGACCCATCTTCCATTGCTGCTGCCCCCAACGCCTCGCTGCCCGCTGCCAACACCGTCCACGCCGTCTCCCTGAAGCTGCCACCCTAGTTTCAGCGGGTGGAGATCCAGTTCCACCTGCGGAGAATAAGCAGGCCCCAAATGAAGGTGGACTCCGTTTTCGACGCAATCCCGAGGACATGTTCCAGTATATTTCTCGATTGCTCGACAGACACGACGACGTCATCCAGTATGATCCAGTTTACGCCGTCGGCAGCCTCCAGAGCCGCAAAAACCCTCCAACTCTCCCAACAACCACCAAATGACATTAAACCAAGCGCAGCATATCTCGAGATGCTGTCCATCGCCCGCCTCCCACCCAAAGCCAACGGAACCAGCAGGAGCATCGACATACTCCGACAGATGTGGCTCCCGCGCCTCCCAGCGCCCGTCCGATCCGTTACCTCCACAACACCGAGGACATGACCATCGACGATATATCACAGAAGGTGCACCACCGTAGCGGAACATCTCCCGGATTGGCTGAGTGATATAGAACTAGTGCTGGTCCACGGTGGCGGGAGCAGGGCCGCCGTATCGCCCGATGTGCATCGGCCAGGCCGCGAACCGTGGGGGAGCATCTCCCGGCCGGTTGGGATAAGTGATGTAGAACGAATGCTAGTCCACGATGGTGGGACTAGCCGGCCGTATCGCTCGATGTGCGTCGCCCCGGCCGAGGATCGTGGTGGAGCATCTCCCGGATGTGCTAAGTGATGTAGACCGAGTGCTGGTCCACGTTGTAGGGACGGGCCGGCCGTATCTCTATGAGCGTCACCTCAGCCACTGATCGTGGCGGAGAATTAGTGTGACGGAGCACTCCCTACTATGCTAAGTGATATGGACCAAGTGCTCGGTCAAAGTGGCGGGCACACCTCGAAAGTTGCCAGGAGGACGGTAACGTGGTGAAGGAGCAGAACGAAACTGACTCAACCCCCTCGTTCCGAAGTGAGCCGCGCTGGGCCAGAGTTTGTCACGTTTGACTAAGGTTGGGAAATAGAGGCCCTGTTAAGCCCAACTTCTCGGCGTGACGGAGGACTAGGTGAAGGCAAATTTGTTTCAGAAATGAGGTTGCCAAGGGAATCCTTGGACCCGACATCCACAACTCTGGGATCTCCCGTATACTATGGAGGGGGAAGGTATTCCCAGCCGAGAAGTCGGGTGCCGCTCACCTCATGTAGTTTCCAGGCATTAATGTAGAACGAGAAGTAGGAGGAGGAGGACGAGAAGGATGGTGTGTAAATAGGATGTCCATTTCCAAATGTCCTAAAAGGGAATTTATCTCTTTGATATTGTCTACACTTACTTTCAACCTAAATCAGATATGTTTGATAAGGAGTAAAAATATAAAAAGTTGTATAAGATATGCAAAATATACTTATCAAATATCACTGAACTGAAAGATGTGAATATTCAATTTTACTCCTGGTGGAACAATATAATGTATGCTGACTAAATGAACTTACTTCCCAAAACAAAAAGGAGTAGCCTACTTACCATAGATATCCATGATGGTAGTTTTTTTCACCCCTTACTTGCCATCTTCAAGAGTTTTTCTGTTGGCCAGAAATCTTTTGCACGTGGCTGGCCACTCTTCTGAGACGTTGTTACAGATTTGGAGCTCTGCCTTGACTAAATCCACTTACAGACGGTTTCTCTCGTTCCTCCAAACTGAGGTCATCATTGAAAAAATCGTTCTGTGCGAGCATTGCTGCATGGAATAGAGAAGATATAAGCGCTCATCTTCTTCATATTTGTGATATGGACTCATCTCTCAAGTTTGCTTTTCAGCTCAGACATTAACTTGAATACTGAAGTTATGCTGAATGTCTCGTCTTCTAATACTTCAATAGAGTCTGAGAACAATTTAAGAGTGTGACTGAGGAAGAATAAAACAGGTTATTTCCTTCATCTCCAAAACACTTTAGTAGTAGCTTGGGGCACTACTCTTCACCTAAGCTCTGGCAATAAATACTTAGGAATTTCCAGCACTTAAGTATCTATCAACAGCTGGCATAAGAGAAAGCCATCTAGTCACAACATGCCGGAACAGACTACAACTATCAGTCTCCACAAATTCACAGAATCCATTTAACTACGAGTATGTTGTTTTTTAACTACGGTGCTGAAATGGCCATACTCTTTAAGCACAATATGTTCAGTATCAATTTCCAGTTTAACTGTAACAATTCTTGTTGCATTGTGCAAAATGTTAGCCAGTTTGCAGCAATAATATTCCTATGAAAACCATTTTAATTCTTTATTGTTATGTTTTCCATAGTTTGCACTTGCATTGTCAGCAGTGTATGCAGATACTTTATTCAGATCCTGACCTGACGTCTCTAGTTTAGATAATAGCTGATTTGTTGTGGCCTCATCAAAATGAAAGTAGGAGGAGGAGGAGGAGGAGGAGGACTACGAAGAGGAGTAGTACTACGACGAAGAAAATGAAGGAAAGACAAGGACGAGGAGGAGGGGGGGAAAAGAAGTAGGACGAGGAGGAGGAGGGAGATGAGAAGGAAGAGGATGGGGATGAGGATAAGGAGAAGGAGGACAAGGAGGAAGAATAGGAGAAGGAGGAGAATGAGGACGAGGAGGAGGAGCAGGACGAGGAAGAAGAGGAAGAGAAGGAAAAGAAGGAGGAAGAGGAGGAGGGGGAGAGTACAACAAAGCGGAAAAAGAGGAAGAGAATGAGGGGGAGGAGGAGGAGGAGGAAAAGAAATAACAATAAATTTATTATATATTTTTTCTAGTCTTCCACTGACGGAGTACTCCTGACTACACTAAGTGATATAGACCGAGTGCTAGGTCACAGCGGCTTAGCGGGGTGGCTATATCGCTCGGTGTGGGTCGGCGCGGCCGAGGACCGTGTCGGAGCATTCCTGATTTTCCTAAATGATGTAGATCGAGTGCTCGGTCAGGATGGCGAGGGGGGGTGGGGGGTGAGCATATCACCCGGTGTGCGCCGGATCGACTGCGTACCTTGGTGAAGCATTCCTAACTATACTAAATCTTATAATCCGAATGCTCAGTCACAGTGGCTGGCACAGCTCAAAAGTTTCTGGGAAGACAGCAATATAGTGGAGTACTAACAACCATGCTAAGTGATATAGACCGAGTGCTCGGTTATAGTGGCGGGCACAACTCCAAAATTGATATGAGGATGGCAACGTGGTGGAGCACTGACGACGATGCTAAGTGTCACGACCCACCTATGGGCCAGGCTAGTCGCGATACGGAAAAAAAAAAAAAAAAAACTGCGCAGTTTAGACGAGTGTCAGAGTTCAGGCCGTATAATTAAACTCTTCGTTTAAATTGAATATCATTACACGAATAAAAATAGAATATACAACATTTCTAGACATAGAATGTGAAAGCATATCAATATAGGTTACATGAATTTATTTGCTAATTATTTACCAAGTAGAGTAGCTGGGTGTACTCTTGTAAGTAGCACGTAAGAACAGGTGGGCGAAACGAAGTTTTGATTATGGTGTAGACTAGTCTTGATTCTGGTTGCTAAAGTCGTACCAACGGTCTCAGGAACAAGTAGGTAGTTTGAGGTGAGACTGATATACGATAACTTCTGGTAGGGGAAGCTTCTGCTAGTACTTCTGGTAGGTGAAGCTTCTGGTAGTCGGGAACACATAAATTATTGGTTGATGTTTCGTAGTTGGGAAATAACAGAGAGAGAGAGCGCCAAGTCGCACGTAGTCCAGTACCAGTCTGGAGATGTCCAAAACAATACGGAAAAACACGAAGGCTTGGCACTTCGCGTGAAGATGGGCAGTCGTTGTAGTCCAAAGGACTTGTTTAGTGGAGTTGTCGTAATTGATGAATGTATGATAATTTCTATGTAGATTCAGATGGGCCCTGGGTGTCTACTTCTTTTCTTGTCTTTTCTGTTCTTTTCGCGTTCTGGTTCTCCCTGCTTCTCTTCTCTATATATCTCTGTGTCTCTGTCGGGTCCCTTATATATACGGGAATGGGAACTGACATTTCTCTGGTGACAAAATTGATGCAAAGTGGTAGTTTCAACATCTTCAACCAATTTGAAAGCAGAATGAGCTTTCCCGCCAAATTATGTTACGTTTCTGAGCTTGGTGTCATCTGACAATACGTAATGAGGCACGCCCCCAAACAGACGGGTACTGCGCAATACTTAACATTCTAAGAAACGCGCACACACACACACACACACACACACACACACACACACACACACACACGCACGCACGCACACGCACACACGCACGCACGCACACACACACACACACACACACACACACACACACACACACACACACACACACACACACACACACTGGCTGTCTCGACAGAGACTGCAGCAGATCCGAGGTGAATACACACACACACACACACACACACAGGAAACCTACTAAAATGGATAGAGGACTTTCTGACTGGTAGAAAGATGAGAGTAGTGCTCAGAGAAAAATATTCAGACTGGAAAGAGGTGATCAGTGGAGTACCGCAAGGATCTGTGCTGGCACCAATAATGTTTGCTATCTATATGAATGACATGGATGAGGACGTGAACTGCTACATGAGCTTCTTTGCCGATGACGCCAAACTGCTAAGGAAAATAGAAACTGATGAGGACTGTGAAGCACTGCAAGAAGACCTAAATAGGGTATGGAACTGGAGTCAGAAATGGGAAGTGGACTTTAATACTAAGAAGTGTAGCATAATGGAGTTTGGAAAAAGCAAAAACAGAATATCAGGAAAATATACAATTGGAACCAAAGAAGTAAAGAAAGTAGGATCCGAAAAAGATTTGGGAGTAATTATCACGAACGACTTGTCCTATGATATACAGATTAACAAAATTGTCGGGGAGACTTACAACTTGCTAAGATCAATAAAAGTGGCGTTTACATACTTGGACGAAGACATGATGAAAAAAATATTGGTTACATTGATAAGGCCTAGATTAGAGTATGCAGCGACATTGTGGTCCCCCAGTACCAAAAAGAATATAAAGAAAATAGAAAGAATCCAAAGAGCAGCTACAAAAATGGCACCTGCACTTGCAAACCTATCATACGAAGAGAGATTGGCTAAACTGGAGTTACCGACACTGGAGCAAAGAAGAGAGAGAGGTGACCTGTTGACCATCTACAGAATCATGAAAGGCACAGAGGTACTCGATAGTGAGAACTTACTTAACTGGGACAAAAGAAACACAAGAGGACATGGAAAGAAAATAAAAAAACATAGCTATAGAAGAGAACTGAAGAAAAACAGTTTTCCTCATAGAGTTTTGGACACTTGGAACAAACTGGACAATGAGATAGTATGCGCAAAAACCATTCATGAGTTTAAAAACAAACTAGACACTGCAAGATACAAAGGCGGGACAACACGAGCATAGCTCCCCTTCCCGCAAAATACAACTAGGTAAATAGGTAAATACACACACACCTGCCGGCAACGTGGTGGAACACTTACGACTATGGTAAGTGATAGACTGAGTGCTCGTTCACAGTGGCGGGCACTACTCGAAAGTTGCTGCAAGGCCGGCAACGTGGTAGACCACGGATGACCATGCTAGGTGATATAGACCAAGTGCTCGTGTGGAAGGTTGCGATCCATACTTTAAGAAATGATGTGAGTAGCGGAGCAAGTAAAGGTTTAGTTCTACGGATTTACTCTTGTAATTCGCAGACAGTTGTCTTGTACAGAGCCAGTCGTGATCTGCATTAATTAGCAAGGCAATTGACCACGAAGGCTGAGATGGTTGCCACTTCATCAATTTTTTGTCGTGCAGTAATAATTATAATGTGACAGAAGTAGGTATTTACATGGTTGAGTGATACACTCAATATTAAACAAAAATATACACAATTATGACACATAGAAGGACATGGCATATTTTAGTAATACATGGCGAAAAAATAAAATATAAAGATAATTCCTTCTGTGGACGAGAGCTTCTCAACGGCCGTATCGTTAGCGGACCGGTTGTCCTAAGAGGTTAAAGTCAGGTCAGCCTAGTTCCATGTTAAGTGACCTCTGGTCGGGTTGTGGTTAGACCTGACTTCGGTCCGCCACCAGCTCTCCCCTCTTCCGTGAGTCACTGGGCTGGTATCTCGACCCCAGTGTCGCAAGACAGCACATCCACAGCAAGGCCGCTTAATAATAATAATAATGATAATAATAATGATAACAATAATAATAATAACAACAATAATAACAATAATAATAATAACAACAATAACATAATAATAATAATAATAACAATGATAATAACAATGATAATGATAATAATGATCAATGATAATGATAACAATAACAATAATAATAACCAACAACAACAACAACAACAGCAGCAACAACAACAACAACAATAATAATAATAATACAAATAACAGTATTATAAGAATATTATTATAAATAAAGATATTTTAAATAATAATAATCAGCTGTTTCCTAAGAACGAATTTCTAAGGGAACACATTACGATACGTTCAAATATTTTCACCCCTATTTTCTTTTCATAAATTGAGACACCAATTCATTTGCTCTAGGTATTAAGCATATAGTCTTTTTATCAGTGATATGTACGTTTATATACATGTACATTGTACGAATGCAAAATTTATGTACAGGGAAGGGATAGTATCAATATAATTACAGTAACAATATGTATAATGTATGTTTTTTCTATATTGTGAACATTCTATTATCAGTTGATTTTTTCTAAAATAACACACATGTATATATTTGTGTAAATATAAATATATATTACCCCACCATTGCTTAGCGACATCGCAAGGCAAAAGTTATACTAACAGTAGAGAAGTTATAAAGTAGAACTTGGTAAACTGTGTTTGCCATCATTTCGTTCAAAAAGATAAGGAAGAGGCTAAAGTATGTTGCAGTTTTTATTTTAGGTCAATACCATATGTTGTATAGTGGAGTGAATTTAGAATATGAATTGGAAAAGCATGGTTTAGGAGTGCCAAGGACATTCGTGTTTATTTACATTTGCAACACCTATAGCAGCATTACGATTATTATGTATGAAAATTGTTGTCTTCAGTTGTCGGACTTGTATCACCCTAATTGTGATGCAATTGGAGTATATAGTGTAATTTTCCATCATATTGGAAAAGAATATACTCTGTAGTCACAATAAGACTATTAAAACTGGTAGTCGTGTTTTCGCAGCCAAAACTTACTCGTATAACCTGAAATCTCCCTATTTTAATGATTCTTTTAAAGATTAAACAGTTATGATTGATTTAGTGTTATAAGATGAGACAACTTTTCTTTTCCCAGGTGGGAGGGTGTAACATTGCTCAGCTATTGATAAGATACAAATGGCTAAAATTTGAGAAACTAGCAAGTATCATAGTATGTACTATGGATGATTAACATAAAATTTACATTGCCCAATACCTCCAAACTTAACCTAACTTGACCATCCCGTAGAAAAAAATATATCCTTCAAGCGAAAAAAAAGGAAAATTCACTTTCATGTTACTGAATCAGAACCAGCAAATGAATCTAGTGTTCTTAAACTGGGTACCTCTTTGGTTTTTCAGTCTTGTATCTGTTGTAATTATTCTTTAATTCATAGACACTGACTCACGACATTCTCAGGGAGACATACAGGTATTATTATAGTTGTGCACATCTATGCAATATAGCAGAAAATTAAATATTGATTTTGTGAATTATAATACATGAATGTAATATGCAGTTTCCTTGGCGGGAATAAAAAAAACCATGCTACAAGCAAATCTACTAATGAACAAAGCCACTAGGTAGGGATGGGCACAAAATTTTCAGATTTTTTTTTAACCTGTAAAATGAGGTGAGGAGGAGAACAGGGGTGGAAAGGGAGTTGGGAGATAGGGTGGATGAAAGAGTATTGGGATGGTTTGGACACATGGAAAGAATGAGTGAAGAAAGACTAGTAAAAGAGGTGTGGAAGGAGTGAACATGAGGGGGCAACCTAGGATGAGATTGATGGATGGGGTAAAAGGGGATTTAGGGAAGAGGGGAATGTCTGTTGAGGAAGGACAGAAGAAAGGGATGAGTGGGGAATGGTTGTATATGGATGATGTGATGCATGAGGTGGAATGGGTGGGGGATAGGGGGTGAGGGAGTATGTGTGAGAAAAATTTGACGCAGCCCGATGGGATTTCTCCCAGTCTTTCACCTTTTCTGCATGAGAGGATGGAGAGGGGGTGGGGGGAGTCACTGATATAATGAAGTGGTCTTGCTGTGGATGTGCTATGTCTTGTGACACTGCTTCTGACCCAGGGCAGTGGACAAGATGCAGGGATGACCCGTCATCCATGAGGTGCCAAGATAAGAGGGTGGAGTGGGTGGGAGTTTCTTTGGTTTTTGGCTACCCCCCTTATAAGGGGGAGGGGAGCCTTTGGTGTTTATGTATGTTAAATTCTTTTTGCATATAAAAGACAATTTCATTAAAAAGATACTTATTAAATTTTTTAAATAGCGTGAAAAATAAGGGAGATACAATTTTTTTTATCCTGAATTTTTGGCTAGACTTTACCATAAAGTGTGAGAATTAAGGGTGGTAATTTGTAGAGATTTTGGTAAAGAAATACACATACATAAACTCTAAATCACTGGTCCAATTTTATTGGAATTTGGAATACTTGGGTTTTATGGATCAACAAATCACTCGAGCATGTCAAAAACAATGTGGGACATCTCCATCATACCATAGTTGCCTTTTCATAGCAATTATTAAGTTGTCAATTTAGAGATTATCATCAATAAAATCCAAACCACTGCCCCAATTGACATGCAACTTGGTATGTGAAGGTTTTATGGGTCAACAAATCACCTGAGCATGTCAAAAACAATGTAAGACTTTCCTTTTATACTATTCTTATTAACACCTTTCATGTTGCCATGGCAACTATTGTCAATTTAGAGATAATCACCCATAAAATCCAAATCGCTGCCCCAATTGACATGCAACTTGGCATGTGAAGGTTTTATGGGTCAAAATTCATACCATAACAATATAAGTGTTATTTGTCAACAACGCCCTCTACGTATTATGACTACTACAACTAATAGTATCTCCGACATATGTAAACAAACAAGATAAGTATCAGAGAATCTCGATATGTCAAGTAGGCATTTTTCTGCAGCAAATGCACAGCCGTGTCATCAACAATTTAAAAGTTGCTCAAATCCGGAAGAAAAGAGGCCAAAGAACACGATTATCACATTAAATATTTCATAAATTGGTTTCTAATCTTTAGATTTTCATTCGGAAAACTAATTTGCCATGGGTAATATAAAAAATTGTGTTTAAATCAGTGAAAATTAGTATGGTTTTGAAGAACTGGACATACACTTGCAGAACAGCAAGACAATTTGAAAATTTTGTGCATGCGCTGAATGCTTCAAGTATTCAAACTGAGGCACACCCATTTAAATGGACCGCAAAAGATGGCAGCGTAAACATTATATCTGTGATGGTGGCATTGCCTGTGGATTCACGTGTACCTACACTAGAATACAGTCCAGATGCCATGTTGTCGTCTGTCCAGTCCAGTCACTGTCAGTTAAACAATGGCTTTCACATTGTAGACTGGGTGCTCTCCAACTCCATGTGACGTTAGTAAGCATTATTACAAAGACAATAGGGTTTCCCTGGACTTTTAGGGAGAACACGGGGCTCTGCCATCATCTATTAATTGCCTGAGCTACAATAATTATCAGGCTGTCAGCATCCGTGACGACGACCCGGATGATCTTTAGAGTTTGAGGTACCGAATTACTAAGTATAGGTTAGGTTAGAATAGACGAATTTATCATCCTTTCATTTCTTCGACCTCAGTGTCTATAAAAACAAACATGGCATGTCATTCAACTGCTGCAACTTCATTCGTTGATAAATTGGTTTTAGCAACTTTTTTGTTAT
Source organism: Oratosquilla oratoria (assembly GCF_046742065.1). Lineage (NCBI taxonomy): Eukaryota > Metazoa > Arthropoda > Malacostraca > Stomatopoda > Squillidae > Oratosquilla > Oratosquilla oratoria. The sequence goes on from NC_134813.1 coordinate 18,859,051, forward strand.
TGATTTCTATCAAGAAAATCACATATTACATTGATATATTATAATTTACAAAATTAATAATTTTCTATTGCTGTATTGCATAGGTGTACTTTTCTAAAAGTTTACTGACATCCATTGGTTTTGCATTGAAAAAGTTGTTCCTGTTTGTAGTCTTATATTGGGTCTTTGCAAGTTTTGGCTGTATTTACTTAATTGTAGTATACAGGAAAGGAGCAGGGTCCTGTCTACTATTCTCTATTTTTTTTTTTATCATACTTAGGTTAAGTTCATGTACAGTTCTAACTTAATCTATATCCTTGATTTCTAATTATCATATTTAGATATGAACTCATGCTTGAGATGCCATCTTTGTTTTGATAGATGCAGAGGTTGAAAGCATTAAAGTATGATAAATTCATACAATGTGGTGGGCCAACTTGGTCGAGTAGATGGACCAAGTTGGCGATGGGCTGAGTTGATCCTACACCAAACTCATGTATTGTTTGAACATAGGCTGTATAACTTCTTAACCTCTTCACTCCGGGGCACATCGCACATCTGGCAGCATTAGGTGCCCAACATGCGATGTTGCGTCATAATAATCGCATTATAAAAAATAAAGTCAATGCTCAATAGTTCGTTCTCTTTCACCCGTATATTTTGATAACCATAGAAAATATGATGAACCCAGTTTAGAGAGAATGGAGGTTATGTAGGTACGACTACAATAAATATAATCAAGATGCCGACGTCGGCATCATTGAGTACCCACTTGCTCCTCATGCCGCCTACGTAGGTGTCATCGTATGGAAGTGGTTAAGCTATTCCAAGTATACATCTATATGGAAAACTATTTCTTCGGTATGTCCTCTGGTCCGTGGCTGCATACCTACTTATGCTTAATGAAACATAAGTAGTGAAGGAATAAGAAGATACCTTCTTGTGATACCCCTCACAACCAGTAGATTCATTGCCCAAGCTTTTAATTCACACCCATACAGTACGTCTCTTGTACCTCGCTTTAAATGCAGTAATTGTAGGTACTGTTACTATATGATCTGGAAAACCATTCCATGGGCCAATGGCTGGATATCATTCGTTAATAAATTACCAAACTCTGTCACCAACTTCCTCAATCCCTCCTCCGATCCTGCCACAAGCGCAGTGTCGTCCGCAAACAACAGCTGGCTCACCTCCCACTTTTCTCCATTTTCTTTAACCATCTCCAATCCCTGAGCCACTACCCTTGCATTTACCTCTCGCACTACCCCATCCATGTATAAGTTGAACAGCCAGGGCAACATAACGCATCCTTGAGAAGTCCCACCTTTACCTCAAACCACTCACTCTCTCCATTTCTAATCCTGACACAAGCTCTACTACTCTCATAAAAACTCTTGACAGCTCCTAGAAGCTTTCCTCCTATCCCGTATATCTGCATAACCTCCCACAGTGCCTTTCTGTCTACCCTATCGTAAGCCTTTTCCAGATCCATAAAAGCCCAAAAAACATCCTTCCCCTTTCCTATAGCTTTCTCACATATCTGTCTTACCACAAAGATCTGATCTACACAACCTCTACCCATCCTAAATCCACACTGTTCCTCACCAATTACTCCCTTATACGGTACGTTCCTGAAAACCTTACCGCAAATTGAAATTACCGTATACCGAACCTATTATAACATGCAATGATAAGATATGTGTTCCAGCATGTCGAAAGTCACCCCTACAGACATGAAAATAGTCACATGAAAATGTAAAGTACTGCACAAAAAAAATAAACAGAAAATGTTTTTATTTACCTTTCAATCACCACGTACTCTATCAGATGATGTCCCTCCCAAGGCTAAGGGACAGTAGGGATCTCAGCAATTTGCTCTGCAGATGCGTTGCATTCTCCCCAGCTTTTTTTTATAGCCTCACGATTAACGCCGTCCAGACTGTCGACTGGGCTAGGCCCAAATTTCAACTTATGGCAGACGTACCTTCTCCTTGCTCTTTCCTCTTCAAAATATCTAATTGTACCTCCAATGTCAGACTACTTCTCTTTTGCTTTGCCTTTTCAACTCCAGCAGTCTCTGCAGAACGTTTTGTGGCCATTATGGGTGCGTCACTGTGCATTGTGATAATAATATCCACAAAAAATGCACTGTAAGGATTTAACTTGTGTTCAAAGGGAAACGCGGGAAGAGACTGATTGTTGTGGTGGCGCTACGGTATGGTGTAAACAAAACATGGGCGGATACCATATGTGTGAATTTTTCTTACTGTAAATAGAATTGAGGGTAGTACAGGTAAACGTCGACTTACGATGGCATTAGGTTTCGATAGAGCCATCGTAAGACGATCTCATCGTAAGTCGATCCCCACTCTGTTCCGTGGTCACTGTACCTAGCCTACCTGTATATTAACCACCAGAGATACTGAATATAGCCTATTAAACATGTACAGTAGTTTATTTAATCATTTTTATCCTTTTTACCATATTCAAACACTTTAATATGTATTTTCAGTACGGGACTTAAATCCCGCGGGCAGCAGCCAATGCCAGCCGTACGACGTGACGTAATAATACTCGCATCATAAAATATAGTCACTGCTTATATCGATCGTTCTCTCTTTCACCCGCGAATTTTGAAAACCACAGAGAATGGGATTTAGGGCACATTTGAGAGAATGTAAAAACACAGGGGCGACTACAATAAATATAATCAAGATGCCGATATGGCAGCGTCGCGAATCCACTTGCTCCTCATGACGCCTACGTGTGCGGCACCGTATGGAAGGGGTTAAATTATCATATCGTCGTCGTCGTCGTCGTCATCGTAAAGTCGAACAATCGTAAGTCGCGGCCATCGTAAGTCGACGTTTACCTGTAATTACCAAATACCATAACTGTGAATTTACCGGATAAAGAATTACCATATAAGGAGGACTCACTGTACCTCAAATTCTAAAGATCATCCAGGTCGTTGTCATCATTACGGATGCAGACAGCCTGATTATTATTGTACCTTGGGCAATTAACAGACGATGGCAGAACTCCGTGTTTTCTCATAAAGTCCAAGGAAGCCCTATTGTCTTTGTAACAGCACTTATGAACATCACCTGGAGTTGGAGAACACCTGGTCCACCACATGAAAGTCTGGTAGTGACTGGACTGGCATGGTGTCTGTACCATATCCTAGCAGCTTTGTTTGTTAGTAAATTTGCTTGTAGCAAGGTTTTTTTGTTTTTTTATTTCCACCAAGAAAATTGGGTGCTGCTTTAGTATGTGGACTACCTTTTTAAAACTGGTTTAGCATGTGGCCTACCCTATTTGAATGTGTCTTACCTCAGCAAAAATTTAAAACAAACAACAATACTTTAAAAATGTTTTCATTTAAACCTAACCTAACTGGACCATCACACTTCTTACATAAATGTTGTTCCTGTAGAACTCCCTTTTCTTGTAAAAATGATGTTGCACTTTCATCACCTGCAGCAATTGTTAAATATAATTCTCTCAGCAACATTTTTGAATGGGTAAGGTTAACTGAAAAGAAATATGAAAAATATAAGAAATTTAAACAAATGATTAGAATATAGCAACAAGTTTAAATTAGTAAGTTACACTTTAAAAAACAACATTAAAATGTAATGGTAAAATTTGAAAAACATACCTCTGTTGAACAGTGATGACAAAGGAGACACAGATTACAAGCTATATATACTGCAGAGCTGGGTGCATTCCTCAGTGTGTTGAATGGGTAGGCCACATACTGTACCAGAGAAAAAATGTCATAGGCCATACCCAAAAGGTAGGCCACATACTAAAGTGGCACCGAAAATTGCATATTACGTTCATGTATTATAATTTGAAAAATTAATATTTGATTTTCTAATGCTATATCACATAGGTGTGCACAACTAAAATAATACCTATCCTACCAGCTGTGACTTAATCAGACATAGTAAATTATCTGGTTTTCTCTTCAAGTGTTTACACCACAGACAGCCTTAAAGCCTACAAAAGCATGGATGCATACAATCAGTTTGTGTGCATTATATTTTCATTGTGATTAAAGGGGAACATCATGCAGTGAAATGTAAAGTAAAATTTCTAATATATTCACATTATATTGATGGTTGGATAGGAAACAGAGGCATTTGTAAGTAAATAATCTTTGGATCATTCACAGATGCAATAACTAGCTGTGCCAGTAGTGGCTATAAAAGGAAAACAAATTTGTAGAGTAATAATCTAAAGGTCCAGGTTAGTTCTATGGGCCCAAGCTTGTTTATACTTTGAACAAGGGGGCCAGTGTTTGAGGGTCATAAACCAACCTACCCCCTCCTGTCCCCCCCTCTCAGACCCACCTCACCCAATGAGTAAATGGCTTTGGATGACTGAGGCTCCACCATACCTCAAGTCTCCTCCCTACCCACCCCACCCCCCTCCCTACCCACCCCACCCCCCACCCTCCTCCCTACCCACCCCACCCCCCACCCTCCTCCCTACCCACCCCACCCCCCACCCTCCTCCCTACCCACCCCACCCCCCACCCTCCCCTTCCTCCCTCCCTCCCTCCCCTTCCTCCCGCCCCTTCCTCCCGCCCCTTCCTCCCTCTAACTACTTGATGGAAAATCCTTCCACATCATTCAGCTTGGTATGAAATGGAAGCTTAGAGTCTGGGGAACAAAAACTATTGAATACATTTGATCAAACTAATACCTCTGATTTTTTATTAATTTGTTTCTCTAATTAAAAAATGCTGCAAAATTCAGGTTTCATAAATATAAAAAAAAAAAAATGCAAATATCTATTATTTACTGTAGAAAATAAAGAGCATGATGTTTTCTTTCAAATAAAAAATGACAAAAATCCATTAAGAACAACTGAAGATATTACAACAGAAAGAACAAAGACATAAACTTTACAGGACAGGGGGTTTAAATTTTTGCTAACATTTTTTGCGACCATTTGTTTGATGGTTGCAATGTATAGCAAATCTCCAATTTCCTCTTCATTGCTAATGAGGTGTGAGGTGAGGGTAAGTGGTGTGGCATGGGTGGAGGTGTAAGGTGGGTGTGGCTAGTAGATGCTTACGGAGTGGTGGGTGCAGTTGTGCTGCTTTTCTCCTCTTTCTTTTTCCTTCTTGTTTCTATTTCAGGCACTCACAGGCCCTCTCTATATTCTGCCACTTCACTCTCTTGTTTCTTGTTAATTTTTCCATGATCACAGCAACAATACAGGGCGAGGAATCAAAATTGTTGCGTACAGTGAGAGCGCCAGGAGCGACATCACCTTTGATCTTTTCAAGAGTACTGGTGCCCTGTCCACTGTCTTTGTGGGGTATGCTGGTGTGAGGAGTTGCCAAATATCTCCATAAATACAATTCTGTAGAAAAAAGAAAGAAAATAGCTATAGAAATGTTGATGCTATTTCAATATACAGGATATTTTTTTATGCAATGGGGTTGCCAGAAGTTGCCAATATTTTATCTATTTTATGCTGTATAGAAAAATAGAAACGAAATACAGTTGTTTAACTTTGTATGAGTGTTACCACCATCATAGAGATTCTTTTGAAATGTTTACCTAAAATTCGCTCATGTACCAGAATTTTTTGAATAATCGCTAGCGATGCTCCCTTAATCTCCTGACATCATTGCCCCATCTATACAAAGCATACAAAGTGACAAGCATTGATTAAGTGGCTTTAGAGACTATATTTTTTACTCATTATATTTAGTATAGCAAACAAGTAAAATAAGCAAAAGATAATAGAGGATAAGTGTTATGGACATAGAACAGAAACTGTTGTTATGAAAATAAAGTACAGTGAAATGTTTGTAGTGACTAGATACACACGGCAGTGCAGAACAATCTTAAACAGTGCAGATATGTGCAGTGATTTTGGTCACAAGGATTATATATGAGCCATGCTATCTGCTATGACAACTGCTGTGGGTGGATCCAGTATTACTGTAGCAAACTTCCCACATACCAGTTAATGAACTTCTCCAAGCATAATAGAAAATTTACACGTGAAAAGTACTCTGCACTTGGCTATAAGTACATATACCAAGGGCTCTTTCTTCCTTACAAGGGAGGTAGCCAAAGTCAAAAGATCATAATTCCACCCCCACCCATTTCATCCCCACCCACTCCACTCCTATTCACCACCCCTCCCTCCCTCTTTTATTGGCTCCTGGATGATGGTTCATCTCCATATTTCACCCATTACCCTGGTTCAGAAGCAATGCAGCACATCCACTGCAAGGCTGCTTCATTTAATCAATGGTTCCCCCTCACCGTTCCCTCATGCAGAAAAAGAGAAAACTTGGAGAAATCTCTTCGGGCTTTGTCAAAATATTCACACATAACCACGCCCCAATCCCCCCCCTTTCCCCCATGCACTCCCTTCCATGCATCTGAGCATCATCCACATACAACCGTTCTCCACTCACCCCTATCTTCTACCTTCTCCCTCCCATCTTTCTCAGTGCCCCTATTACCCCATCCATCCATCTTCTCGGTCACCCCCTCCTGTTCACTCCATCCCCTCTGGCCTTCCACTCTTCTTTTACTAATCTTTCACCTCTCATTCTTTTCATGTGTCCAAAACATCCCAATACTCATTCATCAACCCTATCTCCCAACTCCTTACCCACCCCTGCTCTCCTCCTCACCTCCTCATTTCTCACTCTATCCAGCCTAGTAACCCATACCATACTTCTCAGGCATTTCATCTCAAACACATTTAAACTCTTCCTCTCTTATGCTCCATGTTTCTGCCCCATACAGTGCTGTTGGCACAATCACCCCTTCATACAATCTCCTCTTAGCATCCATTCCCAAATGCCCATTTCTCAATACACTTTTTAATCCCCCAAGGCATTTATATGTTTCTCTCAATCTACATTCTATCTCCAACTCTACTTTTCCCACATGTGCCCCCAAGCATCCAAAGCTATCCACTTCTTCCAGTCTTTCTCCCTTGATACTCCCAATTTGCTACCATCCTCTCCCCTTGTACATCTCATCACCTTACTTTGAATCTATTATACATAACCTAGATGAATTGATAATTGTATGGGTGAGGAGTATTAGATCATGTTTCTTTAATTCTTCAAAAAATCCTAATAAATCTGTAACTAGGACCCAGATGAATAAGCTAGTTATACTGAAACTAACAAGTTTAAAGTAAAAATGAATATGTCTTAATAACTTTTCAATAAGATCAACTTTAATCTTGATATGTGAATGAGAAATAGCCTCAACAAGGGCACTTAAAAGTGACACAAGCCATTTTGATAATTTGTAAGTACAAGACCTAATTGATGAGCCTAACTGGATTACTGACTTTATTGGTTTAATTAAACCATACAATATGGGAGTCAAGGGGATATGGTAACAATTTTCTTAATCAAGTCATTATGTCCTTCTAAAAGTTCTTGAGTTTCTTGTTAAAGTTGCTGTTAATAGTCCCCAGTGGGTTATTCTTGAATCTTCTCCATGTAGTCAACTTTTTTTTTATTAGGACTAAGCAGTTGCTTTTATCCACATTCATGATATGCAGGTCTTTATCCTTCTTTAATACATTGAATGATATAAAGAAACATTTAGGGTAACTTGGATGACTTAGCATAGATAAGCATTGTACACAAAATACATTGTATTTACAAATGTTGACTTTATCTGCCTCCTCATGTTCACTCCATCCACCTTTACCTTACACACTTCTTTTACTAATCTTTCTTCTCTCATTCTTTCCATGTGTCCAAACCATCTCAATAATCTTTCATCATCCCTATCTCCTGACTCCCTTTCCACCCCCACTCTCCTCCCCATCTCATCTCTCACTCTATCCAGCCTAGTAAACCCTACCATACTTCTCAGGCATTTTATCTCAAACCCATTTAAACTCTTTCTCTCTCATGTTAAATGCAAGATGATTCTTTCAAATTCTTCAAAAGGGATTTTTCATAGTTTCAACAACTGGTTGTTAAGAAGGGATTTTGGCATAACTTGTTTTTCCATGCAGTTCCTGAAGAATCAAAGACCAAGTTTCAGTTTATGGGACATGATGAGTGAAGAGCACAGTGAAGTTCCAATAGGTTTAAGTCCAGGAACATAGACAGAAAATTCTCAGATGGCATTTGGTAATTCCATTATGGATAGGAGCATTATAGAATCCAGTTACATCATAAGAACTTTTGAATATAATATGAACAAACTAGACAATTTTATATTAAATTAAAAAAATGAGGCTTGTAAAAATGTATCTTGACATTCTGTGTAGAGCTGTTTCACAAAGGACGTAACCAAATTCCATTTATGTTCTTCATATATATATTTATGTCACATGCTTTATGCATTAGTTGTACCTTTGAAGGTGCCTTAAATAGATGAAAACATTCAGTTACCATTTATTTCATTTCCCAGTGGTTTTTGCAAATATGTATATATAATAAATCAAATGAAACCCCTATCTAAATGTATATGTATATATTTTCCAGATTCACCATGGGCATATTCTTGCAAATAGCCTGCAACAATCATTTTCACTGTGCATAGTTCCTCGTAGTTGTGGTCTTTGATAACTCACCAATATGGATGTAGGAGCATCATCCTGGCTTGAGGGTGGAGACCTATTCCACCTCTACTACCGTGGCAGTTCAGAAGTTGATAAGCATTACACAAAACCAATGCTTCCATGGATCATATCAGAAGTCAAGAACAGGAAGCAGAAAGATCCAGTAAGATGTATTTTGTTGTTGTGTTAAGTTTCAGTTAAAGCAGTGTAGTGAGTGTAAATATATCAAATTAGTGCTGAAATAAATAAAGTATCATTAATGTATTTATGCATAGTTAAAGCACCTGTTAGGGGGATGAGTGTTTATAATGAATTCAGGTCACATTTAACATAATCACCACACTTGGATTTACTATTCTTATGTGGAAACTTGTAGCCAAGTTACACACAATCAGTGCAATAGTTGCATGGTCTGCCAGCACACAAGGCATACTAGTATTGTGGTGATGATATGCATCCATCCTTAGGTACAATAACACACATGGCGGCAGAGGCAACTCGACTTGACACTCCTAGATTTGCCTTTAACCTCTTCAATACAAGTTGAATACTCGTGTGCACATTAGGCTGCCTGATGTACAATGATTTGATGATGCATCATAATATGCATGTTGTAAAATATAAATTGCAACACATTCTCTTTCACCCTAGATGTTGATAACCACAGGAATGTGATCAAGTCTGTTTACAGCATATATAGAGGTCACTCAGCTACAACTACAAAATAAATATAATCAGGCCACCAATGCCGGCATCCTTGTATACCTGCTCACATCTCATAACACCAGCATTGGCATTGTATCCCAAGGGTTGGCAAAGCCAGATGGAAATACTTGCCAGTAGAGTGGACAAGTGAGAAGCAACAATATTTCAAGGTCATAGTAGAGGCAAAACATTGCTGGTTCCAGCTTTAGGAGAGAGACGAGGAGGGAAAATAGTGATTTTAGTTATTACGTGATGCATCTAGATTTGCATTTAACAGGCAAAGCCAGATGAAAATATTTGGCAATTGAATGGATAGGGGGAAGCAAAGCTATTTAAGGTCACAGCAGAGTCAAAACATTGCTGTTTCCAGCTTTTGGAGAACACTTGCTGACATAAACACTAAACAAACACCAGGACCTGTTCCTCAACAACACAACATACATATTGCCATCATTCAAGAAACAACTCTGACACTCACAAAAAATACCCCCATTTCATAATTTCACCACCATCAGACAAGACCAGATTGATGCAATGGCAGTGAACTCATCACTCTAATCCATTAATCCATCTACTTTGTGGATATTTGTGTTTCATAAAAGCAGTTGATCTGGCATCCATGGTATTAATAATGACAATATATTGCCAACAGGTAAGGGTTGAGGTGACAAAAGGACTTGTAATTGTAAAGGATACCTCAGGTGTTGTAGTGGTCTCCCATGCTGTGCGACAGATTCATAAATGTGTCATGGAACAGGCAGACCACAGCTGTTTCCTCTACACCTTGCGAACATCAGAAAAGGAAAATTCAAATTTACCAGGTAAATTTTTCTTATACCAGCAGACATTTGATTTTTATATATATTCTACTCTATTGTTGGATGGAGTGAAGGTGGGGGGGCTTGGGTACAAGGAGAATGTCTTTTGAGCAGGGAAAAGAGAGAGCAAGAGGTGGGTTATAAGTGAAGAATGGTTGTGAATGGATGATGATAAATTGGTGCTGTCTGAAAGGGTTTCTTCCAGTCTGCTCTGTAGATTAATTACTGAGTGGATCAGTGGTGGGGAGGTTTTCCCCCCCCCATGTAGTGAAGCAGTGGGGGTAAACCAGCTTCAGCTGTTGGACCCTTATGTAGAAGTGCTGTGTCTAGCTACATTGCTTCTGAATCAAGGAGCTAAGATAAACGGAATAACAATGGGTGTTGGACAGGTGAAGGGTGAGTTTGTGCCTTGGCTGAGTCACCCCTTATTAGGGGAAGGATATATTTAAATGTATCTTTTTTTGTTCATGTATTTATCTATATACTATAGGCTTCTTCCCCCTTATAAAGGAAGTAGCCAGCCAAGGCATGCAGCCATGCACCCACCCCTACCCTTTCTGCTCCCATCCATCATCCATTTCCTTTTCATCTTAGCTCAAGGCATATATCTGTTTGACAAATGGAAAATCACAAACTGTAATCTATGATTTGATTTTATTTGTTAACATTATCACAGCAATAAGATATGATCACATAAAAACTTCAAATTTACTAAAACCATTCTATGTGTCTGACATTACAGGTGTTCAAGGCTATGTGGTTGCCTTTGATCCAAGTCAGCCTCAGCCTGCCAACTTTCTTGCCGACCAAAATTACCAGTGCCACCTCTTTCAAGCTGACTCGGAGCAAGAGGTAAAAAGGAGGACATTCAAAGTTTTTCAAAAGTGTAATTCATTGTCTTTAGTGTTTAATATGCTATAGCACTGGTGGATGTGGTGTGTCTTGCAACACTGCTTCTGACCCAGGGCAGTGGGTGAGATGCAGGGATGACCCATCATCCAGGAGGAGCCAAGATAAGAGGGGGGTGGATAGGAGTGGAGTATACCAGGATGGAATGGGTGGGAGTGGATTTTATGCCTTTGTTTTTCAGCTACCTCCCTTGTAAGGGAAAAAAGCCTTTGGTATATTTATGTATGTACCAAATTGTTTTATATATAATTTATTTATTTATTTATTTTCTCCAACCTCCCTTGTAAGGGGAAAAAAGCCTTTGTATTTATGTAATTGTATTATATGGGAAGGGAGCTATCCTCGTAGTGACCTGTCTTTTTATCTTTCAGCATCAGGTTTGTTCTTAAATTCTTGTATAGTTTTTGCACACACTATTGCCTCATCCAATTTATTCCAGATATCCACCACTCTGTGTGGGAAGCTATTCATTTTCAGATCTCTTCTATAACTATCCCTTTTGAGTTTCTTTTCATGTCCTATTGTTTTTCTCTTGATCCACTTTAATAAATCATCTCTGTTGAGGACTTCCATCCCTTTCATAATTTTGTAAATGGTCAGTAGATCTCCTCTTTCTCTTCTTTGTTCCAGAGTTGGTAGTTCCAGTTTGGACAATCTTTGTTCATTTTCTCAATTTGGAGAGTGTTAGTGCCATCGTTGTTGTTGCTCTTTGTATTCTTTCTAATTTATTTATAGTCTCATCAGTGTAGCTGATATTTTCTTTACCATTTCCTCATCCAAGTAATCAAAGGCCACTTTCATTGATTGTAGTAAATTGAAGGTTTCTCTATTTTGTTGATATGCTTGTCTGGTGACATGTCTTCTCTGTTAATTATTCCTAAGTCCTTTTCTGAGCTAACTTTTTTAACTTCCGTTGTACCAATTTTATATTGTCCCAATATTCTATTTTTACTTTTTCCAAATTCAATTATACTGTATTTCTTGATGTTGAAGTTCACTTCCCACTTTTGACTCCATTCCCAGACTTTATCCAAGTCTTTCTGTAGTGATTCACAGTCTTCCTCTGTACTTACTTTCTTTAGTAGTTTTGCATCATCTGCATAGAAGTTCATATAACATCCCACCTTCATCCATGTCATTTATACATATGTCAAACATTATGGGAGCCAATACAGAACCTTGTGGGACTCCACTTATCATTGCTTCCCAGGTTGAGTATTTGTCTCTAAGTACTACTCTCGTTTTTCTCCCGTTTAAGAAATCTTCCATCCATTCCAATATATTTCCTTGAATACCACCTATTGATTCAATTTTTCTTAATAGCTTTTTGTGTGATACTTTATCAAATGCTTTTTGTAGATCTAGGAAAGCACAATTCGCCCATCTGTCCCTTTCTTGCATTATTTCTATTAGTCTCAAGTAGAAGCAAATCAAGTTAGTGGCACATGATCTTGTGTCTAAAGCCAAATTGTTTTGGATTCAGTATATTATTTTCATCCAGATATTTAATCCATCTACTTTTGATAACTTTCCCACATATTTTTGCTATTGTGCTTGTAAGGGAGACCAGTCTATAGTTGGATTTTTCTTGCCCCCCCCCCCTCTATATATATATTGGTACAATATTGGCATTTTTCCAATCCTGTGGTGCCTTTCCTTCTTTGAGTGAGTAATCAGTTATCTTATATATTTTGTCTGTTAGTTCATCTATACATTCTTTTGATATCCAATTTGCAATTCCCTCCAGATCGTGTGATTTTCTGACGTTAAGGTTTTTTATTTGGTCTCTAATTTCCTTCTGTGTCACAATTTTTTCATTGGGGGGGGGGATCTTTCTCCCTGTATTTCCTCCCAATTTTGTGTACTTTCATTTGTGAATACAGATTTAAAATGTTTATTCATAATTTCAGCCATTTGTACATCTTCTGTATATTCATTATTTCCTTGGTCCAGTTTTACTATTTCTTGTCTGTCTTTTAGCTTACCATTCACATACCTGTGGAATAGTTTAGGTTGGTCCTTGCATTTTTTATTATGTCTTTTTCATAGTTTCTTTTTTCTTCCCAATGTATTTTTACATATTCTTTTCTTAGTTTGGTATATGTTTGTATGAATGTATTTCTACCTTTGTATTTATCTATTTCCTTAGTATGAATTTGGTGTTTCATTTGCATACTTTACTTACAGGTGCGGGATTTCTTTACCTGCCTTCGCAAGCAACCAAGGGAAGTTCAGACTGATGGTGGAAACATGGGTCCCTGTATGGCATCTCTCCCAGATTTAACTGTCCACAATGAATCTCAGTTTTTTGAGGTACTCTTTGTGGGACGTGTTAAAGTGTCACATTGCAAGGTCCCAGCAGCATTTATTGATGAGGCTATTGAGGCATTCAAGACAAAGGAAAGGCTTAAGACAAGGATGAATATAGGTGAGAGCAGGCAACGCTACCCAAGTGGAGGATCTGTCATTTATGGACAAGATGGAAGTAGTATGTCTGTACCAAGCATCACATTTGCAAACCTTCATGCAGAGGAGGATGGTGGTTGTTCAAACAGAAGCAGGTCAAATTCAAAAGAACATGTGGAAGTGCCAAAAGACTATGCTGAATCCAAACTACAGCAGCAACATTCAAAAGTTAGATTTATTCTTGGTTCAAGTATGGATGATGATAGTGGAGAGGACATTCAGAAGAAACTGCACAAGGAAACTGCATCTTCCAGTACATCAACTACAACTTTAACCTCTGTCACAGAAACCACAGCTTTAGCTTCTGCCAAATCAACTTCAACCTCAGGCTCTACAGTTGCATCCACTGCCTCAACCTCTACAGCTGCAGCCACTGCCTCAAGAACTGTATTCTCTTCCATAGCAGATACAACTTCATCCTCTACCATAACAACTGCACCTTCAGCTTCTGTTCATACCAGTAGTTTAAGTAGCAGTATTGCTACTTCAGGCAGTAGTGATTTTAGTGGCACTGTGTCTGTTGATCTCTGTAACTTGAAGTCAAATACAAACAGTATTGTTTCAGGGAGCTCCAAAGAAAAAATGGAAGAGTCCAGTGATGGTATGTACTTTTATCTATTTGTTTATACAATTACTTATATGTACTTCATTTTTTAATGTATGTAGTGATAGATAATTTGTCATGATAGTACGTTCTTTTGAAAAGTTTGTATACAAATATGTATAAGGGACCAGTGACAGATACCTGCAGGTGATGGTCCTGTGAGACAAACATAAAAAGGTCTCCCTGCTGCCGGTTTACAAAATCTGTCATCACTCATCACTATATGTATGAAGGTAGCCTTAAGGGATTGATACTCTTGTCTACAGACTGGGCCCAGGATATGTTTATCAATTTCAATCATAATCCTTCTCATTTCCATACAAGAGCTTACAAACTGGGTACTGGGAGACCTTGGTGCTGGGGTGGGAAATGATCCAATTGATGGAGTGGTTGGGAAATGTGGAGTTCCGGGAGGGAATCGTAGTGGAGAGTTGGTGGTGGAGATGTGTCTAGAAGGAGAGTTGATGATGGCGGGTGCAGTGTTTTGGGGGAGGGTCAAGCATGCGTACACATGGGAGAGGGTGGTGGATGGAAAGGTGGTAGATGGAGCATTGATGGATTGTGTGATGGTGGATGGGAGTATGATGGGAGGAGTTGAGGATGTGTATGTGCTGGGGGGGGGAGGGGGGAGTATCAGATTGTTTTTTGGTGGAGGATGGGTTGAAGGTGGAGGGGGGGAGGGGGCAGGGGGTGGGGGGATGCTTGGGGTGAACTCTTTAAATGAAAAGGAAAAGGGGAAGGAGTGCAGGGGGAGGCTGAGAGGGGAGTGGGGGATGGAGTGGAGCTGGGAGTGGGGGAGTAGTGGGGATGGTTCAGGGAGGGAGTCATGGGGTGTGTGGAACGGGAGGGACAGGAGGAGGTGGATGGAATGGTGGTGAGTGGTGGGATGGGGAAGTGGGGAGGGTTGTAGAGGAGAGGAGGCGAGCTTTCTCAGATTGGTTACAAAATTGGAAGAGGGAGTCATATGAGAGGTACAAAGAAAAGAAAAGAGAAGTAAAGCAAAAGGTAAAGGAGGCAAAGAGGAGAACAGATGTGAAATGGGGTAAGAGTATGACAGAAAATTTTGAAAGTAATAAAAAGATATTTTGGTAAGAAATTAAGAGAGGAAGAGGAGGCGAATCAAGTAGAGAAGAAAAGGTAAAAGGTGCAGATGGAGAGATGATAATGGAAGAGAAGGCAGTAAGGGGAAGATGGGCGGAGTGTTTTGGGGAGTTGCTGGGTGTGGTGGAGGATGGGGAGGGAGGGATAGCTGCAGTGGGAAGTGCTAGGAGGGTGGCCGTGGTGGGTGGGGAGGGTGGAGGAGAAGTAGGGAGGGATGAGGTGAGGGCAATTGTTGGGATGATGAGAGCGGGTGGGGTGCCTGGTCTGGATGGATGCTGTGCGGAATGTCGGGGGTGGGGAAGGTGCAGTGATGGTGGACTGGCTGGTGAGGTTTGGTGTTTGCTGGGGAGGGGGTGGAGTGTCGGAGGACTGGAGGGGTGCCTGCATGGTTCCGCTTTGCAGGGGAGGGGGGGGATGGGTGTGAGTGTGGTGGTTTCCGAGGGATTAGCTTGTTGAGTGTGGTTGGAAGGGCTTGTGGGAGGATCTTGATTGAGAAGATTAGGAGGGGAACAGAGGGAGTGGTTGGTTAGGAACAGTGTGGATTTGGGATGGGTAGAGGTTGTGCAGATCAGGTTTTTGTGGTGGGATGGATATGTGAGAAAGCTGTGGGAGGGGGGGGATGTTTTTTGGGCTTTTGTGGATCTAGAAGGGGCCTACGACGGGGTAGACAGAGGGTCACTGTGGGAGGTTTTGCGGATATATGGGATGGGAGGGGGGCTTCTGGGAGCTGTCAAGAGTTTTTATGAGAGTGGTGGAGCTTGTGTCAGGATTGGAAGTGGAGAGAGTGAGTGGTTAATGATCTGAATACTGTACTCATATTACCTCTTTCTTTTCTGTTTTTCAAAGTTGGTAGACCCAGTGCTTTTAGTGTAATCAGTTTGGTCATACTGATTGTGTTAGCACTGTGTTAGGCTGGTGGTCTATGTCCCACGTTAGGCTGTCAAATGTTAGGCTGGTAGTCTATCCCATGTTGGGCAGCCAGTTAGGCTGGTGGAGATAAAGTTGGTTTTATTTAACAATGAAATGGGTGCCAGTGGGGGGAGGAGAAAAGAGACGCTGAGGGAGGTGACGACTACGTTTCAAGTCATGTCTCCGCTGATCTGCTTGTGAGGGAGCAAAAAAGGCGGGGTGAAAAAGCGAGAAGCAGCAAGCTAGGCTCACATATGCTTCTCCGAAGCTATCTGCATCTTTGGGCATTGGGCCATCCTTTATATACATGGGCAGGTCATGACCCATGCTCCTAATTGCCATGAGGTCATGTGTGCTGTGTGGGAAGTAGGAGGCAAAATGTTCTGATGTCAGTGACTCATGAAGACAGAGGGTGTGCGTTCCACAATGATCCAGTTGTTGACGTCTCACGTGGCCGGTCAAGGTAGTCATCGCTGAGGCTGGTGAGCTTCATGAGTTTCCTGAAGGAGGCTTTGTGTCATAGTCATGCGGTAGACCCTAGCACTGGTTAGTCATGAGTAATTTCCTCAAGAAGGCTTTGCCCCACCTGTGGGCCTCAAAGAAGCTCTGGGTTGCGTCACAGCTGGGCAGATGCAAGTGGTTCCATGGGGCCACTTGGGGGTCAGAAGGTCATGAGACACTGAGAAGAGGTGAGGCAAAGGAGTGAGGACAGGTGAGTGAGGAGGTGAGGGCTGGATGTGATGACTATTAACACACTGCCATCACAGAGAGGGGTCAGGAAGCAATGAGAGTATGACTTGAATTACTGTTTAGCCTTTACCAGGAATCTAATTAGGGCATTAATCACCTCTGTCTAGAGGTGGAGCTCCATGAAGCTGACACTCAATCTTTAGACTGGGCCCAAGATTCTCTCTGTCAACTTCAATTATTTCATCCACCTTTTCTTTAGGAAACAGAGATCTGCTGACTGCTCCTCTTCTATACTATAAGTTGGTAACAGAAATGGTCCCATACCAACACAATGTACCCATTAGTCTAGCGTGTCATTCCAGAGAGGTCTTTGGGAAGGTCCAAGGACTGTTACCAGCTACTGTTGAGATGAACAGTTATTATTTTACTACAGCTTGCTTTGTATCAACTCAAGGCTGGGTTTCTAATTTGATACTTCTTTTTTTCACCTGTAGATACCACTGAAACCCAGGACAGTCAGAGTCAGCCCCGCCGTCAGCGCATGAGGACAATCAGTGGTGACTCTAGTCATTTCTTCAGAAAGTAAGCTGGTCTTTGACAAATGATGTCTTGAATTTCAGTGGAGGAAGTGTGTATGATTGCTGTTTTAATATGAATGTGCATGTATTCACCAAATTGCATTTAATTAATCATAGTATATAGGAAAGGAGCTATGCTTGTGGACCCTGTCTCTCTCCAGCGATGAAATTTACCAGTAGGAATGTTTGTGATTGTGGATTGGAACGTGTCATCATAGGCCATTCTAAAAGTTGATGTGCCTGTGTGAAAAGCTGTTTCATGATATTCTTCAGCCTTGTAGGCTTTCAATTTTTCCTATGACCTTGTGATGCCTTTTCATCAGGGAAAAAAAATACTTTTTTTTCCAGAGCCATTTTTAATTTTTTTCTAAATTTCACAAAGGCCATTTTTTTTATTACCAGAGCCATTTCTGATACTTCCAGAGCCATGGTTTTGCAGGTTCGATTTCCTTCAAACTATTGGAAGGCTAACTCATTACTCATGTGCATGAATTTTTTTCTTTTTTTAACAAATCAACCTTTAATTTTGGGGGGAGGGGGAAGGGTGAAACTGATTGGCAGACACAGCGCCTCTGTTTCCACTGGCAGTGGTTGGGGGTGGAAATGCACGACAAGCCTTGCAATACACCGTTAGAGTACCATCACTGCCCCGATCCACTTCAAGCCAATCTAGGTTCCACGAGCGTATAGTAGATTCATGCTTTACTGGTTTTCGTTTTCCTTGGCCCTTGCCCGTAGAGTTTGAATTAGGCTTTGCTGGTCCAGAAGTGGTTCCTGCCATCAAAACACTCTCCCTCGATTCTGAAAAGACTGAATCTGAGGGCAAACCATCTTCACTCATCTTCACTCGCTTCACTAGAAATCGCTCCATGATGTACGATCATCGAAAGTTTGGCATGGACGTGACGTACAAACGTAGACCTAGCTACCGTAAACCTAAGCTAGCTAACGAATCATTTTTTATTTTTGTATTTTTTATTCTCCCTCCAAAGATCCATATTTATGAACTAAATATATAATTATCAAATGTTCATATTTATACTTAAATTTATTTACTTTCAACTACTAACCAAACATTTTATTCTATTTTGTTTTCTCATAAATACGCGAACGAGGTTATAAATGGGATTTCCCAGTTTCCCTCCAAGGCCTCGAGCGAGTTTGCATGTGTACAGTGTACGTATGCATGCGGTGATGTGGTATTGGGTATGGTGCATTGTACATGTAGTCAGCGCGTTGATTGGGCAGCTAGCTGCATGCAACCAACGAACTTCCCTGCAGACAGGTACTATGCAATTCGCAACTAGCGACATTATGTAGCACGATAGTCGTGTAGAGTCTAGTCAACATGTACTATAGTATATGCACGCATGCAGCTGATACAAAGCTAGGCTAGGTAAGCCATTGAACTCTAGCAGCCATACCGTGTAAACATACATACGTACATCAACAAATTAAAGTTGATTGATGCGTTGTGTTTATGATATCAATTGATAATGCAATGATTGACTCACGGGTAAGTTGTGTTTGCTCTGATCCTTTCATCAATGGTGATGGGTTTCAGGGATTGCCAAATGATGGATAATGCATGAAAAATGTTGAATCTTGCGGCGGGAACAATTTTTTTTGTGGGGGATCGCTCCCGCTATTGGATTTGCGAGAGCAACATTGGAACTTTCCCGAGCGAAATCGCTCGTCGCTCCCGTGTATTTTTTTTCCGCTGCTTTTCATCCCTAACCAAACCAAGAAAATTTCTGTCAATTTTATATTCTGGGACCCTGCAAGACAGCCATCAGAGAAATTTATATCCCTGCCACCCATGTTCAGAACATGTGAACACCCTCCGCCTCACCTTTATCAGGAGGTACAGTCCTGAGGGGTTGACACTCTTCAGATTGAGCTTAAGATCACTATCTACTTTGATTGTATTTCCTCCACTTTTTCATATATGAGACCTGACAACTAGTGACAGCTCCAATTGTACTACTGTAAGTCAGTGACATTGAAAGATCTTTGCCTTGTGGTGATAGGACCTGTTGTCAATCCTGAGCATTAGGAATGAAAACCATAACAAGGAGATACTTAGTGCATTAACAGAAGTGCATGAAGAGTGAAACAAAAAGGAAATAAAAAGAAATAGCAGAATTTGGAATTAGAAAAGGTAGGTGAAGGAGCTTAGAGCTAACTTGGTGGCTAGTACTTGTAGAATTCAGTACTGCTCATGATCAAGAAAATGACCATGTAAATATTCTTAATAAGATCAATTGGATCAATGGCCAAGGACAAGATAAAAAGAAAAAAAAGGTGGTAACCTGTTTAGATTTTTTCTTTTTTCATCTTCAAAGTACTAATCAAAATAATGTTCTCCTATTTTCGATGATTTCTTTATTTTTTTTTTTATGACAGTTTGCCATAGAACCTAAGCAAAAATGAGACATCCTATGTAAGGATGTTTTTAGGTTGCCTACCTCTTAGGTTCATGCTGTTGTCATGGATGTGCTTTAGGCAGCAGGTCACTGAACAGGAAGAAGAAGAAGAATTTTTGGGCCTCAGTTACAGAGAAACACCCAAAGGGAAGTGGGCAGGAAAACTATGTTCTCCTTGATAAATTGAAGAAGCAACACATGAATGAATTTCCCAAACTTTATGCAAAAAATAAAGGAGCCTCACTAATAGATAGAATTAATAAATACTACAAGAAAGTATTGGAGTTTGACAATTTTTTAAGAAATGAAAAAAATTATGTGAACTGTGATGCAGAAAAGTGAACTTCAAACTGAAACCTTTGAAAAGTCTAGGGTAAACTTACTACGGTCAATATAACAGAAGAAAAAATTAAAAGGTGTATAGAGAAACTCAAAGTTGATAAAACGCCAGGGCCTGACACTTGGCATCCAAGAATCTTAAAGGAAATGAAAAATGAGATTGTTCCATTAGAAATTATTTTCAAGTAATCCATCACATCCGGAGATGTCCCAAGAGAATGGAAGCTAGCTAACATTACTCCCATATTAAAAAAAAGGTGACAAAAAGAAACCAAATAACTATAGGCCTATAAGTTTGACTTCAATCGTAGGAAAAATAATGGAAACTATCATCAGAGATCTATTGAACATCATTTAGAAAGTAACCGTTTGATAAATGGTAGCCAGCATGGTTTCAGACGGAAACATTCTTGCGTGACTAACTTACTCGAATTCTACAACACAGTTATCTCGAATTATGACGAAAGAAACAATATAGATTTAATATATCTAGACTTTGCAAAAGCTTTTGATGCCGTCCCCCACGGAAGACTACTTACTAAATTAGCTTCACTCGGAATAAGTGATAGCCTATTAAGTTGGTCTAGTAATTGGTTGAATGATCTAAAACAGAGAGTTGTTTTAAATGGAAAAATTTCTAAATGGAAAAATGTTGCAAGTGGAGTTCCTCAGGGTTTCATTCTTGGGCCACTTCTATTCATAGTATATGTAAATGATATAGACCATGGACTTAAATCTACTGTTTCCAAATTTGCTGATGATACAAAACTGTGTGGAATGGCAAATGATCACATAAACCAATTAGATATTCAAGAAGATTTAGATAAATTACAGCAATGGTCTGAAAAGTGGCTAATGAAATTTAACACAAGTAAATGTAAGGTAATGCACATAGGTAAAAATAACAGTAAGTACGATTACAAGTTATTTGGAAATTCGTTAACAAAAGTGAATAGTGAAAAAGATCTCGGCGTAATTATCAGTAACAATCTCAAATCATCCAAGCAGTGTATTTCAGCCTCTGAGAAAGCAAATAAGATTCTAGGACTGATTGCGTGATCTTTTGACTGCAAAAGTACATCATTCATTAACAAGCTATATGAATCGTTAGTTCGTCCACATTTGGAATATGCTGTTTCCGTATGGTCACCGAATCTCATTAAAGACATTGGCAGACTGGAAAAAGTACAACGGCGAGCCACAAAACTGATTCCAAATATAAAAAATAAATCATACGAAAATCGACTAAAACATATGAATCTGTTTTCCCTAAAAAAGCATAGACTCAGAGGTGACTTGATACAGGTCTTTAAAATTCTAAAGGGAATTGACAACATCAAAAGTGACAAAATTTTCACATTGAATGAGAATCAGACAAGAAAAAATGGTCTCAAACTGTCCGGAAATAGATTCAATTTGGAAGTGGGTAGAAACAATTTTGCCAACTGTGTAGTTAATGAATGGAATAAACTTCCTGCACAGGTAGTGCAATGTAGTTCAGTTTGAAGCTTTAGAAATCATTTAGATAAACACCTAAGCAAGATGCTGTAATGATTACAGCATCCCCTCGGAGAGGGGGGGGGTCACCGAATTTATGAAGTGGCCTTGCTGTGGATGTGCTGTGTCTTGCAACACTGCTTCTGACCCAGGGCAGTGGACAGGATGCAGGGATGACCCGTCATCCAGGAGGTGCCAAGATAGGAGGGTGGAGGGGAGTGGAATATATGGGAAATGAAATGGGTGGGAGTGGTTTCTATGCCTTTTTCTTTTTGGCTACCCCTCGTGTAAGGGAAGCCTTTGGTATATGTATGTATATGTCAATTTATTATTATTTACTATTTACCTGTTTGTTTATTATTTAACTATACCTATGCACTTATTTATGTATTTTATTTGTTGTTTACATTATTATAGTTTTTATTTATTGATTTATTATTATTATGATTCTTTTTTTGCATCCGACCTAGATATGGACCAAAAGGTCTCCTGTCGGCATGCACCGCCTTTGTAATCTTTTGTGAAAAAAAATTTATATATGATTTTTTGTGCTAAAATTTGCCAATATATCTAAAAAAATTGGTTATATTAAAAAAAAAAAAAAAAAAAAAGTCCACCTATTTTAAGGTGATAATTATTGCTGTGAGTTTCACTGACTGGAAATCCATAGCTCCATTGATCTTTGGGGTCTTGGGCAAGGAATGTTGGACGTTTGTGATTTTGTATTTGTGAGGAACTTTCAAAGTAGTAGTTGGAGAGGAACAGTTGCTGGGGAGCTCACATGCAAAAAGGTGGAGGAAGCAAAGTTAAAGTTGTTAGAAATTGTGGGCCAAGTCCAGTGACAAAGTGTCATCCCCTCAGAACTGCACATCTAGAGGAGTTGAGGGTGTTGATGTGAGTCAGGGAGATGGTTCTCTTTGACAACTATCTTGTAGGACCATCATTTGGAGGTACCTGTCATTGATTTCAAGCAAAGAGGATATTTAATAGAAAAATAATTACATTATTTTGTTGAAAATCATGTACATTTAAAGATTTCATGTTCTGACCATCATTTTGATCTAACATCACAGGTCCCACCTTATGTCTGACACTCCCATGCGGGCTCGGGCAGGATCCATTGGTAGTGCCCCACTTAGACAGCGCAGTCTTAAAGCAGGAGAATTGGAAGGAAGGGTATGTGTTATCAAAGAGATTTTTCCATTTAATAACCATGTATGATATAGATTTCTACAGTGTTGTATGGTTTTATGTTGCTCTACTATTATGTATGACTGAAACTAACATTGTTTATTAGTT
The DNA here is from genome assembly GCF_046742065.1 of Oratosquilla oratoria. Taxonomy (NCBI): domain Eukaryota; kingdom Metazoa; phylum Arthropoda; class Malacostraca; order Stomatopoda; family Squillidae; genus Oratosquilla; species Oratosquilla oratoria. The sequence goes on from NC_134813.1 coordinate 18,881,954, forward strand.
TGTTTTATTCAGGAAAGATATATATATATTTTTTATGTAATTCCTTTTTGGCTACCTCCCTAGTAAGGGGGAAAAAGCCTTGGTGTGTGTGTGTAATTCACGCTGGCTTTTTCCACTGTCTTGAATCAACCCATTGCTCCCAGGTAAATAACAGTGACCACCAGCTGAGTACACAGGTCACTTAGGGAAGAAATAGTCTTGGGATTGTTTGAGTAGGGTATTGTAGAATGAGGTTTGGACTAATGATGTACCTGCATGTGGTAGTCTTGCAAGATGGACACCACATTCAAAAGCCATCATCCCCCTTGCCTCCATTGTATTGCTTACACTTTTTCACACATGAAGGCCTATGACAGGGTGGACTAGAAAGAATTGTGGGAGGTGTTACAGATGTATGGGGTAGAAGCAAAGTTGTTAAAGGCAGTCAAAAGTTTTTGCTTGATTAGTAGACTTTGTGTTAGGGTTGGAATTTATGAGAGTGATAGGTCTGAGAAGAAAGTGGGGTTGCATCAGGGGTGTTCCCCTGTTTCAGCCTTGTAGCCAATCCAGATATGCTCACTTCTCTTTCACCACCACCTTGACCTCTTCATCCCACCATGCACTACCTCTCCTTCTGTTCCCTCCCATCCTCCATTTCCCATATTTCATGAAATTTGCAGAGTGTCCCAGTACAAAAATGTTGTGATCATGGGAGATTTTAATTATAGATACATTGACTTGGAAATTTTAGTACACCAGGAAACAAAAAAATTCTTAGATGTTGTGTGGGATAATTTTCTAAAACAAATGATTACTAATCCTACGAGGGGAGAAAATACTCTGGACTTACTTTTAACTAATAATGAACACCTAATGAGTAATGTAAAAGTGGGCGATAGTCTAGGCTCTAGTGTTCATCAAGAAATAAGATTTAATATTATTTGGGAAGAATTAAAAAGTATGAATAACATCCAAGTACCAGACTTCAGGAGAGCCAATTTTGATAAGATAAAAACCTATCTGAAATTGAATATGAAATGTCATATGGATGATTCGTCCATCACCTTTGCGGTCAAAAATTGAGACATGACCATGGGTCAGGTCATGACCAGGGGTGGAGTCACGAAGGATAATATGCATACCTTGGGTCAGGTCACTTGGGGGCGGGGGATAAACAGCGATTTGGATGAAATGTTTAGCAGTCTGATTTAATTATTAATGCACAAAATACATTTATCCCCCTGAAGTCAATACGGAAGAATAGTAATACTCCAAAATAGATGACGGACACACTGAAACATGAGATTGGAATGAAAAGAGGACTTTACGTAAAAATATAAAATGGGGAAACATACCTTAGATCAAGATATAACGAAATGGCAAAGCTGGTTAAAAAGAATACATGTACAGCAAAATGTAACTATGAAATTAAGGTTGCCAGTCAAGCAAGATCCAACCCTATGGAATTCTTTCATCTCTATAGAACAAAAAATAAAGAAAGAATAGGGCCAATTAAAAATGATGAAAATGTCATGATAGAATCAGAGGAAAAAATGAGTGAGAAGTTTAACAAATATTTTCTCTCGGTGTTTACTAATGAGAGATTAGATGCGGTACCTGACTGTGAACCGATTTTTAGTGGAGATGAAGAAAGTAGACTATCTAATATCAGCATAAGTAAAGTAGAAGTAGTCAAGCAAAGATAGAGAGACTTACAGCTACAAAATCCCTGGGTCCAGATGAGAGTGCTTAAAGAGTGTAAATTTGAAATCTGACCAGTTAACTGAAATATTTAATAAATCGGTAGACACTGGTTTTGTGCCTACTGCTTGGGGACAGGCAAACGTTGTTCCTGTTTTTAAGAAGGGAGATAGATTGTCTATATGCAACTACAGGCAAATTAGTTTGACATCGGTTATAGGTAAAATGCTTGAATCAATAATAGTAAATAGACTCAGAGAACACATCGAGAGACATAATTTAATTTGTGATACACAGCATGGTTTCTCCAAGGATAAGTCATGTGTTACTAATCTTCTATCTTTTTATACATACATACATATATATACCAAGGCTTTTTCCCCCTTACAAGGGAGTTAGCCAAAAAGGAAAAGGCATCAAATCATTCCCACCCATTCCATCCCTGAATACAATCCACACCCCTCCACCCTCCCTCTTATCTTAGCACCTCCTGGATGACGGGCCATCCCTGCACCTTGTCCACTGCCCTGGGTCAGAAGCAGTGTTGCAAGACACAGCACATCCACAGCAAGGCCGCTTCATTAAATGGGCGACCCCCCCTCTCCGTCCCCCCATGCATAAAAGGAGAAGACAGGGAGAAATCCCTTTGGGCTTGTCAAATTTTGCTCACACATACTACCTCACTCCCCATCCCCCTGCCCATTCTACCTCATGCATCACAACATCATCCATATACAACCATTCTCCATTCACCCCTGTCTTCTGTCCTCTCCCATCCTTCCTCAACAGACATTCCCCTCTTCCCCAAAGCCCCCTTCACCCCATCCATCCACCTCATCCTAGGATGTCCCTTCATTTTCACTCCCTCCACATCTGCCTTCCATACCTCTTTTACTAGTCTTTCTTCACTCATTCTTTCCATGTGTCCAAACCATCCTAATACTCTTTCATCAACCCTATCTCCCAACTCCCTTTCCACCCCTGTTCTCCTCCTCACCTCCTCATTTCTCACTCTATCTAGCCTAGTAACCCCCATCATACTTCTCAGACACCTCATCTCAAACACATTCAAACTCCTTCTCTCTTCCTCTCTTATGTTCCATGTTTCTGCTCCATACAGTGCTGTTGGCACAATCACTCCTTCATACAGTCTCCTCTTAGCATCCATTCCTAAATGTCTGTTCCTCATTACACTTTTTAATCCACCAAAGTATTTACTCGCTTCTCTCAATCTACATTCTACCTCCACCTCCACGCCACCTTTTACTGTCACATTTGCACCCAAATATCTAAAACTATCCACTTCCTCAAGTTGCTCTCCCTTAATGCTCACTTCCAGTCTGCTGCCACTTTCACCCCTTGTACATCTCATCACCTTACTTTTACCCACATTTATCTTTAGCTTTCTTCTATCACACACTCTCCCAAACTCTGTCACCAACTTCCTCAATCCCTCCTCCGATCCTGCCACAAGCGCAGTGTTGTCTGCAAACAACAGCTGGTTCACCTCCCACTTTTCTCCATTTTCTTTAACTATTTCCAATCCCTGAAAAAAGTAAACTCGGAGAAAGATCTTGGAGTGATGATCAGCAAGGACATGACAGATAAGCATATTGATAAAATATTCGGAGAAACCTACAGTTTATTGAGGTCAATTAAAGTGGCGTTTGCTTATTTGGACGAGGAAATTATTAAAAAAAAAATTCTAACTACACTAATAAGACCAAAGCTTGAGTACGCAGCAACACTATGGACACCCAGTACCAAAAAGAATATAAAAAAATTAGAAAGAATACAAAGAGCAACAACAAAACTAGCACCAACTCTTTCCAAACTGACATATGAGCAAAGACTGTCCAAACTAGAATTACCAACTTTGGAACAAGGAAGGGAAAGATGAGACTTGCTGATTATAGAATAATGAAAGGAATGGAATTCTTAGATAAGAATGACTAGTTAATATGGGATAATGGTAAAACAAGAGGACATGAAAAGAAACTAAAAAAGGATAGTTACAGAAGAGATCTAAAAAGGAACAGCTTCCCACGCAGAGTGATAGATACTTGGAACAAATTAGACAACGAAACAGTGTATGCAAACACTATTCAAGATTTTAAGAAAAAACTTGATGCTGAGAGATACAAAGATGGGTCACCACGAGCATAGCTCTCTTCCCGTATAATACAACTAGGTAATGCAACTAGGTAACAGACATTTCCCTCTTTTTTATGCCCCTTTTACCCCATCCATCCATCTCATCCTTGGTTGCCCCCTCATGTTTACTACGTCCACCTCAGCTTTCCATACCTCTTTTACCAATCTTTTTTCACTCATTCTTTCCATGTGTCCAAACTATCCCAATACTCTTTCATCAACCCTATCTCCCAACTCCCTTTCCATCCCCACCCTTCCTCATTTCTTACTTTATCCAACTTAGTAACCCCTACCATACTTCTCAGGCATTTCATCTCTAAACACATTCTCACCCCTCCTCACTTCCTCTCTTATGTTCCATGTTTCTGCCCCATACATTGCTGTTGGCACAATCACTACTTCATACAATATATCAGGACAACATAAGATTGGTGAAAAGGATGTAAAGAAAGTGGGATTTGAAAAAGACCTGGGAGTAATCATCACAAAGGACGTCCCCTGATAAACAGATAAACAAAATTGTCAGAGAAACCAACAACTTGCTGAGATCAGTAAAAGTGGCATTTACTTACTTGGACAAAGAAATGGTAAAGTAAATACTAGTTACACTGATAAGACCAAGACTGGAGTATGCAGTGACTCTATGGTCACCCAATACCAAAAAGAAAATAAAGAAAATTGAAAAAATCCAGACAGCAACTACGAAGATGGTCCCAACACTTTTAGAACTGTCATAAGAAGAGAAACTGTCAAAAATAGAATAACTGACTCTGGAACAAAGAAGAGAAAGAGGTGACTTGTTGACTATCTATAGAATCATGAGAGGTGTGGAAGTCCTTGGTATAAAAGACTTACTAAATTGAGATACAAGAAATACAAGAGGACATAGAAAGAAATTCAAAACGGACTGTTGTAGGAGAGATCTAAAAAAGAACAGCTTTCCCCACAGAGTGGTGGATGTCTGGAACAAACTGGATGAAACGATAGTGTGTGCAAAAACCATGCATGAGTTTAAGAACAATTTAGATACTGCGAGATACAGAGACAGAACACGAGCATAGCTCCCCCTTACCATAAGATACAATTAGGCAAATTAAGAAATTCAACTCAATTGTATACAGCAATCTACCACTTCTACCAAATAATACATCTACAGAAAAACACATTCATACCCAGTTCACAAAAACAGATCACCAAGCTCAATACTTTAAATCATCAGTATCAACCCCACATAGAATTCCCTCTGAAGAGAAACAAGAATCACATTACCATGTTTGTGTTCTGGAGACCACCCAACTCAAGACCGTAGCAACACAGAATAGGCCTGGCTACAGAATCAACCTGCCATAGATGCAGCCATCATACAGAGGACACTGAGCATCTTAACCTACATTTCCCCATACTATATTATCTAAAAAGTATCACAATATTTCTTCCCGAGTGACTATCACCAGTGACCTGGAAGCCATGGGTCCTCTGCAAGAGAGACCTGGGACAATGGATTGATGATTGATTGATGTCCTGTAAATTTTTGAGTGGATGAAGGGGGAGGGTTGCCATGTAATGAAGCAGTGGGAGTAAACCAGTGTTAGTTGTTGGGTCCTGCCTTGGAGATGCACTGTCTCGTTGCATTGCCTCTGACCTGGACAGTGGGTGGGGGTGAGGGATGACCTTTCATCCACAATGATCTAAGATAAAAGAGGCAACAAATAGCTCATAGATAGTTGTGGGATACTAATATTATATATATATATATTTTTTTCTTCTTTTTTTATGTGTGTTAGTGCTATGTGTATGTTGTGTTTATGTTGGAATTGAAGCAGCTGTGTGTTTGAGACTGTTGATGTTTATTGGTAATATGTTAAGTGTTTTTATGCTGGAATATTTGGATGTTTATGTTGCCTTGTGCTGGCTGCATTTTTAACTCTACTTGTTTGTGTTGGCCAGTGTAGTGTATGTAATGTGAACCCATGTGTAGCATTTGTTGTTCATGTTGGATGTGTGTAATTTATAAGTTTTATTCATATGGGGCATGTGTATGGGCCTGGGCTTGTATTTGTATCTCCAACTAGAAGAAGGAGGTTGGGAGGGCAGGTGGCAGAGTACTGACCTCTGTCTGTGTGTGTGTGTGGGGGGGGTAGATTAAAAATGGAGAGATAGGTTGGCAGGAAGTAAGAGGACAGAGTGAATTTCTGGACCCAATCAGGAGAACAGGTTCTGGCCCATCAGGGCTGCACCCCTATGTGGAGATGGGGATAGGTCACCTTTATAACCAAAAGGCCTTTGTTTCTTCTCCATTGGATTCTCCATCTTCTTCTGGTCAGTGGTGCTGCCACTTGCAAGCACATCATGTAGTACCTGAAAATGGAAACATGGCAGAAGAAAGCTCATTGCACATGTGTGGATTTGTATATTGGGGAGACATAAGGGACTGGTGTATAGTGTTTCCTATTTTTAACAAATGTGCATGTTTTATAGGCATACACTAATGTATATATTTTTGTTTCAGGGATGTGCACTGGTATGTGAATGTGTTCTCAGATATATACTGGTTTGTGATTGTGATCCATGATGCATGAGTCATATAAGATATACTAATGTGATATAATGGTTCCCACAGGCATGTTAGAAGTGTGTCCATTGATGTGTTTGCTTTTGTTTATTAGATGAGAAAGTATTGTTTGGTGTTTTTCATATCAGGTTTATATACTTGCCTTTGTGGTATGACCTGATATGTTTTTATTTATGTAGGTAGATATAAAATGCTAAGGAAATATTTGAACTGGGATGATATGTCTGTGAGGAGTTCAAGAGTCATCTTCCCATTTATATGGCGTATTGGCAAGGTTGTCCTACAAGACCAATGTTGGAGAGTCATTCCCTTGCTGTCTGTCTTCAAAACCCATCAATATTCTCACCTCTATCTGGAGGTGTAGTCCAAAAGGGCTGAAACTAGACTGAGCCCATGATCTATGTCAACTTCAGCTGTATTTCCTCAACCTGCTCACACATGGAGAGCTGACAATGAGTGACTGTTTCCCTCCTCACAAGCCAGTGACATAGAAACATTTATCATATATACAGGGAGTTTGGGATAAATTTGATAATTATTTTATCTTCTGTAATCTCAGAACCATTTGAAGGATTTAATAGCAGTAAAGTGCAAGGGATAGTTGTTTCTGTGTACTATTTTGGGTGCAAGAGCTAGAGAGCATGGACGACTGGAAAGCACCAGAATATTGGAAGAGAGTGACTTGCATCATGATGATTCACACTGGATTAAAAAATACGGAAATCTTAGCTGCAGCTCAGTGCTCCTTGAATACTATGAAGACTGTGAAATGTGAGCTGGAGAATTGCAACAGAGATGTGGAAGCATTGGCTAGCAGGAAGGGTCATAACAGGCATTCTGACTCTATGCACACAACAAAATTCGTCGAGAAGCTGCAAAAAAAAGCGCGGTAAGACCCAGGCAAGGCAATGTGGACCTGAGAGAGATGGGCGTTGAAGTGGTGATTATGAAGAAAGTGCTGCACGAGGATCTTTGCTACTCCTCATACAAGAGGTGTAAGGGCCAACTACTCACCACCAAGGCCCAAGAGATCCACCTTATAAAAGCCAAGAAACTCCTCAACAAGGTCAAACACCCAATCAAGCCGGGGAATCTCTGGTCCTTCTCAGACAAGAAGAACTTCTGCCAAGACCAGTTGCACAATGCACAGAACAACAGGTGGCTAGCCTACACTCCACACAAAGTCCTGCACTTCATGAAGACCAAGTTCCCTCAACTTGTTGTATTTACCTAGTTGTATTTTATGGGACGAGAGCTATTCTCGTAGTGACCGGTTTTTGTATTTCTCCACATCCAGTTTGTTCTTAAAATCTTGTATAAATGGTGTTACGGGCTGCTGGTATGTGAAGAGACGTTACGTATAACGTCTAAGTGCTTAAGAACCAGCGCACTTCTAGAAGCCACTGTAGGACTGAACTATCTGGTCAGGGCCTAGATAATTCGTAAGACTAGAAGTAAAGGTAACAAAGAAGATTCCAGGAAAGGAATATTAAACTAGCGATAAAACTAGTAAACGAAATTATTAATGGAAAATGTATTTACAGGCAATTAACACAAAAGAGAATGGGCAGTAGGGTCAATGGGACCGTACATGATTATGAGAATATGGAAATTATCGTTCAAATAAGAAACAAGATAAGTATGCAATATGGTACTATCTAAGTACAAAGAGATCAGGAACATGCATCAGAATAAGTAATAAGTACAAATATAAGTAAAGTAATGCAATGTATATCAGACACGTAATGTAGGCAAAAAGGGTGATCACTTCACACCAATCGTCTCATGAATCTAAACCTTCTAGTTTTTATCAAGAGATCAATATGTGGGAATATGACAAGGAATGAGCGGTTTCAACCGCTTATATACCATTGGACCGGAAGCCGGATACTTCCGGTTAAGGGTGCGGGTGAGTGAAAGGGGGGGGGAGGAGGGTAAGTTAACACGTCAACATGGGTAGTTTTAGGACCCTCGACTCGCTTGAACAATCTATTTATTTAGTAACTGTCAAATCTGTGCGCTCCGAACTATTCAGGATTTCGCTTGTCTGTTTGTTCTACAAGAGTGCGCACCTCTCCCCGCACGTAGGCAAAATTACATATAGTGGACGGGCGTTACTGCTTAACATTGTTACAATACATACATAGACAAGAAATATGAACATAGTTATGTAATACAAAGGAACACAATTCTATAACATAATTACACATATGACGTAATATCTAATATTACGTTACACCTCCACCGTTTGGGAAAGCTTTTCACTTTCTGTTGAAAAGCTATGTTCTAGAAAGGACGTCGGCTAAAACATTAAAGACGCCTTTTATATGATGAATAGTTAGATTAAAGGGTTGGAGAAATAAACTCCAACGTGTAAGTCTAGGATTCTTGTTTTTCATAGTCTGTAGGAACTTCAAGGGGTTGTGATCCGAATATACTTGAATGATAGTTGAGGAACCCAGGTAGACTTCGAAGTGGATAAGGGCCTGGACCAAAGCGAGCGTCTCCTTCTCAATTGTTGAGTAGTTCTTCTGCGCAGGGGGCAGCTTCTTGCTGTAGTAGGCGATAGCGTGAAGAACTTCATTGTGTTCTTGCAAGAGGGCGGCACCGATACCGGTGTCGCTGGCGTCGACTTGCAGAAGAAAGGGTCGTTGGAAATCGGGTGCCCTTAGAACTGGTGCGTTAGTGAGAAGGGACTTCAGGTTTTTGAAGGCCGTCTCACAGGTAGGTGTCCACACGAAGTCGTGGTCTTTTCTCAACAGGTCAGTCAATGGTTCTGCTACATCTGAAAAATTTGGACAAAAACGGCGATAATAGCCACTCATTCCGAGGAATCGACGTACCTCTCTACGATTAGTGGGTGTTGGTACATCATTGATGGCTTTTATCTTGGCGTCTATTGGAAACACTTGGGAATTTCCAACTTTAAATCCCAAATAGGGGACCTGTGTATGTCCGAAATCACATTTGGACAAATTGATGGTAAGGTTTGCTTGGTCTGCTCTATAAAAGAAATTATTTAGATGTTCAATGTGTTCTGTCCAAGACTGACTAAATATTATCACATCATCTAGATAAGTTTTTACTCCTGGCAATCCTGCAACAAGATTACTTATCATTCTTTGGTAAGTGGCAGGGGCATTTTTAAGCCCAAATGGCATTGCTCTGAATTGGAACAATCCCTCTTCCGTAATGAAAGCGGTAATTTCTCTTGAGCGAGGGTGTACAGGGATTTGATAGTATCCCCTTAACATATCCAACTTGGATACATACTTGGCAGTTCCTAGACTGTCTATGATATCATCTATCCTAGGGATAGGAAAAGCATCGGCCTTAGTGTGGGCATTGATTTTCCTGTAGTCAATGCACAGGCGATAAGATTTGTCAGATTTAGGGACAAGAATGCAAGGAGATGCCCAAGGACTACTGGAGGGTTCAATTATTCCCTGTTGAAGCAGAGTGTTAATTTCTGCTTTTATGAAATCCTTTTTTTTTGGATTGACTCTATAAGGGGCTTGTTTGATAGCCCTTGGCGAGTCTAGAATTATTTCGTGTTCTATCAAAGAAGTGAATCTTGGAGAATCTAGAAATAATTTTGGAAAACTTCTTAAGAGGAAAAGAATGTCTTTACCTTGTTTCTCAGATAAGTGTCCTACTTTTATCTGAAGATTTTGTAGTATCTGAGAGTTTTCCAAGGGAATCTCAGGAGGATTAGGCAGGTTATCAGGAGGCTCTTCGGATTCTATTGTGGTAGAGCTGCAAGCTGGAATTGGATCTCGGGAATGATAAGGTTTTAAGGTATTTATGTGACAGAGACGGGAACTCTTTCTTCTGTCTGGAGTTTTGATTATGTAGTTGAGATCACTGGCTCTGGACAAGACTTCATAGGGTCCTTTGTATTTAGCCTGCAATGGATCTCCTGGTATGGGAAGATAAAGTAACACTTGATCTCCTGGAGAGAAAGTTCTAAGTTTAGAATTTTTATCATACCGACCTTTCATTACTCGTTGAGCATTCGTCAAGTTCTCTCTTGCCAACTTCCAAGCTTCTAACAACTTCTCGGTGACCTGGGACACGTATTTCAAAGAAGGAACTGGTGGTTCTTCTTTCATCCATTGTTCATGAAGTATCTTTAGGGGACCACGGACTTCATGACCGAAGACTAATTCTGACGGGCTGAATCCAAGGCTTTCTTGAATTGTTGTTCGGGTGGCGAACAACAAAAAGGGGAGTCCGTCTTCCCAATTTCGAGTGTTCTCAGCACAGAAGATTCTTAACATTGTCTTGAGCGTTTGGTGAAAGCGCTCTAGAGCACCTTGTGATTGAGGATGATAGGCGGAGGAAGTTACATGATTTATACCTAGTGTTACAAGAGTTTCTCTAAACTTGTTGGAAAGAAAATTACTTCCTTGATCACTTTGAATGTTCTTAGGAAATCCTACCATAGTGAAATATTTCAACATTTCTCTGATTATGTTTTGAGCTTTAATATTTTTCAAAGGAATTGCTTCTGGAAAACGAGTGCTCATACACATGATTGTGAGAATGTACTGATTTCCTTTACTTGAAGGAGGTAAAGGTCCTACACAATCAATAAGAACTTTTTTAAATGGCTCTTCCATTACAGGAATGGGATGGAGTGGAGCTTCTACAATTTTCTGGTTGGGCTTACCTACAAGTTGACATGTATGACATGTTTTACAATATTGGGCAACATCTTTGACAACCGTGGGCCAATGGAAATGTTGGGTTATGTTGAACAAGGTCTTTCTTACCCCTAAGTGACCTGCTAAGGGAGTATCATGAGCCAATCTTAGAACATTATTCCTGAAACCAAGAGGGAGGACTATTTGATTCCTTACTTGCCATGGCTGGTCAGCGGTTGCGGTGGATGCTCTCCATTTTCGCATTAGGACTCCGTTTTCTATATAGAAACCTCGTGACATATTTTCAACTTCTGGAGAAGAAACAATCTCGTACAAATTTTTAAGAGAAGGATCTGACTTCTGTTCTTTGATTAATTCTGCTCTAGATAGAGAAACTGGTGGAAGAAGATGGGTCAGTTTGGGAGAATAGGGATTCTAAATTATAGGTCTCCTCTTCAGATTTCTTGTACTGAGATCTGGTTACAGCACAAGCGGGAAACAACTGTAAGTTATCTGAAGGTTCTACTGAGGTCTTAGGGTTATTTGTTATTAAGGGAGAAATGACTTTGCTTCCAGCGATGTCATTGGCCAACAATAAGGATATTCCTACTATGGGAAGAGAGTCTACTACTGCTACTTTAACCATTCCGGTTGTTAAATCAGACCGCAAGAAAACATTATGTAATGGACATTTTACAATTCCTCCAACTCCTTCTATCAATATATCATAACCTGTATATGACTCACCCAGATTCTGCAAGACAGAATTTAAAATCAGACTTTGCTTTGCTCCTGTGTCTCGGAGTATGGAAATAGGATATTGTTGTGAACTACTACTATGAGATATAGTTCCTGAAGATACAAATGGTTTGAAACAAGGATCATGATCTGATGAGGGGGGTTCTACATTACTTGACAATACCGGCTTCTTTGGTAGTGTATCCTGAATAGAGGATTTTGAATCGTCTGATTTTATATTACTTACAAGAGTTGGTGTCTTATTGGAGAATGAGGGTGTCAGTCTCTTTCTGCAATTAGAAATGTGATGGCCAACCTGTTTACAATATGAACAAGTTACAGGGGGATTAGTCTTAAACCTTTCCATTCTTTGCCAAGGTTGGTTTGGAGGATATTGATTGAAATCAGACCTGTAACTGAAATGTGATGGGCTAGACTGATTTTCAAAGCGTTTCTTTGGGGCCCAAGGATCAGAGTATTTTGTTGAATCTGGAATATATGACTTTGACTTTTGGGATTCCATTTGTCTTGACTTAGGTTTATGATTTAGTGTGAACTCATCAGCCAGTACAGCAGCTTTAGTTAAAGTTTCGGGAACATGATCATCTATAAAAATCCTAAGATCTGTCTCTAAGGTATTCTTAAACTGCTCCAACAAAATCAACTGTTTAAGTCTATCTAAGGTGTCCGTTTCACTAGCCAAACACCACCTATTGAATAACCTCTCTTGTTGAGCCGCATATTCTACGTATGTTAACTGAGGTGTCTTCCTATAATTACGGAATTTCTGTCTATAGGCCTCTGGTATTAGTTCATAAGCTTTTAAAATACAAGCTTTCATATTATCATACTCGCTTTCTGCTTCTGAAAGAGAAGTATAAATTTGCTGAGCCTTACCCTTAAATTGTGTTTGAATGATTAATGGCCAATTTTCTTTAGGGATTTGTAACTGTTGCGCCAATTTTTCCCACTGAAGAAAGAAAATTTCTGGCTCTCCCTCTGAAAATATGGGTAAAAGTTTTACATACTTGGAAATATCTATACGACCTTCCTGAACTACGGGTTGTCTATCAACAATCCTAGCTTCTACTTCTGCCTTCTTTAATTCTAACTCTGCCAATTTGACTTTAGTTTCGTCTTCTCTAGCTTTAAATTCTGCCTCAATTTGCATTTGTTTCAGTTTAGTTTCCTCCTCTTTAGCTACTTGTTTCGCTTTAGCTTCCTCTTCTCTAGCTCTAAATTCCGCCTCAATTTGCATTTGTTTCAGTTTAGTTTCCTCCTCTTTAGCTACTTGTTTCACCTTAGCTTCCTCTTCTCTAGCTCTAAATTCTGCCAATTTGATTTTAGTTTCCTCTTCTCTAGCTTTAAATTCTGCCTCAATTTGCATTTGTTTCAGTTTAGTTTCCTCCTCTTTAGCTTTAAATTCTGCCTCAATTTGCATTTGTTTCAATTTAGCTTCCTCCTCAAAATCTACTCTCCTGACCTTTAATTCAATCTCCTTAATCTTAAGTTCGGTTAGTCGTGCCTCCATTTCTAACCTATTTGAAGGAATTTGTATAGCTGTAATCTCTTCTGGAGATAATATCTCATCTTCGATCAGATTTTCAACAAGTTCCTGAAGTATTTTTTTCTTTCGTAAACTTGTATCAATGTCTACTCCAAAGTGCTTGCCTATTTCTATCAAAGTGTCTTTAGTTTGTTTCTTTAAGAAACTTACCTTGGGATTTTGAACGAATTCTTGAACTATATCATCCATCTCTATAAGAATGTTTTAAATACCTGATCCAATATCCTTGGCAAGGGTCGCCACTTTGTTACGGGCTGCTGGTATGTGAAGAGACGTTACGTATAACGTCTAAGTGCTTAAGAACCAGCGCACTTCTAGAAGCCACTGTAGGACTGAACTATCTGGTCAGGGCCTAGATAATTCGTAAGACTAGAAGTAAAGGTAACAAAGAAGATTCCAGGAAAGGAATATTAAACTAGCGATAAAACTAGTAAACGAAATTATTAATGGAAAATGTATTTACAGGCAATTAACACAAAAGAGAATGGGCAGTAGGGTCAATGGGACCGTACATGATTATGAGAATATGGAAATTATCGTTCAAATAAGAAACAAGATAAGTATGCAATATGGTACTATCTAAGTACAAAGAGATCAGGAACATGCATCAGAATAAGTAATAAGTACAAATATAAGTAAAGTAATGCAATGTATATCAGACACGTAATGTAGGCAAAAAGGGTGATCACTTCACACCAATCGTCTCATGAATCTAAACCTTCTAGTTTTTATCAAGAGATCAATATGTGGGAATATGACAAGGAATGAGCGGTTTCAACCGCTTATATACCATTGGACCGGAAGCCGGATACTTCCGGTTAAGGGTGCGGGTGAGTGAAAGGGGGGGGAGGAGGGTAAGTTAACACGTCAACATGGGTAGTTTTAGGACCCTCGACTCGCTTGAACAATCTATTTATTTAGTAACTGTCAAATCTGTGCGCTCCGAACTATTCAGGATTTCGCTTGTCTGTTTGTTCTACAAGAGTGCGCACCTCTCCCCGCACGTAGGCAAAATTACATATAGTGGACGGGCGTTACTGCTTAACATTGTTACAATACATACATAGACAAGAAATATGAACATAGTTATGTAATACAAAGGAACACAATTCTATAACATAATTACACATATGACGTAATATCTAATATTACGTTACAATGGCACTCACTGTTTCCCCGTTTAGTTTGTTCCAGACATCAATCACTCTGTATGGGAAGCTATTCTTTTTCAAATCTCTTCTGTAACTGTCCTTCTTTAGCTTCTTCTCATGTCCTCTTGTTTCTCTTCTGTCCCATTTTAATAAGTCATCTCTATTAAGAACTTCCATCCCTTTCGTAATTCTGTAAATAGTTAGCAAATCACCTATTTCTCTTCTCTGTTCCATTGTTGATAGATGCAATTTATCCAATCTCTGTTTGTATGTCAAATTTGAGAGTGTAGGTGCCATATTTGTCACTGCTCTTTGAATTCTTTCTAATTTCTTTATTTATTTTTTTGTACTAGGTGCCCATAGTGTTGCAGCATACTCCAATTTAGGTCTTATCAGTGTAATTAATATTTTCTTTACCATTTCTTCATCCACGTAGTCGAAGGCCACTTTCATTGATCTTAATAAGTTGAAAGTCTCTCCAACTAGTTTATTGACATGTTTATCTGGTGTCAAGTCTTAAGATGTTTACTCCTAGGTCCCTTTCTGAGTTGACTTTTTGAGTTCCTTGGTACCAATTTTGTATTGACCCAATATTCTTTTTGTTTTTTTCCAAATTCCATTATACTGCATTTCTTAATGTTAAAGTTCACTTCACACTTCTGACTCCATTTCCATATTTTGTCTAGGTCTTCTTGTAGCGATCTGCAGTCTTCTTCTGTGCTTACTCTCTTAAGTAATTTGTGTGTGTTTCCAGCAAAGGCCACGTCATGCCACCCTTCATCTCTGAAGAAGGACTCAGATTCACTTCAGATGGCTATATATAGTTACTGTCCACTGTTGTCAAGTGCTGGGTGGAGAGGGTGGCTGCAGGAAGACCATACATGTATGTGGCTGTCTGAGAACTTCTATGACTTCACCAGTCCCAACATCTGGCTCCCCAACTCGGCTGATCGCAACCCCATGGACTATTATGTGTGGGGTGCAGTTGAAAAAGACACCAATCGTACCACCTACAATACCAAGGATGAACGATTGCCAGGATCAAACTGGTGCTCAGGCGTTTTTCAGAGGACACTGTCAAGGCTGCGTGCTGCAGGTTCAGGTCCCGCCTGGAGGCCATGGTGGAGGCTCAGGGTGGCATCTTTGAGTGAGCTGTATTTGGTAAAAAATCCTGTAAGAGATGCACTTTGAATTTTGAGAATACATCAATTTTTGGCCAAGATACAATGTTTTTCCTTTCTAAAAAAGTGTCAAATTTATCCCGAACACCCTATATATATATTTACCAATGTCTTCCCCACCTCTTACATCCCCATCCATTCTGCTCCCATCCACCACCCTCTCCTCCCTCTCATCTTAGCTCCTCATGGACGAAGGGTCATCCCTGTGTCTTGCCCACTGCCCTAAGTCAGAAGCAATGCAAAGTGAAAGGTGAAGAGGACCTTTGGGGAAATATACTACTGGATATTATGACCATTGAATATACAATGACTCAGTGGGTAAAGGAGAATACCAGATATAGAAACAATGAAGAACTGTCGAGACTAGACTTAATATTTACAACAGAGCCTGAAATTGTGGATAAAATGGAATACAAGACACCAATTGGGAAGAGTGACCACATATTGAGTTTGAACTAAAAGAGAAAATTGATTTGAGAAGAAATGAGAAACACAGAAAAGGTAGACTTAATGTACAATAACAGATTTTGAGAAACTCAGAAAATTCTTTCAAAAAGTGAATTGGGAAAACTTCTTTAATGAAGAAATAAAGATGGAAGAAAAATGGAATATATATAAAGAAATTTATAAAGAAGAAATAGATAAATACATACCAAAGCTATATACCAAAAGCTTTTTCCCCCTTATAAGGGAGGTAGACAAAAAACAAAGGCATAAAAACCACTCCCACCCATTCCATCCCTATCACACTCCACTCCCCTTCACCCTCTTCCCTCCCTCTTGGCACCTTTTGAATGATGGGTCATCCCTGCATCTTGTCCACTGCCAAAGCAGAAACAGGAAAGGATGTACATGAAGTGCTGGTATAACAGAAAATGTAGTGAGACAAAAGATAGAAGAGACAAAGCTTGGAAAAGGTGGAAAAAAAAAAAGGATCAGTGACAAATATACATCAAACTGAGAAATGAATATGTGAAAATACGCAGAGAAGAAAAACAAAACTATGAAAAAGACATAATAGATAAATGCAAGGATCAACCTAGATTATTCTACAGATATGTGAATGGTAAATTGAAAAATAAACAAGAAAAAGTTAAACTGCATCAAGGAAATGAAGAATATATAGATGTAGAAATGGCGGAGGTTATGAATAGACATTTTAAGTTTGTATTCATAATAGAAAATGCACATAATTGGGAAGAAAAGGTAAAAAGATCCCCCCAATGAAAGAAATAAATGTTTCACAAAAAGTAGTAAGGGATCAAATGATAAACCTTGATGTCAGAAAATCACACTGTCAGGACGGAATGTGTAGATGAGTTAGATGACAAGATGTATAAAATAATAGATTGCTCACTCAAGGAAGGAAAGGTACCACAAGATTGGAAAAATGCAAATATCATAACATTATATAAAGGGTGAGATAAGAAAGACCTGACAAACTATGGGCTGGTCTCCCTTACAAGCACAATAGCTAAAATAATTGAAAAAGTTATCAAAAGTAGATGGATTTAAACATCTGGAAGAAAATAAGATACTGAATCAAAAACAATTTGGCTTTAGAAAAGGAAGATCTTGTGCCAGCAACTTGATTTGTTTTTATTCAAGGCTAATAGACATAATACAAAAAAGGGATGGATGGGTAGGGGAGGGGGGAGACAGCAAGCTAGGCTTGTGGCGTGATGCTTAGGCGACCTGCTTCTTCGGTGATTCCATCAGCTTATACACCGGCTCAAGTCATGACCTGTACTCTAAATGAGACTCCAGGGAAAGGTGTCGAATCCTGGGAAGCCAGATGCATTACATTCTCAGGCCACTGATCTAGCTAGGGGACATTGTAAAAGCTGACAGAGTCCATTCTCAGGCTGCTGACCTAGCCAGGATGGAATGTACAGAGCTGGTACTACATGTGCATTTCCTCAAATTTCCTCAAAGAACTGCTTGTGTGATCCATGTGGCTGAGTGGTGTGAGTGATTCCCCCAGGACATTGTGCAGGTTGAGGGATCATGAGATGATATGAGGACAACTCCCTAACAGTCATCAATTCTGCCTCTTGGAAGACAGAAATTTTACATTTTTGAGGAATCCTGCAAAACTTCAAATGACCTCATAATAATGAGTTGACCTGTTTTATGGACATCGTCAACCTCCTCATCAAGTTCTTTAAATCTGTTAAAAGTTGTCATTGGAAAAAATTCTTTCACATTAGTTTTCCTGTCCACTCCCTTTTTTTTTTTCTTATAATTCTAAACTGATTTTCATCAGAGTTGGGAGGGAGGGGGCCCAAAGGTTTGTTATTTTTTTTACTGACGCGTGGTACTGGATTTTTTTTTTTTTTTTTTTTTTCCTCCTAGTTCTTGACAATTACTGTAATATGACAGAATTATTCAAATTTGTGGCATAAATCCTCTACATCCTTCTTAAAAACCTTCGAATTGTCTTTTAGCTTACAAAACTTGCAAGAGGTAGAGTGAGACAAGAAGTACTGAGCAAAGCTGCTGCTACAAGTTGTACATGTAGAGTTCATGATCTTTCTGAAGATTTAAGGTAGCAGGAAATACATGAATACACAAATAAGATTAATTAATCAACAACAGTAAGACAAGGCTCACAATAAAAGTAATAAATAGAAAGTAGTAGTGTGAAAAAGTCATACTTTGATAACAGTTCAAAGACTGTAAGTCAGAAAATTTGATTCAATGGTTGAAATTGAAAGTATATCCATAAAAGTAATCACTTGGTATTATACGCTGTTTAGTAGTTTAATTTCACTATTTTCTTTCCTGAAAGTAGAACACTTATGTACACTGTTTTTTAGATACTTCCTGCCTAACACCCTGGCAATGGATTGAGTGATTAAAAACAAAATTTATTGTTTTCATGTACAGAACATTTTTTCAATGCATTTGTCTTTGATCACAAAATGCACAGTTGCTGTGCTTAACTGCCCCAGTAAAACATTTACTTCAGTTCTTTATTCTATTATATGTATTTATTTTGCTATTATTTATTTATGTATATACTTATTTGAATTCTCATTGGAAGGAATAAGGCAGTAATGGAGTTGGGAAAAGTGTTTTGATAGGAGAAATGTTAAGGTAAATGTGGTTAAAAGCAAGGTGATGAGATGTACAAGGGTAGAGGGTGGCAGTGAGTTGGAGATAAGTCTTAAAGGAGAAAGAGTAGAGGAAGTGGATAGTTTTAAGTATTTGGGGTAGCATGTGGCAGAAATGGAAAAGCAAGGGTGGAGGTAAACTGTAGATTGAGAGAAGCAAGTAAATGTCTTGGAGGATTGAAAAGTGTTATGAGAAATAGGCATCTGGGAATACCAAGGATGATATTGATAGGTGAAAGGGATCTGAGCAAGAGGGTTATGTTTGTTTATTTTACATGTGTACTGACTTTATTTTTGCTAGTGCCAGACTATTTTATCCAATTGAAAGGGTTGAATGATGCAGCCTAATCTAGTTGAAGGACTTCATGCCTATTTTACATAATTTGATAGATTTCTGTTTTTGGGTTTCCTTTCTTAAGGTTTTAGTTGTACTGTATTACAGTTATATTGATAGACCCATTTAGTGCTCATTATTCTTCACCATTGTGTTGTGCATAATTTGACATTTTAATCAACCTGTTGCCCCAGGTCTCTCTTGAAAGAGGATTATAGCTCCCAGTTAACTGGCAATAGCCACCAGATTGGCTCATTGTGTTGTTGACTGGGTATTGCTAGAGTGGGGCAGTGTAAGATTAGGTGTTCAGTGTCTTTTGAGTGGTCATTGCATCTGGAGCAGTTTGCCTCTGTAGCTAGACTTCTTCTGTGTTGGTATTGCTTTAAAGCTGGATGGTGACCTGAACACAGTCATGCCAGTATGGTAATTGCTTGTCATGGGAGGAATTTTTTTGTAGGGCCAAAATTTGGAGGAATTTAGTGGTCAGTTTTGGAGTACTTTGTGATTGAGTTTGTATGTATTTTATATGGATGTATTGCATTGCGTTGGTGGGAGATTGTTGTAGATACCTGAGCCTCCTCCTTCCCATTCATTTGATTGTACATCTGTTATGTGAGATCAATAATGGGTACCTGCCTATGGTGGTCCTGCAAGAAGGATGGTGAAGCTGCCCATTTTCAATACTCATCAACTTCCATATCTCCCCATACTATTCAGCAAGTGACATAGAAATAGTCCCATACTAATACAACACAGACAATTGGCAAGAAGTTCTTCTCAGAGTGATATGTGGGAGCATCTGAAAACTGTTCCCAGCCACTGTGGGGGTGCAATTTTTCCATAAAGTGAAATTTAAGGGTAGGATTGGTGACTCTCGCATAAAACTACGTACCAGTCATTTTTTTTCATATACAGTATATTGGAGGATCTTGGTTTCTGTGTGTACATGTTTTATTAGAGTGTTTTTAGTGTGTTCTTCAATTCTTCTTAATGTTTTTTGTGTGTAATTAGGAGGGTGTGTATGTTTTCTTGGTTTTAAGTAACCCTGATGTAGATGCATAAATGAGTGTGGTTCTTATGAATTGTGCTGGAGACTGATTAGTTTCTTTGTGCTGACCAAAGCCTTTGCTTGCCACTAATGTTGTATGCTTGTACTAGTGATGTATGTTTGTTTTTTGTTGATTTTCACTGTTGGGTCCTTCATGTGAGGGTGAAGGACTTGTAAGAAAAGACAGGCCCAGGATTTTACATTTCTGCAGGTATAAATAAATAATATTGTCTGCTTTGATAACTGTCAATCTTACTGCAGATGCTTGGCCAAGACTTCAATCGGACAATGCTCTTCCATATTGGTCGTAGTGAGATACAACTCATCAACCCAGAGATCAAGTCTGTGCAGCTAAACAAACCTTTTCAAGATGTTGCTCAATGTTGCAGGGTGAGTATGCTCCCGTATCTGTTTGTCTCTCTTGCTCTGTCTTTATCTGTGTCTTTTTCTCTCCTTCACACTCTCTCTCTCTCTCTCTCTCTCTCTCTCTCTCTCTCTCTCTCTCTCTCTCTCTTTCTCTCTCTCTTTCTCCCTCTATATTTTCATTTTGGAGCCATATTGTAATATAAGGTAAACTAGAGTGAACAGATGTGTGTTAGGAATCATGCAGCATATGACCTGACTTAGTAGGCTGTCAATAGCTACTGGTCTGACATATATGCTCTGTTTCCATAAACATTGCATCAAACTGAGATTGATCAAATGTGGTTGACATGACTACCATCATGGCAATTTTTTATCACTTTAAGATGAGAGTCAAGCATAAGTATACATGGGAAAGAGTGGTGGTTGGAAAGGTGGTTGATATGGCATTAATATGTGTTTATTGGTAATGATACAGACACACACAAGTGTAGGAAGGTTGAAAGACTGGCTGCCAAACAAGTAGGTAAATATGATAGTCAGATGGCTGGATGGTTGGCTTGCAGGCAGGCAGGCAGGAGAGTTGGAAGTTTGGCTAGTTGGCTGGCTGGCAGGCAGGCAGGCCTGTAGGACGATCAGCAAATTGGTTGACCAGCTAGCACACAGGTAGACAGCCAGGCCAGTTGGAAGGCCAGCTGGCTGGCTGCCTGGTAGGAAGAAAGATTAGTAGGAAGTTTGGTTAATTGATAGGCCAGCAGTAGACAGGTAGGCAATCAGGCTAGCAGGAATGTCATCTCACTGGCTGGCCAGCTGGCAGACAGGTAGGCAGGCAGTCCTGTAGGAAAGCAGGTTATGAAAGATGTACAGGAAAAATGCATACTTGGATGACATGTGACAGATTGCTTGACAAAACCTTTTGTGCTGCCATTTATATGCCTGTGTGGACATGGGAAGCTCTGATTTGTCTGTTGTCCATGGAGCTTTGTGGTTGGTTACTTGTTTTATATAGTACATACATACATATACCAAGGCTTTTTCCCCCTTACAAGGGAGGTAGCCAAAAAGAAAAAGGCATAAAATCATTCCCACCCATTCCATCCCTAAATACACTCCATTCCCCTCCTCCCTCCCTCCCATCTTAGCACCTCCTGGATGATAGGCCATCCCTGCACCTTGTCCACTGCCCTGGGTCAGAGGCAGTGTCGCAAGTCACAGCACATCCACAGCAAGGCCACTTCATTAAATCGGCGACCCCCCCTCTCCGTCCCCCCATGCATAAAAGGAGAAGACAGGGAGAAATCCCTTTGGGCTGCGTCAAATTTTGCTCACACATACTACCTCACCCCCCCATCCCCCCACCCATTCTACCTCATGCATCACAACATCATCCATATACAACCATTCTCCATTCACCCCTGTCTTCTGTCCTCTCCCGTCCTTCCTCAACAGACATTCCCCTCTTCCCCAAAGCCCCCATCACCCCATCCATCCATCTCATCCTAGGAGTCCCCTCATGTTCACTCCCTCCACATCTGCCCTCCATACCTCTTTTACCAGTCTTTCTTCACTCACTCTACCCATGTGTCCAAACCATCCCAATACTCTTTCATCAACCCTGTCTCCCAACTCCCTTTCCACCCCTGTTCTCCTCCTCACCTCCTCATTTCTCACTCTATCTAGCCTAGTAACCCCCATCATACTTCTCAGACACCTCATCTCAAACACATTCAAACTCCTCTCTTCCTCTCTTATGTTCCATGTTTCTGCTCCATACAGTGCTGATGGCACAATCACTCCTTCATACAGTCTCCTCTTAGCATCCATTCCCAAATGTCTATTCCTCATTACATTCTTTAATCCACCAAAGCATTTACTCGCTTCTCTCAATCTACATTGTACCTCCACCTTCACTCCACCTTTTCCTGCCACATTTGCACCCAAGTATCTATATATAGTTATATGGTAAAAATAAACAAATAGTAATAATAAAGAAGTATATATATATATATATATAATAAATACAATATAATTTAATGTTAATGTAAACCTAATTTGTTATATTTCAATATTCATAATTTTTAGAAACTCTATTCTGTCAATCTATATATCAAGGGCTTTTTCCTCCTTATCAGAGAGGTAGCCAAAATAAAAAAACAACACCCTCCCTCACCCCTTTCATCCCCACCCATTCCACTCCCATTCACCATCTTAGCTCCTCGTGGATGACAGGTCATCCATGTATTCTGCCCATTGCCCTGGGCCAGAAGCAGTGCAAGACAGCACATCCACAGCAAGGCCACTTCACTTAATTGGTAACCCACCCCTCTCTGTCCCCTCATGTAGAAAAAGAGCAGATGGGAAGAAATCCTTTTGGGCTGCATCAAAATATCATGGAAGTCCTTGACAGAGAAGATTTATTAATGTGGGATAAAAAAAACAAACAAGAGGACATGAAAAGAAACTAAAAAAAAAAAAGAATTATTGAAGAGATCTGAAAAAGAATAATTTCTGACACAGAGTGGTGGATGTCTGGAACAAATTAGGCGAGGCAACAATATGTGCAAAAACTATACAAGAATTTAAGAACAAACTAGATCCTGAAAGATACAAAGATGGGTCACTCCGAGCATAGCTCCCTTTCTTTGTAATACAACTAGGTAAATACTGTATATAAATATTCCCTAATCCCTATCCCCCACCCACTCCCTTCCTTGCATAATAGTATTATCTATACACAGCTATTCTCCACTCACCCCTATCTTCTGCCTTCTCCATTTCATACTCAACAGACATCCCCCTCTAGCTCAATGCCCCTTTCACCCTATCCATCCATCTCATCCTCAATTGTCCTCTCATCTTCACTCCACCTCTGCCCTCCACACCTCTTTTACTAATCTTTCTTCACTCATTCTTTCCACGTGTTCAAACCATCCCAGTACTCTTTCATCAACCCTATCTTCCGTCTCCTTTTCTAACCCCGCTCTCCTCATCACCTCCTCATTTCTCACTCTGTCCAATCTTGTAACCCCTACCATACTTCTCAGACGTTTCATCTCAAACACATTTAAATTTTTCCTCTCTGCCTCACTTAAATTCCATACCTCTGCCCCATACAGTGCTGTTGGCACAATCACCCTTTCTTATAATCTCCTTTTTGCATTTATTCCAAAATGACTATTTCTCATTACATATTTTAATCCCCCAAAGCACTTACTTGCTTCTCACAATCTACAATATATTCTCACCTCCACTCCCTTTCTAGCCACATGTGACCTCAAGTACGTAAATCTATCCACTTCCCCCAGCCTCTTTTGTTTAACCTCTTCAGTACAAGTCAAATTCTCGCGTGCAGCATCGGATACTTGAGGTACGATGATTGATACATCACAGCACTCACATTATAAAATATAAAGTCACTGCTGTATTACCCATAATGGAGCTTATGGTGAGGGTAGGTTTGTAACCTGCTCCTGTCAAAATCACCAAGACTGCTCTGTGGGTTGCCAGGGTGTTGCAATTGAGGGACACACATGTTGAGCCAGGCATATAGTGAACCTATAGCAAACTCTTCATGTGGGCACCAGGAGCATTCTTTTCCTCACCCAGGATGATCAACTACCCTTTGTGTTGGCAAAGATCATAAAGCTTAGATTATATATGGTGGCTCTCTTGGGGTTGATAAGACCAGGCAGTGGTGAGATCAATAGTCAGGGTTACACTTCTGGTCAGGCTGCACTGACCAGACTGCACCAAATCGATTTCATCTGAGCATATTTTTTTAGGCATAAACTTCATGTTTTCATACTGAAAACAGGATAATATGAAATAATAATGGCTATTTCACAAAACTCGTAATGTCTTGTACAACACTAAGACAATATTTTGGCTGGCCACACAGACCAGTAATTTTAGATTTTGCCCATTTTTGGCTAGTTCACCATGATTTCGGCTACCCATTGGTTAGTGGGCTCCCATTGATTTCAAACCCTGAAGAAGCATCTTGATGTCTTTGGTACTAAATGCCTTTAAAAAAACATGGGGTATTGCTGGAATGGCTTTATATTAAATTAAAGACTACTGTAAGACTCAGTCTAGGCCTCTTACCAGCATGATTTGTGAATATAAACTTTGGCTATATGGCAGCATGTTGTTTCCACAAGAGACAACCCTCAATGGAAGAGACAAAGGGGATGCCTACAGAATTTATGGCTAGGGCAAATTTATCAGACATGTCAAGTTTTTTTTGAATGGGAATGGTGGTTGCATGGGAGCTTGCCCAGGGAGACCATGGGGACTAACAAAGGTGTGAAAGTGAAGCAGCATGTGTTTCTAGTTGATAACAAGTGTGATGGGGGGATACAAACCATCATCCTCAAAATACTACAATTGGGAAGGGTGGTGTATGTGCCTGATTTATCTTATTTAATGTACAGGAAAACAGCAACACTTGTGGTATTCATTTGGCATTGGTGTCTGTCTTGATTTAGGCATCCCTTTATAGTGTTAAAGTTATTGGTATATACATACTTTGTATGTCAACCAAATTTCAAGATATTAATCCAAATTATTTCAGTTGTGGTTAACTATTACTTATATTAACAACTTGTAATTTTTTTTTAATACAGTTCTACATATTCTTTTTATGTTCCTCTAAAAGGGCCTGAAGAATAATGACCACTTTGGTTTCATTTGTCGTGAAATGAATGGAGATACTTCAGTCTATCTGGGTTATGTGTTTCGGTGTCAGACAAGCCCTGTTTGTGATGAAATAATGCAGGGTAAGTAAACTCATATTTTGCAGCTTCAGCCATTTTTGTGTTAATAGTTTTAGTCATATTTATGGAAAGTTTAAACCAAATTTGAATTAACCTTGGAAGAAAATGTTTTAGATATGTTGAATTAGATGTTGACTTAAAAGTAAATGAAAACAAATGATTGTTGGATTAGTAGAAGAAAAGCTATTCTTAGTTTTAATTTTTCATGCACTAGATTCCACCTGCTCATATTACCTTTGACTTGTGATTTGTGCTAAGCACCAGTATTAGCAGCTCACCTATAAAATACAGCCACAGGTGTTTTGTGTGTGCAAATTTTAGAGCTGGTAATTCAGTTGTGTTCAGCCAAATGACCACATACTCGCATCTTCAGTTTGAGTCATTGGTACAGGTTTTTTGTAAGGAATGTGAATTTACAGTATCTATTTGGAATGTGTGTTATAACTGGACTCACTTAGCAATGTGTGTCCGGCTATTCTTTGACTAAAAATTACTAAAAAATGACAATTTACAATGGATGGAGCTCCAACAATTTTTAATTACTGACCTTCTTGGACCACAAGATGCCAAGCAGTGCACTCCTTCAATGCAATCACTGAAGTAAACAGATGATAATACTGGAAAAAAAAATTACTGCCAGCACTCAGGAACTTCTTCAAGCTAAATACACCATATACCCACATGATCTTAAGATCCCAAACAATGTCATGACCTGTGAACCACTGTAACTAAATGGGACAAACACACAAATAATAAGCATGGGAAAAAAAAAAAAAAAAATCAGTGACCTAATCTGCCATCCAAACAAGAGGTCTTGTATTCCTCCAAGAACTCAGAAGATCCTCCTGATCACTGTCATCAACCACTGGTGGCTCCACATGCTCTTCAGAACACAACAATTTACCACCTGAATCATCATCTGCATCTTCGGATGGGGACCATGGAGCTACAACCAGCCAACCATCCAATACATTTCTCAGCACACCATCAACAGATATATTATTTCATGAGTTCACTTGAGTAACAATTCTCCTGTGCCACTGAGTGGTACAATGCATGGCAGGTGTTTTACCCAAACCTCATTTCCAATTTTAATTGGCAAAATATCATTTTGGCCATCATCCACTCTTCTAAGGTTTACTAAAGGATATCTCCATTCATATATGTACACAGAACACTGGCACAGACAGCTTGTCCTGTTCAGATGTTGGTGTAATGTTGTACCAATATACTGCCTCAATGGAAGAGATTCCTCCCCTCTCAGCAATAGCCAGGCGCGGATCTAGGAACAAAGTTTGGGGGGGGCCCGACGGCAGAATTTTCGGTTGTTTAACGAGCATTAGCATTACCGTTTCTCCACACACGGGATTCTTATTTGTTAATAACTGGCGGACTGACCTAAATGAATGGGCATAACCATCTGCTCTAGGTGCCAGTGTTTCTCTTCGGATTCAAATGAGAGAGGAATTTTGTATCTTATCAAAACTTTATTGAATCGTACAATAAAATCCTCACACGGGGCACCAATGTAGTGAGTTCCAGCGATAAACCTTTCATATATTTAACCAAACAGCAAAACAACCATTCAATGCGGCAGATACCAACAGAAAGAGAGAGAGTCGAACGCAGCGGTCACTTATATAGGCGGATATTAGCGGAAAAACAGTCAGCGGAAATCAAGATGTTATCGAACCTTCCAGAACTTTCCATAACTTTCATAAATGATACAATGATAATAAAAATGGATTATAACATGGATTATAAAAATGAAATAGTGAACTGAAATGAAATCGGGCCAAAGGGCCAAAGCCAAAAGGGGGGGGCCCGGGCCCCCTGGGCCCCCCCCTTATATCCGCGCCTGGCAATAGCCTTAATGGTCCTGTGGTGCCTCTCTACTTTTTCGTTTCCTCCTGGTCAGTAAGCAGCTCTAAATACCTTATCAATATTCCACCAATGCAACATGTTTCCTAAGCACTACAATTGAAGGCTATTGTCCATCAATAGCTCATCAACTGGGCCTCTTTCCTTAAAGATGTCCAATTCTGCTGTGATGCATTGTGTGTCTTCTCTCTTCAATTTTCTCCATACTGCAAAATGACCTGGGCCTCAATCAACCATGGATAAGTAGGGAGCCCCCCCTGTAATGAGTCACATCAATAGCCAAGCACCATCAGTTATACTCGACACTAAGTTCACCTCCCTTGTGCTGCACAGGAACAGGATCAATTGACTGACATCAGTCACAACACTTCACGATCCTCCTCATGGAATCTTTAGATACTTCCGGGTCCAATCTCTTGGCCAGATGTTAAAGTACTGTCTATCCCCATATGATGTTTTTATTGTGTAACTCTCAGATTTACAAAACACCAGCACACATATGTGCTTGTCCAAACATCACCAACTTCAACATACATTAACCAGCTCCTTTTAACTCTAGCCAAGACATCAGCTTTGTTCTTCTCTGTAAGTACCAATGATACTGCAATATTCAAGCCAAATTTATCAACCATTTCACATTCCCTAAATGTCATTCAATAATCATTTCAGCAGCTCCTTTTGTGTGAACATGCTTCTCAGCACTTATAACAGTTTTCAACCATATTCCAACAGTTGCTGAATCAGTCCTCAATTTTATAGAGGTGCATACATATATCAAGGGCTTCCTCCCCCTCACAAGGGAGGTAGCCAAAGTCAAAAGGCATAACTCCATTCCCACCAATTTCATCCCCATCCACTTCACTCCACTCCCATTCACCATCCCTCTCCCTCTCATTTTGGCTCCTCCTGGATGACGGGCCATCCTTGCATCATGCCCACTGCCCTGGGTCAGAAGCAATGCAACAAGACAGTACGTCCACAGCAAGACTGCTTCGTTTAATCAGCAACCCCCCCCATCCATCCCCTCATTCAGAAAATTTGTAGTAATATTACCCCCAAAAACACAGTCTTGGACAGAGAGTGATCATTCCAGAATGTTGGAAGACACAAAGAATGCACCAACTGATTCACTGAAAGGAGGAAATATAGTAATTTTGGGTGACTTTAACTCGAAAGAAATATGTTGGGAAGAAATGACAGTAAAGGTGGAGAAGACTTTTGGAGAAACATACTATTGGATATGACCATTGAAGACACAATGACTCAATGGATAAAGGAAAATACCAGATATAGAAACAATGAGGAACTGTTGAGACTAGATTTAATATGTCAGAGCCTGAAATTGTGGACAAAATGGAATACAAAACACCAATTGGGAAGAGTGACTACATATTAATAAGAGTTTGAACTAAACAAATTGATTTGAGAAAAAATGAGAAACATAGAAAAGGAAGACTAATGTATAACAAAACAGATTGTGAGAAACTCAGAAAATTCTTTCAAAATACAAATTGGGAAAATTTATTAAATGAAAAAACAAAGATGGAGGAGAAATGGAACATATTAAAAGAAATTTATAATGAGGTGATAAACAAATACATACCAAAGCAGGAAGGGTGTACATTAAGTGCTGGTACAACAAAAAATGTAGTGAGGCTAAAGATAGAAGAGACAAAGCTTGGAAAAGGTAAAAAAAAGAAAGTGGCAAATATATATCAAACTAAGAAATGAATATGTAAAAATATACTGGGAAGAAAAGAGAAACTATGAAAAAGACATAATAAAAAAATGCAAGGACCAACCAAAACTATTTTACAGGTATGTAAATGGTAAACTAAAAAACAAACAAGAAATAGTAAAACTGTGCCAAGGGAATAATGAATATATAGAAGATGTAGAAACGGCTGAAATTATGAACATTTTAAATCAGTATTCACAAATGAAAGTACACAAAATTGGGAGGAAATACAGAGAGAAAGATCTCCCCCAATGACATAGAAGGAAATTAGAGACCAAACAAAAAACCTTGGCATCAGAAAATCACAGTCCAGATGGAATTGGAAATTGGATATTAAAAGAATGCATAGATGAACTAACAGACAAAATATATAAGATAATTGATTACTCACTCAAAGAAGGAAAGGTACCACAGGATTGGAAAAATGTGAATATTGTACCAATATATAAAGGAGGGGGACAAGGAAAATCCAACTAACTTTAGACCAGCTGGTCCCCAGCTGCATTACCACCCAGCACCAGGGTAATCTGTCTTTGGATGCTTTGAATCTTGGCATTGTTTTCTCCTTCTTAGCAATAAAGGTTCTGGATGACATTTTCTTCCAATACAGGCCTGTCTCGTAATAGTTTATCCACCTAACAATAGACCAGCTGGCAAAATGAGAATCAAGCAGGTGTTTACTGTGTGCCATGCTCAGGTTCCAACAAGATTTATATTGGTGAAAGTTTCTGTAGTGTTGACAAAAGAATACTGGAACATGAATATGGTATGAAAATTTATAATATGAATAATGCCATTGTTAGACAGATTCAATACAGGCCACATTGCTGACTGGAATAGTTCTAAGGTGATAAAATATGAAAATCATGCTATGAAACGTAGATGTTTTGAATCTGCTTTTATATCTACTATTGATAATATCAACCAAAATTATGGATTCTTTACATTAAATAAACCTATAGCAATTCTTGTAATGAGGATACTTGGGTGCAAATGTGGCAGGAAAGGGAGGAGTGGAGATGGAGGTAGAATGTAGATTGAGAGAAGCGAATAAATGCCTTGGGGGATTAAAAAATGTAATGAGAAATATATATTTGGGAATGGATGCTAAGAGGAGGTTGTATGAAGGAGTGATTGTGCCAACAGCACTGTATGGGGCAGAAACATGGAACATAAGAGAGGAAGAGAGAAGGAGTTTGAATGTGTTTGAGATGAAATGCCTGAAAAGTATGATAGGGGTTACTAGGCTGCATAAAGTGAGAAATGAGGTGAGGAGAAGAACAGGGGTGGAAAGGGAGTTTGGAAATAGGATTGATGAAAGAGTATTGGGATGGTTTGGTCACATGGAAAGAATGAGTGAAGAAAGACTAGTAAAAGAGGTGTGGAAGGCAGCAGTGGAAGGAGTGAACATGAGGGGTCGACCTAGGATTAGATGGATGGATGGGGTAAAAGGGGCATTGAGAAAGAGGAGAATGTCTACTGAGGAAGGATGGGAGAGGACAGAAGATAGGGGAGTGATGCTGTGATGCATGAGTGGGAGTGGGGTGGGGGATGGGGGTGAGGGAGTATGTATGAGAAAAATAAATTGACGCAGCCCAAAGGGATTTCTCCCTGTCTTTGGCTTTTCTTCATGAGGGGACGGAGATTGGGGGGGGGGGGGGGGTAATGATTTAATGAAGTGGCCTTGCTGTGGATGTGCTGGGTCTTGCGATACTGTTTCTGACCCAGGGCAGTGGACAAGATGCAGGGATGACCCATCCAGGAGGTGCTGAGAGAGGGGGTAGAGGGGAGTGGAGTATGTAGGGGATGGAATGGGTGGGAGTGGTTTCTATGCCTTTGTGTTTTGACTACCTTCTGTGTAAGGGGAAAAAAAGCCTTTGGTATATGTATGTATGTCTGTCAGTGACATGATAAAAGGTACAAGAAGCTGCCATCATATTTGCAGATGATGCCCAAATCATGAGAAAAGTGAAAAATGAGAATTTGAGACTATTGCAAAAATATCTAGAAACTATTTTTATATAAAGCCAAGAATGGGAAATGATGTTCAGTACAAAAAGAAAAAAAAAAAAGTACTAGAAATAGACAGTAGCTGCAAAAGACCACCTTGAAATTATTCCTTGTGACTAGGATATGCATCAGTAGTATGGTCTCCCCACAGAGTGAAGGATATAAGCAAGATGGAGAGAATAGAAAGGGAAGCAACCAAACTGGTCCCCAGCCTGGCTGACAAATCAAATGAGGAAAGACTAAAAGCACTGGGGGTGCTAATTCTGAAAGATTGAAGAGAAAGAGGTGATATGATTACAGTATTCATGTCACTAAAGGGGACAGATTGCATTGACAGAAGAGATTTCTTGGTTAAGGATTGGAGGGCTTTAAGAGGTCATGAGAACAAATTAAGAAGGACTACGTGTCTAAAGGATGTGAAGAAGTACAGTTTTTCTTATACATAAATATCTGGAGTAGCTTAGAAGGTGATACCCAAGTTGGAACAATAAATGAGTTCAGTTGTAAATATGATAATTGGAACTCAAGGATATAGATTAAGTTGGAACCACATGAATGAGGCTAGGCATGATGAAATTGGAGAATAGGAGATGGGACCCAATGAGTGTTTCTCCTTTCCTATATACTACAATTAGGTATATACATACATACTCAGATTACTAAACAAGCCCTTCAATAAAGATGACCAAAATCAGGACTACAGCAACAACACCCAAACATATGCTCCACAGAAAATACCCTCCTACACCAGACAAGAACCACACTGGCATGGCTGTGCTCAGAACATCCAGCATTAAAAAATTACTAACACAGAATAGGCCTGACTATTCAAACTATCCCAGATGTGACCACCACACAGAGAACACAGAACACCTCATACTACAATGCCCCACACTAACAATCCCCAGACAACAACACAATATCTTCTCGTAATGACTTATGGTCCCACCTGGAAGCTGTTGCCTATTTCCTGAAGGCAGTTCTTCTGAAAGAGAGACCTGGGGCAGTTGATTGATTTATCTAGATTAGGTTTTTGTTTTTCAGATATGTATAAAGTTAGATAAGATTTCAGAAGGCATGGAAAATCAATGGTAAAAGTAAATTTTTTTTACTTGAATCACCATTCTAGGACATAGATGGTGAAATGATACATTACTACAGTGTGTGATAATTAACATAAGTCCTTGTGCTGCAGCATTGAGTAAATCCTTCGCTGCTGTGCATGAAGCACAACAGAGGGAGAAGCAGGAGAACCTCTTGTGTGACCAGTGTCCATTGCGGTGGTTTAGTCAACTCTGTGCAGAAGTAGAGGGTGAGTACTTAGTATAGTCTTAATATTGCAGATGATGTAGTTGAGATTATGTTGAGGCAACTTCAAGTTGCGTGAACCAAGGAAGTATGGATTTTGTGAAACTGTGTTGACAAGCCTGGATTAATCATTAAGCAAAGCACATATTTACGAATTGACACCCTTTAAACTGAAGGACTTTTTAATTTTCTCTGTATAACCTTATAACTGAACACTGCTATTAAATCACCTCTTTCCCTTTCTTTCAATGATAGCAGGTCCAGTGTTTTTAATTTCTTTTCATACATCCAGGAAATCTAGAAACCAATTTGGGCACTGCTCTTTGTATTCTATTCATCTTGTTTATATAATTATTTTTTGCAAACATTAATCACCACTACATATCTTAATTTAGAGCTGATAAGGTATTCTAAGATTTTTTTCTTTTTCTTTTTTTTTCCCTCTCATTATCTCCTTGTCTATGTCCTGATAAAATACTTTTACCTTTGTCAATAGACTGTCTGTTTTGCCCACAATTTTGTTGACCTGTTTTACAGATACTATTAAGTGAAGAGATAGGTAAACGTGTAGTGGAGTGGAAGGAGGTTTCCTCAAGGATAATGTGGATGAAGGTGAAACTGGGAAAGGAGATGTGGGTTTTTGTAAGTGCATATGGGCCTGGTAGTGAGAAGAGTGTAGAAGAAAGGGAGGCTTTTTGGGTAGATTTAAATGAGTGCATAGAGGGATTAGGGAGAAACGTCAATGTAGTAGTACTGGGAGACCTTAATGCTAGGGTAGGAAATGAACCAATTGACGGAGTGGTTGGGAAATGTGGAGCTCCAGGAAAGAATCGAAGTGGAGAATTGATGGTGGAGATGTATCTAGAGAGTTGATGATAGCAAATACAGTGTTTCAGAAAAAAGTCAAGCTTAAGTACTCATGGGAGAGGGTGGTGGATGGAAGGGTGGTAGATAGAGTGTTAATGGACTATGTAGTGGTAGGTAGGAGTATAATAGGAAGAGTTAAGGATGTACATGTAATAAGGGGAGAGAGTGGGGGAATATCAGATCATTTTCTGGTGGAAGGTAAGTTGAGAGTGGAGGATAGATGGAGAAAGAGGAAAAGGGTAGAAGGTAGGGAGGTGCTTAGAGTGAACTCTTTAAATGAAAAGGAAAAGGAGAAGGAGTACAAGAAGAAGCTGAGAGAGGAGTGGGAGGGAGTGAAGGCTAGAGTAAAGCTAGGAGAGGAGGAGGAATGGGGATGGTTCAAAGAGGGAGTCACAAAGTCCGCAAAGATGGTGTGTGGAACAAGAAGGACAGGAGGAAATAGAAGGAAGAGTAGTGAATGGTGGAATGAGGAAACAAAGAAGGTTATACAAGAGAAGAAGCGAGCTTTCACAGATTGGTTACAAAATAGGATGAGGGAGTCATATGAGAGATACAAAGAAAAGAAAAGAGAAGTAAAGCACAAGGTAAAAGAGGCAAAGAGGAGAGCAGATGTGAAATGGGGTAAGAGTATGACAGAAAATTTTGAAAGTAATAAAAAGATGTTTTGGAAAGAAATTAAGAGAGGAAGAGGAGGCAAATCAAGTAGAGAAGAAAAGGTAAAAGGTGCAGATGGTGATATGATAATGGAAGAGAAGGCAGTAAGGGGAAGATGGGCAGAATATTTTAGTGAGTTGCTAAATGTGAAGGAGGATAGGGAGGGAAAGATAGTTGCAGTGGGAAGTGCTAAGAAAATGACCGTGGTGAGTGAGGATAATGGAGGAGAAATAAGGAAGGATGAAGTGAAGGCAGTTGTTAAGATGATGAAAGCAGGTAAGGCACCTGGTCTGGATGGATGCCATGCAGTGGGAAGTGCTAAGAAAATGACCATGATGAGTGAGGATAATGGAGGAGAAATAAGGAAGGATGAAGTGAAGGCAGTTGTTAAGATGATGAAAGCAGGTAAGGCACCTGGTCTGGATGGATGCCATGCAGAATGTCTAAAAAATGGAGGTACAGTGATGGTGGACTGGCTGGTGAGGTTATTTAATGTTTGCTGGAGAGAGGGTAGAGTGCCGGAGGACTGAAGGAGTGCCTTTATAGTTCCACTTTACAAGGGAAAAAGGCACATGTGTGATTGTATTAGTTTCAGAGGGATTAGCTTGTTAAGTGTAGTTGGGAAGGCTTATGGGAGGATCTTGATTGAGAGGATTAGGAGAGGAACAGAGGGAATAATTGGTGAGGAACAGTGTGGATTTAGGATGGGTAGAGGTTGTGTAGATAAGATTTTTGTGGTAAGACAGATATGTGAGAAAGCTATAGGAAAGGGGAAGGATTTTTTTGGGCCTTTATGGATCTGGAAAAGGCTTATGACAGGGTAGACAGAAAGGCACTGTGGAAGGTTTTGCGGATATACGGGATAGGAGGAAAGCTTTTAGGAGCTGTCAAGAGTTTTTCGAGAGTAGTAGAGCATGTGTCAGGATTGGAAATGGAGAGAGTGAGTGTTTCGAGGTAAAGGTGGGACTTTGTCAAGGATGTGTCTTGTCTCCCTGGCTGTTCAACTTATACAAGAGGTAAATGCAAGGGTGGTGGGTCAGGGATTGGAGATGGTTAAAGAAAATGGAGAAAAGTGGGAGGTGAGTCAGCTTTTGTTTGCGGATGACACTGCGCTTGTGGCAGGATCGGAAGAGGGATTGAAGAAGTTGGTGACAGAGTTCGGGAGAGTGTGTGAAAGAAGAAAGCTGAAGATAAATGTGGGTAAAAGTAAGGTGATGAGATGTACAAGGGGTGAAAGTGGCAGCAGACTGGAAGTGAGCATCAAGGGAGAGGGACTGGAGGAAGTGGATAGCTTTAGATACTTGGGTGCAAATGTGGCAGGGAAAGGTGAAGTGGAGGTGGAGGTAGAATGTAGATTGAGAGAAGCCTTGGTGGATTAAAAAGTGTAATGAGGAATAGACGTTTGGGAATGGATGCTAAGAGGAGACTGTATGAAGGAGTGATTGTGCCAACAGCACTGTATGGAGCAGAAACATGGAACATAAGAGAGGAAGAGAGAAGGAGTTTGAATGTGTTTGAGATGAGGTGTCTGAGAAGTATGATAGGGGTTACTAGGCTAGATAGAGTGAGAAATGAGGAGGTGAGGAGGAGAACAGGGATGGAAAGGGAGTTGGGAGATAGGGTTGATGAAAGAGTATTGGGATGGTTTGGACACATGGAAAGAATGAGTGAAGAAAGACTAGTAAAAGAGGTATGGAAGGCAGATGTGGAGGGAGTGAACATGAAGGGACGTCCTAGGATGAGATGGATGGATGGGGTGAAAGGGGCTTTGGGGAAGAGGGGAATGTCTGTTGAGGAAGGACGGGGGAGGGCAGAAGACAGGGGTGAATGGAGAATGGTTGTATTTGGATGATGTTGTGATGTATGAGGTGGAATGGATGGGGGGGTGAGGTAGTATGTGTGAGCAAAATTTGACGCAGCCCGAAGGGATTTCTCCCTATCTTCTCCTTTTCTACATGGGGGGACGGAGAGGGGGGGTCGCCGAATATATGAAGCGGCCTTGCTGTGGATGTGCTGTGTCTTGTGACACTGCCTCAGACCCAGGGCAGTGGACAGGGTGCAGGGATGACCCGTCATCCAGGAGGTGCTAATATAAGAGGGAGGGTGGAGGGGAGTAGAGTGTATTTAGGGATGAAATGGGTGGGAACGATTTTATGCCTTTTCTTTTTGGCTACCTCCCTTGTAAGGGGGAAAAAAGCCTTGGTATATGTATGTATGCATTACAGATAATTATCATTATAATGTGTCTTAGTATTGTGGTTTGTATTTGAGAGGTGTATTGTCGCCGATTAAATGAAGCGGCCTTGCTGTGGATGTACTGTGTCTTGCGACACTGCTTGTATTGTCATTAATTTTTTATAGAACGAGTTTGAAAAATAACTTGCAAGTATATTGTGTAAAAAATGCACTGGGAGATGTTTGGTATGTAATTATTGATTTCTGCGTTTCTAAGACTTGATATGTTTGTATGGTGTTTGGTATTATATATAGAATATTATCTCTATTTTTGTAGTATTTATTTGTATTCCTTTATTTCAATTAGCTGTTGGTTGATATGTACAGTTATTGTGGTGGATCTATGTACATTTGGAAGATTTAGTGTATTATCTACTTTAAGTCTTATGAATGTCGAATTTGTTCATTGTTTTAGTTATGTTGATTTGAAGAATTGGCAGTGAATCTTGTAAGTATCACTTTATATCTTAATATGTGGATTCTGTTTAGTGCATTAGTTAAAAAAAATTCTCTTATATGTATCTGTATTTATTAACTTGTTTTTATCTATTTATATTGAATGTGTTTAAATTTTGTGTAGTTAAGTGTAAAAATTTAGGAAACAGGCTACTTATTGTAGATCTACATTGATTTGATGTGTAGTCCAGATTCACTATCAGATTTACCTAGTTGTATTTACCTAGTTGTAATATACGGGAGGGGAGCTATGCTCGTGGTGACCCGTCTTTGTATCTCTCCGCATCAAGTTTTATCTTAAAATCTTGTATAGTGTTAGCACATACTGTTTTGTTGTCTAATTTGTTCCATGTATTTATCGCTCTGTGTGGGAAACTGTTCCTTTTCAAGTTTTTTCTATAACTATCCTTTTTCAATTTTTTTCCGTGTCCTCTTGTTTTACCGTTGTCCCACATTAATAGGTCGTTCCTGTCTAAAACTTCCATTCCTTTCATTATTCTGTAGATAGTTAGCAAATCTCCTCTTTCTCTTCTTTGTTCCAGAGTTGGTAGGTTCAATTTGGATAGTCTTTGCTCATATGTTAGTTCGGCGAGTGTCGGTGCTAGTTTTGTTGTCGCTCTTTGTAATCTTTCTAGTTTCTTAATATTCTTTTTGGTACTGGGTGTCCAAAGTGATGCTGCGTACTCGAGTTTTGGTCTTATTAGTGTAGTAAGTATTTTCCTTATCATTTCTTCGTCCATATAGGTAAATGCCACTTTGATTGCTCTCAATAAGTTGTAGGTTTCTCCGAACATCTTGTTTATATGCTTATCTGGTTTCATGTCCTTTCCAATCATCACTCCAAGATCTTTTTCATAGTTTGTTTTATTTATTTTTTCTTCCCCAATTCTGTAATCTTTTGATATTCTATTTTTACTCTTTTCAAATTCCATTATGCTGCATTTCTTAATATTGAATTTTACTTTCCATTTTTGAGTCCAATTCCATATTGTGTCCAGATCTTGTTGCAATGAGTTGCAGTCCTCTTCCGTTTTTACCTTCTTAAGTAATTTTGCATCATCTGCAAAAAAATTTATATAGCACTCCATGCCTTCATTCATGTCATTAACGTATACAGCGAACATGATCGGTGCCAGTACTGATCCTTGCGGGACCCCGCTTTTTACTTCTTCCCAGTTGGAGAATTTTTCTCTAATTACAACTCTCATTTTCCTCCCAATCAGAAAGTCTTTCATCCATTCCAATAATTTTCCTCTGATGCCACCTTTTGACTCTATCTTATTTATTAGTTTCCTATGAGGTACCTTATCGAATGCCTTTTGCAGGTCCAGAAAAGCACAGTCTGCCCATCCATCTCTTTCTTCTATTATGTCTACTAATCTTGAGTAAAAGCAAATCAGATTTGTTGTACAGGATCTCCCTTGATCTAAATCCAAATTGATTTGGGTTCAGTATAGATTTTTCTTCCAGGTACTTAACCCATCTGTTTTTGATCACTCTTTCACAAATTTTTGCTATTGTGCTTGTTAGTGAGACCGGTCTGTAGTTAGATGGATCTTCCTTATCACCTCCCTTATAAATTGGTACAATGTTTGCTTTTTTCCAGTCCAATGGTACTTTTCCTTCTTTAATTGATGATTTAATTATATCATATATTTTGTCAGTTAATTCTTCCGTGCATTCTTTCAGTATCCAATTTGCTATTCTGTCTAGGCCATGTGATTTTCTGACATCCAGGGTTTTAATTTGATCAACTGATTTCTTTTTGTGTTACATTTATTTCTTTCATTGCAGGGGATAATTCTCTCTCTCTAACTTCACTGTTAGGCGATTTTTCTATTGTGAATACTGATCTGAAGTGGTTGTTCATTATTTCAGCCATTTCCAGTTCTTCTGTAAATTCTTTTTTATCTTGGCGCAGTTTTTCTATTTCTTGTTTGTTTTTCAGTTTTCCATTTACATATTTGTAAAATAGTTTGGGTTCTTTACATTTGTCTATTATCTTTTTTTCGTAATTTCTCTTTTCATCTGCGTATTTTTACATATTCGTTTCTTAGTTTGATGTATGCTTGCCATTTGCTTTGTTTCTTATCTCTTTTCCATTTTTTCCAAGCTTTGTCCCTTTTTTCCTTTGCTTCACTACATGGTGACTGATGAGTGCTTGGAAGAAGTTGGTGGTGATGTTCAATTTTACTGACTTGTAGGTTCTTTGTGCTGCTTGTGTCTTGAGTGGAGGGAGGGGGTAGAGCGGGTGGAGGTGGAGGTCCTTGCTGTGGGTTACGGCATGGAGGGAGGGGGTGGGTAGAGTGTTGAGGCTCTCATTAGCTTTGCTTTGGCTGATGCGAAGTGCCTGGTCCTTGCCATGTGTCACAGGTGTTAGAGAAGAAATTAATCTACCTAAGTTCAATTGTGAAAAAATACCCCTTTATTCATTTCTAGCTCCCCTTCCTGTATAATACAACTAGGTAAATACACACACACACAGAGTGCATATATATATATATATATATATATATAATATACGTTAATTAGCTGTGTTTGCAGTGTTTTTGCTGTGTTTTCGGTGTTTTTGGTGCTGTTGTTTAATGTATGCAATCACTATGCCACCCAAAAAACACTCCAAAACACCGCAAACACAGCTAATTAAAGTCCGTTAATGAGAGGTCTCACTGTATATATATATATATATACATATATATATATATATATATATATATATATATATATATATATAAATAAAAACATACATATACCAAAGGCTTTTTCCCCCTTACACAGGGGGTAGCCAAAAAGAAATAGGCATAGAAATCACTCCCACCCATTTCATTTCCCATATATTCCACTCCCCTCCACCCTCCTCCCTCCCTCCTATCTTGGCACCTCCTGGATGACGGGTCATCCCTGCATCCTGTCCACTGCCCTGGGTCAGAAGCAGTGTCGCAAGACACAGCACATCCACAGCAAGGCCGCTTCATAAATTCGGCGACCCCCCCTCTCCGTCCCCTCATGCAGAAAAGGAGAAGACGGGGAGAAATCCCTTCGGGCTGCATCAAATTTTCACACATACTTCCTCACCCCCCATCCCCAAACCCACTCCCCCTCATGCATCACAGCATCATCTATACACAACCCTTCTCCATTCACCCCTATCTTCTGTCCTCTCCCGTCTTTCCTCCACAGACATTCCTCTCTTTT
This sequence comes from Oratosquilla oratoria, assembly GCF_046742065.1. Lineage (NCBI taxonomy): Eukaryota > Metazoa > Arthropoda > Malacostraca > Stomatopoda > Squillidae > Oratosquilla > Oratosquilla oratoria. The sequence goes on from NC_134813.1 coordinate 18,921,623, forward strand.
GTAAAGCCCCTTCACCCCATCCATCCATCTCATCCTAGAGCGCCCCCTCATATTCACTCCTTCCACCTTTGCCTTCCACACTTCTTTTACTAATCTTTCTTCACTCATTCTTTCCATGTGTCCAAACCATCCTAATACTCTTTCATCAACCCTGTCTCCCAGCTCCCTTTCCACTCCTGTTCTCCTCCTCACCTCCTCATTTCTCACTCTCTCTAGCCTAGTAACCCCTATCATACTTCTCAGACACCTCATCTCAAACACATTCAAACTCCTTCTCTCTTTCTCTCTCATGTTCCATGTTTCTGCCCCATACATTGCTGTTGGCCCAATCACTCTTGAAATAGTGGACAAAGTCCAGTACAAGACACCAATTGGAAAGAGTGACCATGTACTCATCGAAACTGTACTAAAGGAAGAAATAGACATGGAGAGGAACAAAAAGCATAGGAAAGGAAGATTGATGTACAACAAAACAGACTTTGCAAAACTAAAGACATTCTTCCAGAATGCAAACTGGGAAAAATTCTATATGGAAGAGACAACAGTGGAAGAGAAATGGAATATATTGATGGATAATTACAATGAAGGGGTAAACAGGCATGTACCAAGACAAAAGCAAGAGAGAGAGTACATTAAATGTTGGTTCAACAAAAGATGCAGTGAGGCAAAAGACAGAAGGGACAAAGCTTGAAAAAGGTGGAGAAAAGACAAAAAAACAAAGCAAATGGAAAATTTATATAAACTATAGAAATGAGTATGTTAACGTGAGAAGAGAGGAAAAAAGGAACCATGAGAAGGATATTATAGATAAATGCAAAGATCAACCCAAGCTATTCTATCGGTATGTGAATGTTAAACTTAAAACCAAACAGGAAATGGTGAAACTACGGCAAGGAAATATAGAATACACAGAAGAATTAGAGATGGCCGAAGTCATGAACAACCACATTAAAATTGTCTTCACCAGAGAGAAAATACAAAATTGGGACGTAGATAATAACAAGCAATCTCCCCACATGAGTGAGTTCACAACATCACAAAAAGAAATATCAGAACATCTATCAAAACTGGACGTCAGAAAATCACATGGCCCGGATGGTATTGCAAATTGGATTCTAAAGGAATGCAAAGAAGAACTAACAGACAAAATACACATCATAATAAATAGCTCACTCAAAGAAGGAAAGATACCTAATGACTGGAAAAATGCTAACATTGTACCAATATATAAAGGAGGAAACAAGGAAGAACCCACCAACTATAGGCCAGTATCACTAACAAGCACTATAGCCTTCCTTCCTCATTGCAACAAGATTTGGACAAGATCTGGAATTGGACTCAAAAGTGGGAAGTAAAATTCAATATAAAGAAATGTAATATGATGGAATTTGGAAAGAGTAAAAACAGAATATCAAAAGATTACAAAATTGGTGAAGAAAAGGTGAAAAAAGTACATACATACATACATATACCAAGGCTTTTTCCCCCTTTCAAGGCTTTCAAGGGAGGTAGCCAAAAAGAAAAAGGCATAAAATCATTCCCACCCATTCCATCCCTAAATACACTCTACTCCCCTCCACCCTCCCTCTTATCTTAGCACCTCATGGATGACGGGTCATCCCTGCACCTTGTCCACTGCCCTGGGTCAGAGGCAGTGTCACAAGTCACAGCACATCCACAGCAAGGCCGTTTCATTAAATGGGCGACCCCCCCTCTCCGTCCCCCCATGCATAAAAGGAGAAGACAGGGAGAAATCCCTTTGGGCTGCATCAAATTTTGCTCACACATACTACCTCACCCCCCATCCCCCCACCCATTCCACCTCATGCATCACAACATCATCCATGTACAACCATTTTCCATTCACCCGTCTTCTGTCCTCTCCCGTCCTTCCTCAACAGACATTCCCCTCTTCCCCAAAGCCCCCTTCACCCCATCCATCCACCTCATCCTAGGACATCCCTTCATGTTCACTCCCTCCACATCTGCCTCCCATACCTCTTTTACTAGTCTTTCTTCACTCATTCTTTCCATGTGTCCAAACCATCCTAATACTCTTTCATCAACCCTATCTCCCAACTCCCATCAAATTACAGACCATTCTCCCATCAAATTACAGACTGGTCTCCCTGACAAGCACAATAGCAAAAATTTGTGAAAAGGTCGTCAAAAATAGATGGGTTAAACATTTTGAAGAATAAACTATACTGAATCCAAATCAATTTGGATTCAGACAAGGAAGATCATGTACAACAAACTTGATCTGCTTCTACTCAAGATTAATAGACATAATGCAAGAGAGAGATGGTTGGGCAGACTGTGCCTTTCTGGACCTACAAAAGGCATTTGATAAGGTACCACACAATAAACTAATAAGGAAGATAGAATCAATAGGTGGCATCAGAGGAAAATTATTGGAATGGATGAAAGACTTCCTGACTGAGAGAAAAATGATAGTAGTAATTAGAGATAAATTCTCAAATTGGGAAGAAATGAGAAGTGGTGTCCCACAGCGATCAGTACTGACATGGATGAAGGAGTAGAGTGTTATATGAATTTCTTTGCTGACGATGCAAAAATACTAAAGAAAGTAAAAACGGAGGAGGATTGCAACTCATTAAAACAAGACCTGGACAAGATCTGGAAATGGACTCAAAAGTGGAAAGTGAAATTCAATATCAAGAAATGTAGTATAATGGAATTTGGAAAAAGTAAAAACAGAATATGGAGAGATTATAAAATTGGTAAAGAAGAGGTCAAAAAAGTAAACTTGGAAAAAGACCTTGGAGTGATGATCAGCAAAGACATGACACCAGATAAGAATATTAAAATAGTCAGAGAAACCTATAAATGTATTGAGGTCAATAAAAGTGGCATTTGCCTATTTGGATGAGGAAATGATAAAAAAAAATTAACTACACTGATAAGACCAAAACTCAAGTACGCAGCAACACTATGGACATCCAGTACCAAAAATAATCTAAAGAAGTTAGAATACAAAGAGCAACAACAAAACTGGCACCAACTCTTTCCAAAATGACATATGAACAAAGACTGTCCAAATTAGAATTACCAACTCTGGAATAAAGAAAGAAAAGAGGAGACTTACTATCTATAGAATTATGAAGGGAATGGAAATCTTAGATAAGAATGACTTATTGAAATGGGACAATGGAAAAACAAGAGGACATGAAAAGAAAAAAAAAAAAGATAATTACAGAAGAGGTCTGAAAAAAAAAAAACTTCCCACACAGAGTGATAGATACTTGGAACAAATTAGACAAAGAAACAATGTGTGCAGACACTTTTCAAGATTTTAAGAAAAAACTTGATGCTGAGAGATACAAAGACGGGTCACCACGAACATAGCTCCCTTCCCGTATAATACAACTAGGTAAATACACCTTCAGGACTGCACCTTCAGATGAAGATGGGAGGTTAATGAGTTTTGAAGTTGGGCAGTAAGGAGACGATTGTCTCTGCCAACCATCTTGCAGGATCACCAATAGCAGGTACCTATCATTGGATCCACTCGATTGTGTAACACATGTATAGGAACACCACCCCTTAACTCAACATTAGTGGATACAGCTATGATTGTAATGTTTGTGCTCTGTAGAATAAAGATAATTCATCTCTATTCCAAAGAAAAGGGAATGGGTGTAGTGAACTGTGTTATTTTATTATTTACAATGAAGTTTAAATGTACGTACATATACATATACCAAAGGCTTTTTTCCCCCTTACAAGGGAGGTAGCCAAAAACAAAGGCATAAAAACCACTCCTACCCATTCCATCCCTATCACACTCCACCCCCTCCACTCCCTTTCCTCCCTCTTATCTTGGCACCTCCTAGATTGACAGGTCATCCCTGCATCTTGTCCACTGCCCTGGGACAGAAGCAGTGTTTCAAGACACAGCACATCCACAGCAAGGCTGCTTCATCAAATTGGCAAAAAAAAAAAAACCCTCTCAGTCCTCTCATGCAGAAAAGGAGAAAATGGGGAGAAATCCCTTCGGGCTGCATCAAATTTTTCTCACACATACTCCCTCTCCCACCACCCCCCACCCATTCCACCTCATGGATCATAACATCATCCATACACAACCATTCTCCATTCACCCCTGTCTTCTGTCCTCTCCTATCCTTCCTCCTTTGTTGGAGGTTTAATTGTAATTACATAAAAGAGTTTCACTAACTTTTATGATGATGCCACACTTCACATTATTATACAGGTCTTCCGGCAACAAAGGCCCACATGGTCATTATGAAGAAGATCAGTTCCTTACAAGAGGAGGAACGCAGCCTCATCATAGCCAAGTATGAGGGAGCAGAAGTGAATGATGCACAGATGCAGAACAACATACTCATGATGCTGTTGCGAGCACATTTTGAAAGCAAGCAGAGCATGCATACACACACAGCCCTCCCTGGAGGGGGTGTAAGGTCAGTTATCTTCAGGAATCCATACTTATTATTTGGTATCATTGGTTAGATTAGCATCTGATCAGTGAAGGAAATTGAAAGAACCATTAGATTTGTTCTAAAACCAGTATATTTTATGAGGAAAAAATTATTAAGAAAAATTCTACATGAATAGTTTAATTGCTGATAAGTGCTGGTGCTAAGTAATAATAGTTATGATTCACTGACTGAAAACCATTAGCTTCACAGTGTCTACAAATCTCCCTCTGGCTCTTCCATCAGTTTCTGCAGATAAAAACATTGGACTCTTGCCTGTGTTGTATTTGTGTATTTACCTTGTTGTAGTAAATATGATAAGATTTGTGCTGATAGGGTCCTATTTATTGAGTTCCCACTGGTCAAATCTGACCTTAAATTCTCTAATGTTTGCCAATTTTGTGTTTTTTGTACATGTATTATGTTGTTGATCTCCGTAATTAGTGTTTGTAGTCTACTCTGTTCTGAGGGATAGGAGTGGGGGTATTGTGTTAACCCCTTCAATATGGGCCAAAATCTCGCGGGGAAGCATTAGCTGCCAGACATGCGATGTTGCGTCATAATACTCGCATTATAGAAAATAAACTTACCGCTGTATTGCTCGTTCTCTTTCACTCGTGAATTTTGATAACCAGAGAAAATATGATGAAGCCAGTTTACAGAGTATGGGGGTCACGCCGACATCGGCATCCTCGCGTACCCACTTGCTCCTCATGACGCCAACGTAGGCGTCATTGTATCGAAGGGGATAAGTGTATCACATTGTCTGATGAGACCTCAGATTTCTGGTGTGAAGTTTAGGTTATGTGATTTTCTTTTGCCTCTGGGGATGTATTTTTTATCTGTTTTTTGTATGATTGTATTGAATGTGTGCACAGCAGCATCTATGTGATTGGTGTACTGTTTTGTATCTCAAATTGTTGTTCTGACTCTTTAGTGAAAACTTCCCAGTTTGCTCTCTTGTAAATTATTTGTGAATGTGTGTCTGTGGCCAAATGGGGTGTATCATGTTTTGGTGGTGATGATGATGATGGTGGTCAGAATCCTCGGATTCAACCACCTTCCATGAATTTGTTGGGGTTAGATGGTGGAAGAGATGTTACTGTCAGGAGAGAAAGGGGTGTAGAGGACTTGATGGGGGATATATGTGTGATTATGGGTGTTGTTCTTGATAGTCAAGTTGTGTTTGCAGGTCAAACTCTGTGTTGGGGTTGTTGATATACCAGGTCAATAACTAGGATAAGGTTGAGGATGGTGGCAAATTGGTTAAGGATAGGTCTAAAGTTGTTTGGAACTGTGGGGGATGATTTGGGGTTATGTACATGCTCATTATTGTAATTGTAGATTTCTTTGGATTTAGAGTGATTGAGTTTCAGGGGTGTTGTCTGTGGTAGGGAGGAGGGTTTAGGTGGTGGCACTTGTGTCCACGAAGCAGATGGACTGGTGGATGAAGGTGATAAGTCCACCGCTGTTGCCATCAGTCTGGTAGTTTCTAATGGTCCTGAAATTATGAAATATGGGTGTTTTTTGGGGAGTGTTGTAATTTTGTTTCTTATATCATGTCAATGTGTATGTTGTGTTGTTTGAGGAAGTATTTACCTAGTTGCATCTTATGGCAAGGGGAACTATGCTTATGGTGTCCCATCTCTGTATCTCGCTATGTCCAATTTGCTCTTAAATTCGTGTATTGTTTTTGCACACACTATTGTTTTGTCTAGTATGTTCCATACATCCACCACTCTGTGGGGAAAGCTGTTCTTTTTCAGTTCTCTTTTATAACTCCTTTTTGAGCTTCCTTCTATGTCCTCTTGTGTCTCTCTTATCCTGATTTAGTTAGTCCTCTCTATTAAGGACTTCCATACCTCTCATAATTCTGTAGATGGTCAACAAGTCGCCTCTTTCTCTCCTTTGTTCCAGAGTCAGCAATTCTGGTTTTGACAATATGTCTTCATATGATAGTGCTGGGTGAACATAGTGTTGCTGCATACTCCATTTTTGGCATTATCAGTGTGACTAGTATTTTCTTTACCATTTCTTCATTCAAGTAAATAAAAGCCACTTTTATTGATCATAGCAAGTTATAGGTTTCACCAACAATTTTGTTTATCTGTTTGTCAGGGGACATATCCTTTGTGAAGATTACTCCCAGGTCTTTTTCAAATCCCACTTTCTTTACTTCCTTTGCACCAATTTTATATTGTCCTGCTATCCTTTTTTGTTATTACTTTTTCCAAATTCCATTATGCTACATTTCTTAATGCTGAAGTCCACTTCCCACTTCTGACCCCATTCCCAAACCCAGTTCAGATCTCTTTGCAATGAGTCACAGTCCGTTTCAGTGCTCACTTTCTTTAAAAGTTTTGCATCATCTGCAAAGAAGCTCATGTAACATTCCACACCCTCGTCCATGTCATTCACATAAATAGCAAACATTATTGAAGCCAATACTGATCCTTTTGAAACTCTAATTACCTCTTTCCAAGTAGAACTCTTATCTCTGAGCACTTGATGCAAAAAATCCTCCATCCATTTCAGTAGTTTACCATGTATCCCTACTATGGTTTCCAGGTTTCTTAATAGTTTTTTGTGTGGTACTTTGTCAAAAGCTTTTTGTAGATCTAGGAAATCACAATTAGGCCATCCATCCCTTTCATGTATTATATATATATATAGTAGTCTTGTGTAAAAACAGATCAAATTTGTGGCACATGATCTTCCCTTTCTAAATCAGAATTGTCTCGGAATTAGTATAATGTTCTCCTCCAGATGTTTTATCCATCTAGTTTTTGTAACTCTTTCACAGATTTTGGCTATCATGCTTGTAAGGGAGATTGGTCTGTAATTGTTGGGTCTTCCTTATTTCCTCCTTTATGAATTGGTATGTCAGCATTTTTCCAGTCTTCTGGTGTTTTTTCATCTTTGAGTTAGCAAGTTATTATGTTATATATTTTGTCTATTATTTCTTTTTTACATTCTTTTAATATCCAGTTTGTAATTCCATCTGGGTGCAGGGATGACCTGTCATCCAGGAGGTGCCAAGATAAGAGGGAGGGAGGAGGGTGGAGGGGAGTGGAATATATAGGAAATGGAATGGGTGGGAGTGGTTTCTATGCCTTTTTCTTTTGGCTACCCCCCATGTAGGGGGAAAAAGCCTTTGGTATATGTATGTACGAGGGACGTTCAATAAGTAATGCCCCTCACCCATTAACCATAGCAATAGAGCAACAAAACTTGGCACATTCATTAGTCTTTCTCTACATAGGAACCACCCAGAGTTACACATTTCTCCCATCGTTTGATGCAGCTCTGGAGACCGTTTTTGTAGAACACCCCAGTTTGGTCCTCCAACCAAGACGTGACTTCAGAAATCAAGGCTGCATCATCTAGGAAACGCTTTCCTTTCAAAAACAACTTCATGGCTGGGAAAAGGTGAAAGTCAGAGGGTGCAAGGTCAGGAGAGTAGGGGGGATGGGGGAGAATTTCATAGCCACACGCCCGTGCTTCTGATCTGGCGACATGCGAGTTGTGGACCGGAGCGTTGTCCTGCAGGAGGAGGACACCTTTGCTGATCTTACCCCGCCTTTTGATTTTGATAGTTTCTCTTAATTTCCTCAAAAGTAAAGCATAATAGGCTCCTGTAATTGTGGTACCCTTTGCCAGGAAATCTGTCATCACTACTCCACCATGGTCCCAGAAGACTGTGAGCATGACATTCCAGTGGAGGGCTGTACCCTTGCCTTCTTTGGAGGTGGTGAATCTAAGTGCTTCCACTGCATTGACTGGGCTTTAGTCTCTGGATCATAGTGATGGACCCAGGTTTCATCCTGTGTAATCAGTCTTTTGAAAAACTATGACTCATCTTCTTGGCACATCTCCAAATTCATCCTCGAGCACACGACACATTCTTGCTTCTGGAAAGGTGTGAGCAACCTGGGGATCCATCTGGCAGACACCTTATGCATATACAAATGATCATGAATGACTGTTTCTACAGAACCTGTACTAATCTTGACCTCTTGGGCTATTTGGCAAATAGTAATGCGTCGATCTTCCAAAATGGCAGCCTCAACTTGACGGACAGATGCCTCATCATTGGTAGAAAGGGGGCGACCAGGTCTGGGAGCTGTTTCCACAGAGTTCCAGCCATGTTTGAATTCACGATGCCAGCATTTTACAAGGTCATAGGATGGGGCATCATCACCATAAGTTTCTTTCATTTCATCAAAAGTCTCCCGTGGTGTGTGTCCTTTCAAATATAAAAACCGGATCACAGCTCGGCATTCAACAGGCTCCGTTTCACACCTGACTCAGTTCAAACACCTGTAAATAAAAAACCACAATTAGTTCTAAATTCTTATTTTCCACATAACCCATAGAGATATAAATCACTGCACATGCAAAATTTCAGCTAGATTGGACAACTGGAAGGGGGTAAGGGGCATTACTTATTGAACGCCCCTCATATGTATGTTGTAATTCCATCTGGGCCGTGCAATTTCCTGACATCAAGGTTCATTATTTGCTCCATTATTATTATTTTTTTATGTTAATATTATTTCCCTTGGGGGAGTGGGGGGTGTCACTTCCCCCCTCTCCATCCCAATGTTGTACATTTTCTCTAGTGGAAACCAACTTGAAGTGTTTGCTCATGTCTTCAGCCATATCTGTATCTTCTATGTATACTATATTCTTTTGGTGTAGTTTCACTATTTCCTGTTTGTTTTTTAGTTTACCATTCACATATAGAATAGTTTTGGCTGATCCTTACATTTTTCTATAATGTCTTTTTCATAGTTTCTGTTTTCTTCCTTGTGTATTTTTACATATTCATTCCTTTGATATATAAATATATTTGCCACTTTCTAGGTTTTTTATCTTTTCTCCATCTTTTCCAAGCTTTATCTCTTCGATTTTTTGCTTCTGTTAAAACAGCACTTACTATACTCCTTTTCCAGTTTTTGCTTTGGGACATATTTGTCCACTATAGATTTTCATCAGAATCATCCATTTTTCTTCCACTTGTGTTTCTTCATTGTAGAATTTTTCCCAGCACACTTTAAGAAAAAATCACCTAAGTTTCTCAAATTTCATGTGTTGTTGTTGTTGTTGTCGTTCCCTAGACTGTCTGTCCGAGCAGTCCCGTCTCCCCAAGGAATGCCACTGCCGAAACTGGGTTTTCCCACAAATCCTTTATAGAGTGTATGTTGTGTTGTTTGCGTGCATGATTGTGTATAATGCAGTTTTCCATTATGTGTTGTATGGTATGGGGTGAAGTGTTACATCCTGGGCAGCTGTTCACAATGCGGTCATCCAGCCTCTTCATGTGTTGATGCCATCAGTGTTATGTTTAAGATGTTGACGTAGTGTGCACTGTACATATTGTAGGTTTCTTTATGGGGTTAGGGTACTGTTGGTGAGGATTAGGATCAGGGTCAGAAGAAGGAAGAGGAGTGTTTGGGGAGGAGGACAGGGAGAAAAAGGGGATGGTAAGGTTATGGGTATGGGTAAGGATGGCTGAGGGTGGAATGGTGGGATTGAAGTTATGGGTGGGGAAATAGAACAGGTCCAGGTGTTTGTGTATTGTTTCATTTCAGCATGTGCTGTGCAAGTGAGGTGGGCCCAGTTTTTGGATGAAATGCACTGAGCTGAGCCTATTGTGTATTGGTTTGAGGTGATGGGTTTGGAGCATATTGGACAGGTGTATTTTGTGGCAGGTCCAGTATTGCTTTCTACATATCAAGCTAATAGTAGGAAAAGAGGTATGATCTGAGAAACACCACTCAAGGCAGTAAAAACTGTAGTAAAAATGTGAAGGTGTACTGCTGTAAAAAAGGTTATGGTACTCACCCAGATTACTGAAGCTGCTCCTAGGGATCAATGCCAGTGTGTGATATAAGTATTTGGGTGTGGTTTTGATATTTCTTGGTGTGTGGGGATGTTCTGCCATGGAGTGTAGTGGGTGTGCTGTGTTTGGGGGGCTGCAGCAAGTGTTTGTGTGCTTCTCATTTAATGGTGTAGGTATTTACGTAGTTGTATTATACGGGAAGGGAGCTATGCTCGTGGTGACCTGTCTTTGTATCTTTCAGTATAATTTTTTTTCTTAAGATCTTGAGTAATGTTTGCACACACTGTTTCCTTATCTAAGTTATGCCAGGTATCCACCTCTCTATGTGGGAAGCCATTCTTTTTCAGATCTCTTCTATAATTATCCTTTTTGAGTTTCTTTTCATGTCCTCTTATTTTTCTGTTGTCCCATTTTAATAAATCATCTCTATCTAGGATTTCCATTCCTTTCATGATTCTATAAATAGTCTGTAGATCTCCTCTTGCTCTTCTTTGTTCCAGAGTTGGTAGTTCCAATTTGGACAATCTTTGTTCGTATGTTAATTTGGAGAGAGTTGGTGCCATCTTTGTCGTTGCTCTTTGCATTTTTTCTAATTTCTTTATATTGTTTTTAGTACTCAAGTTTTGGTCTTATTAGTATAACTAATATTTTTTTAATAATTTCCTCATCCAAATAGTCAAATGACACTTTCATTGACCTCAATAGGTTGAAGGTTTCTCCAACTATTTTATTATTATGTTTGTCTGGTGACATGCCTTTGCCGATTATTACTCCAAGGTCTCTTTCCAAGTTCACTTTTTTAACTTCACTAATTTTATAATTTCTCGATATTCCATTTTTACTTTTTCCAAATTCCATTATACATACATTTACCAAGGCTTTTCCCCCCTTACAAGGGAGGTAGCCAAAAAGGAAAAGGCATAAAATCATTCCCACCCATTCCATCCCTGAATACACTCCACACCCCTCCACCCTCCCTCTTATCTTAGCATCTCCTGGATGACGGGTCATCCCTGCACCTTGTCCACTGCCCTGGGTCAGAAGCAGTGTCGCAAGACACAGCACATCCACAGCAAGGCCGCTTCTTTAAATCGGCGACCCCCCTCTCCATCCCCCTATGCATAAAGGAGAAGATGGTGAGAAATCCCTTCAGGCTGCATCAAAAATTGCTCACACATACTACCTCACCCCCTATCCCCCCGCCCATTCCACCTCATGCATCACAGCATCATCCATATACAACCATTCTCCATTCACCCCTATCTTCTCTCCTCTCCCGTCCTTCCTCAACAAACATTCCCCTCTTCCCCAAAGCCCCTTTCACCCCATCCATCCACCTCATCCTAGGACATCCCTTCATGTTCACTCCCCCCACATCTGCCTTCCATACCTCTTTTACTAGTCTTTCTTCACTCATTCTTTCCATGTGTCCAAACCATCCTAATACTCTTTCATCAACCCTATCTCCCAACCCCCTTTCCACCCCTGTTCTCCTCCTCACCTCATTTCTCACTCTATCCAGCCTAGTAACCCCCATTATACTACACATTAATATTTAAGTTTACTTACCACTTTTGACTTCATTTCCAGATTTTGTCTCGGTCTATCTGTAATGCTTCACAATCTTCCTCTTTAGTTTTTTTTTCTTTCTTTTTTTATTATTATTATCTTTTTTCCATCTTTTCCAAGCTTTGTCTCTTTTATCCTTAGCCTCGTTACATTTTTTGTTGTACCAGCTTTTTATGTATATGCTTTCTTGCTTCTGTTGTGTTACATATTTGTTCACTCCCTCATTGTTAATTTCTTTTAGTATATTCCATATCTCTTCCATCTTTGTTTCTTCATTTAGGAAGTTATCACAATTTGCATTTTGAAAGAATTTTTTGAGTTTCTCAAAATTTGTTTTGTTGTACATTAGTCTTCCTTTTCTGTTTCTCATTTCTTCTTAAGTCCATTTGCTCTTTTAGATCGAATTCTATTAGTACATGATTACTCTTCCCTATTGGAGTCTTGTAATCAATTCTGTCCACAATTTCAGGTTCTGACACAAGCATTAGATGTGGTCTTGATGGTGCCTCATTGTTTCTGTATCTGGTATTTTCCTTTACCCACTGAGTCAATGTGTCTCCTATATTTTCCATGTTAGGGGACAAGGAGGAATGGTTGCCATATAAATTAACTGACCCTGTTGTGGATGTGTTGTGTCTTGCTGCATTTGCTTCTGATGCCTAGGCAGTGGGCAGGAGACAGGGATGACCCTACATCCACAAGAAGCTAAAATGAGAGGGAAACAATGGGTGGCAGATGGGTGTGAAATGGGTGAGAGTGGGTACATGTCTTGACTGGATACTTCCCATATAAGGTGGAAGAGGCCCTTGGTATGTAGATAGATGGACAAAATTAAATCTTTATTAATCAAGGCCCCTATTTCATCCATATCAGCTAGATCAAGTTGTTTGGCATTAGCTAGAACAAAATGTATGAATTATAGTACCATGCTAATGGGATTAAGAGTCTATCATACACAAAATAGGATATTAATGAAGCTTTTTCTATTTGGTCTAAGATCTAAGGCTGTAAACAGGTCATGTTTAAGTGATAAATTTATCAAAATTTTCTGCAATCTTATATAAAGTGTTTTATGGTTTACAGACCAGAGTATCCTTCCAGTTCCAATTTGGAGTCTTCTTTTCGCCGGGCCAAGAAAAGCCTTACCACATCCTTTAACCAACTTTTGAAACGAGATGGAGATAAACGTGAAGGAGACAGTGTGGATCAGGAGGTTCCAGTGAAAGAGGTAATGTAGCCTGGCCACATTCATGTTCATGTTCTCATTTTGTGTACTTACATTTCTTCATCCTTTTTATTTGCTTGTCAGTTGTGCATGTGTGGTATACTCTGCTATTTTTCCATCAGGCATTCAGGGAAATATAGTGTCATCACATCTCTGCACCTCCCAAAGTACACATGGGAGAGGGTAGTGGATGAAAGGATGGTAGATAGGGCTTTCATGGACTATATAGTAGTACCAAGGAGAAGAATAGGAAGAGTTTTGGATGTACATGTTCTTAGGGGAGTGGTGGAATATAAGATCACTTTTTGGTGGAAAGTAAGTTGAGAGTGGAGGATAGATGGAGTAAAAGGAAAAAGACAGAAGGTAGGGAGGTACTTTGAGTAAACTGCTAAAATGAGAAGGAAAAAGAGAAGGAGTACAAGAAGAAGCTGAGAGAAGAGTGGGAGAAAGTGAAGGATAGAGTAGAGGTAGGAGTGGAGGAGGAATGGGGATGGTTCAAGGAGAGAGTCACAAGGTGTGCAAAGATAGTGTACGGAACAAGGAGGATGGGAGGAAATAGAAGGAAGGGTAGTGAGTGGTGAGATAATTAAACAAAGAAGGTTGTAGAAGAGAAAAAATGAGCATTCACAGACTGGTTGCAAAATAGGATGAGAGAAACATATTAAAGGTACAAAGAAAAAAGAAAAGTAAAACATAAGCTAAAGGAGGCAAAAAGGAGAGCAGATATAAAATAGGGGAAAAGTATGACAGAAAATTTTGTAAGTAATAAAAAGATGTTTTGGAAGGAAATCAAGAGATGAAGAGGAGGTGAATCAAGCAGAGAAGAAAAAGTAAAAGGTGAAGATGGAGAGATTATAATGGAAGAGGCAGTAGTAAGAGGAAGATAGGCCAAGTATTCTAGGGATCTGTTAAATGTGAAGGCATAGGGAAGGAAAGATGATTGCAGTGGGAGGCACTAAAAAAATGACAGTGGTGAATGAAGAAAATGAAGGAGAAATAAGAAAAGATGAGGTGAAAGCAGTTATTAAAGTGATGAGAGCAGGTAAGGCACCTGGGTTAGATGGGTTTTATGGAGAGAGTGAATGGTTTGAGGTAAAGGTGGGACTTCATCAGGGGTGTGTTATGTTGCCCTGGCTGTTCAATCTTTATATGGATGGGGTGGTGCGAGAGGTGAATGCAAGGGTAGTGGGTCAGGGGTTGGAGATGATTAAAGAAAATGGAGAAAAGTGGGAGGTGAGCCAGCTGTTGTTTGCTGACGACACTGTGCTTGTAGCAGGATCAGAGGAGGGATTGAGCAAGTTAGTGACAGAGTTTGAGAAAGAAGGAAGCTGAAGATAAATGTGGGCAAAAGTAAGGTGATGAGATGTACAAGGGGAGAGAGTGACAGTAGGCTGGAGGTGAGTATTAATGGTGAGAAACTGGAGGAAGTGGATAGTTTCAGATGCTTGGGTGCGAATGTGACAGGAAAGGGAGGAGTGGGGGTGGAGGTAGAATGTAGATTGAGAGAAGCGAGTATATGCCTTGGTGGATGAGAAAGTGTAATGAGAAATAGACATCTGGGAATGGATGCTAAGAGGAGGTTATATGAAGGAGTGATTGTGCCAACAGCAATGTATGGGGCAGAAACATGGAACATGAGAGAGGAAGAGAGAAGGAGTTTGAATGTGTTTGAGATGAAATGTCTGAGAAGTATGATAGGGGTTACTAGGCTAGAGAGAGTGAGAAATGAGGAGGTGAGGAGGAGAACAGGGGTGGAAAGGGAGCTGGGAGATAGGGTTGATGAAAGAGTATTAGGATGGTTTGGACACATGGAAAGAATGAGTGAAGAAAGATTAGTAAAAGAAGTGTGGAAAGAGTGAATATGAGGGGGCATCCTAGGATGAGATGGATGGATGGGGTGAAAGGGGCTTTACAAAAGATAGGAATGTCTGTAGAGGAAGGACAGGAGAGGACAGAAGATAGGGGTGAATGGAGAAGGTTTGTGTATAGATGAGGCTGTGATGCATGAGGGGGAGTGGGTGGGGGATGGGGGGTGAGGAAGTATGTATGAGAAAAAATTTGACGCAACCCAAAGGGATTTCTCCCCGTCTTCTCCTTTACTGCATGAGGGGACGGAGAGGGGGGGTCGCCGCACTGAATTTATGAAGCGGCCTTGCTGTGGATGTGATGTGTCTTGCGACACTGTTTCTGACCCAGGGCAGTGGACAGGATGCAGGGATGACCCGTCATCCAGGAGGTGCCAAGATAGGAGGGAGGGAGGTGGGTGGAGGGGAGTGGAATATATGGGAAATGAAATGGGTGGGAGTGATTTCTATGGTTTTTTCTTTTTAGCTACCCCCTGTGTAAGGGGGAAAAAACCTTTGGTATATGTATGTATGATGTATCTTAAAAAGGGAGGTACAGTAATGGTTGACTGGCTGGTGAGGTTGTTTATGAGGTCTGTTAGAAAAGTATCCGACATTATTTATTCTTGTGTAAAAACCTGATGGATTTGAATCAAGCGCGCTTGCATGAGCCAACCTTGAACCTTTGTGGACATGCGTGAATTTTTTCTGCCTGTCAATAGCGTCAGTTGCTGGCAAGCAGCATTTGCATGAGATAGTGTGTAGTGCTCTCGGTGGTTTTTGATTGCATGGAAAATGACGGGTCGTACCCATACACCCAGGACTCGTCACCAGTGATCATGGTATTCATGAAGTTGGGGTCACTGTTTGTGGAGTCCAGCATGTCCTGTGAGACTTCAACACGAAGTTGCTTTTGCTGTGCCGTTAGCAGCTTCGGCACGAATTTCGCTGCCACTCTCTTCATGGCCAAATCTTCAGTCACAATGGAATGTTCTGAAAAAGTGCTGATGCCCACCTCTTCCACAATTTCTTGGATAGTCACATGA
The DNA here is from genome assembly GCF_046742065.1 of Oratosquilla oratoria. Classification (NCBI taxonomy): domain Eukaryota; kingdom Metazoa; phylum Arthropoda; class Malacostraca; order Stomatopoda; family Squillidae; genus Oratosquilla; species Oratosquilla oratoria. The sequence continues at coordinate 18,937,615 of NC_134813.1, forward strand.
CGGTCCCGCATCACCACAGCGTTCACTTTAGCAATGACCTCGTTATTTCAGCATGTTGATGGCCGACCGGAGCATGGCTCGCTCTCCACCATTGTGCAGCTGTCTTTAAACCGGTTGTACCACTCCTTAATCTGTGTGATGCCCATAGCATTGTCACCTAAAGCTGTCTGAATCTTCCGAAAGGTTTTCACCTGGCTGTCGCCCAGTTTCTGGCAAAATTTGATGCAGTAGCGCTGCTCCAGTCGTTCCATCATTTTCCTTGCAATGAAAAACTGCCGAGAGCACTACACACTACCTCATGCAAATGCTGTTTACCAGCAACTGATGCTATCGACAGGCAGGAAAAAATTAATGCATGTGCATGGAGGTTCAAGGTCAGCTCATGCAAGCACGCTTGATTCAAATCCATCAGGTTTTTGCAAAAAAGAAAAAAAAAAAATGTCAAATACTTTTCTAACAGACCTTGTAATGTTTGTCTAAAACAGGGTAGAATACTAGAGGATTGGAGGAGTGCATGTATAGTCCCACTTTACAAGGGAAAAGGGGACAAATGTGAGTGTAGTTTTAGAGGAATTAGTTTGTTAAGTGTAATTGCAAAGGGTTATGGGAGGTTTTGATTGAGAGGATTAGGAGGAGAGGAACAGAGGGAGTAATTGGTGAGGAACAGTGTGGGTTTAGAAAGGTAGGGGTTGTGTGGATCAGGTCTTTGTGTTAAGGCAAGATATGTGAGAAAGCTTTAGGAAAAGGTAAGGTTGTTTTTTGGGCTTTTATGAATTTGGAAGAGGCTTAAGGGGACAAGTGTGAATGTAGTAATTTCAGAGGGATTAGCCTGTTGAGTGTAGTAGGGAAGGCTTATGGGAGGATCTTAATTGAGAGGATTAGGAGAGGAACAGAGGGAGTAATTGGTGAGGAACAGTGTGGATTTAGGACGGGTAGAGGTTGTGTAGATCAGATCTTTGTGGTAAGACAGATATGTGAGAAAGCTATAGGAAAGGGGAAGGATGTTTTTTGGGCCTTTATGGATCTGGAAAAGGCTTATGATAGGGTAGACAGAAAGGCACTGTGGGAGGTTATGCAGATTTATGGGATAGGAGGAAAGCTTTTGGGAGCTGTCAAGAGTTTTTATGAGAGTAGTAGAGCATGTGTTAGGATTAGAAATGGAGAGAGTGAGTGGTTTGAAGTAAAGGTGGGACTTCGTCAAGGATGCGTTATGTCGCCCTGGCTGTTCAACTTATACATGGATGGGGTGGTGCGAGAGGTGAATGCTAGGGTAGTGAGTCAGGGATTGGAGATGGTTAAAGAAAATGGAGAAAAGTGGGAGGTGAGCCAGCTGTTGTTTGCGGACGACACTGCGCTTGTGGCAGGGTCAGAGGAGGGATTGAGGAAGCTGGTGGCAGAGTTTGGGAGAGTATGTGATAGAAGAAAGCTAAAGATAAATGTGGGTAAAAGTAAGGTGATGAGATGTACAAGGGGTGAAAATGGCAGTAGACTGGAAGTGAACATTAAGGGAGAGCGACTGGAGGAAGTGGATAGTTTTAGATACTTGGGTGCAAGTGTAGCAGGAAAAGGTGGAGTGAAGGTGGAGGTAGAATGTAGATTGAGAGAAGCGAGTAAATGCCTTGGTGGTTTAAAGAGTGTAATGAGGAATAGACATTTGGGAATGGATGCGAAGAGGAGACTGTATGAAGGAGTGATTGTGCCAACAGCACTGTATGGGGCTGAAACGTGGAACATAAGAGAAGAAGAGAGAAGGAGTTTGAATGTGTTTGAGATGAGGTGTCTGAGAAGTATGGTGGGGGTTACTAGGCTAGATAGAGTGAGAAATGAGGAGGTGAGGAGGAGAACAGGGGTGAAAAAGGATTTGGGAGATAGGGTTGATGAAAGAATATTAGGATGGTTTGGACACATGGAAAGAATGAGTGAAGAAAGACTAGTAAAAGAGGTATGGAAGGCAGATGTGGAGGGAGTGAACATGAGGGGACGTCCTAGGATGAGGTGGATGGATGGGGTGAAGGGGGCTTTGGGGAAGAGGGGAATGTCTGTTGAGGAAGGAAGGGAGAGGACGGAAGACAGAGGTGAGTGGAGAATGGTTGTATATGGATGATGTTGTGACTGCATGAGGAGGAATGGGCGGGGAAGTGGGGGGTGGGGTAGTATGTGTGAGTAAATTTTGACGCAGCCCGAAGGGATTTCTCCCCGTCCTCGCCTTATATGCAAAGGGGGACGGAGAGGGGGGGTCGCCGATTAAATGAAGCGGCCTCGCTGTGGATGTACGGTGTCTTGCGACACTGCTTCTGACCCAGGGCGGTGGGCAGGGTGCAGGGATGACCCGTCATCCAGGAGGTGCTCAGATGAGAGGAAGGGTGGGAGGGGTGTGGAGTGTATTTAGGGATGAAATAGGTGGGAGTGTTTTTGTGCCTTTCCCTTTGTGGCTACCTCCCTTGGAAGGGGGAAAAGGCCTTGGTATATGTATGTATGTTTGGATATGGAAGAGGCTTATGACAGGGCAGACAGGAAGGCACTGTGGAAGATTTTGCATTTATGTGGGATAGGAGGAATGCTATTAACCTCTTCAGTATGGGCCAAAATCTCGCAGGCAGCATTAGCTGCCAGACGTACAATGTGTCGTAATAATACTCGCATCATAAAATATAGTCACCGCTTATATCGATCGTTCTCTCTTTCACCCGTGAATTTTGATAACCATAGAAAATGTGATGAAGACAGTTTAGAGAGTATGTCATTACGCAGGGGCAACTACAATAAATATAATCAAGATGCTGATATGGCAGCCTCGCGTATCCACTTGCTCCTCATGCCGCCTATGTATGCGGCACCGTATGGAAGGGGTTAAGAGCAATCAAGAGTTTTTATGAGAGTAGTAGAGTCCATGTTAGAATTAAAAATGGAGAGAGTGAGTGGTTTGAGGTAAAAGTGGGACTTTGCCAGGGATGTGTCATGTCACCATGGCTGTTCAATGTGTACATAGATAGGGTGGTGCGGTAGGTAAATGCAAGGGTAATGGGCAGGGGATTGAAGATGGTTAAAGAAAATGGAGAAAAGTAGGAGATAAGACATTCCTCTTTTTTCCAGTGCCCCTTGCGCCCCATCCATCCATCCTTGGTCACCTCATTAGACCTGTTCAAAAAATAACTTTTTCTTATTTTTATATGTTACTACACTTTCACCATGCTTTTTGACCTGAAAAAGCCAAAAATGACATCCATTTTTATCTAGGATATATGGAAACATTATCACATGGAGGCTGAATTTTTTTTTTCTGTCTATCTTACAAAAAGGTCCAATTTTAATTCATTTCTAAGCATATTTTGTGATATAATTTTTATCTATCCAAGTTAGAGCAACAAATTAAGACCAAATAATTGAGCAGGATCTACTGTACATATATCAACTGTTCGAATTGATGAATTTTCCCCATAACTTTTAATAGATACAAAATTGTTGAAAATCTTGACTTTGCGGGCATTGAGGCTCTCTCTGACTCCCGACTGCGTCCTGTTCTCACCCACGGGTCTTTTTGTAAGAAACATATTTTCATATTATGTAAATTAAATTAGTTTGCACCTCATTTTATTTACATCCATGTCAAAGAAGAAAAACTCATAAAAGCTGCGAGCATGCTAAAAGTCATGACACATGGTTTTTGCATGGAGCAAGATAGAGGAACAAAATAGGTATCAAATCAAAGCATCTTTAATGTTCTTTTGAACGTGTACAATCTGATTTATTTTGTACAAAAAAAATGACATGTTATTTATATTTACAGAAAAATAACAAAATTCCATACATTTGACATATACAAAGTGGAAAGTGTATTTTTGCAACAAATCAAACCATCAACTGAAACTACCATAAAAAAAATCATGATTATATGTATCAAAATGATGTTACACACTCATTTGTTAAATGTTTGCTTCTTGAAGCTTTCAAAGTGCCATTTGTTGTATTCCACACAGCATGGAGGAGATATTTCATCTGCTTGGGATCTGTGATGATGATATTTGTAAAATCACTCATCATCTTAACTCCACGCTCAGCGATGTCATTCACTACTCTGAGGTTTCTCACATACTCCAAGGCTTTCTTGTAGTCCTCCTCCCATGGCTATGATTCGGCCTGATCCAGGAGCCAGTCAGGTCCAATGCTGAGGATGTTTAACAGAAGGTGGGAATCCAGACCAATGAGATATGCTAGTGTGGTCTTGGCTGTCACACTCTGAAAGCTGTCTGGCTTCTGAGTGGCATGCAGCTGAGCAGCAATGTCCTGTTTCTGCAGCAGATGTTGACATCATCCACATTGGTGTGTAGAATAACAAAGGAAGATGTTGAGTCATTCCAGCTTTGCAGCAGTCTCTTCATCATACTCAGGGGGTCACAAAACATCAGCATCTTCATGGAATACAAGTTCCAGGCCATCCATGTGGCCTGGTGAATAGCCCCTTTACCCATTGAGTCAATGTGTATTCAGTAGTTATATCCAGTAGAATATTTCCCCAAAGTTCTTCTCCACCTTTTATTGTCATTTCTTCCCAACATATTTCCTTTGAGTTAAAGTCACCCATAATTATTATGTTTCCTTCATTTTAATTATTCAATTAATGCATTCTTTGTGTCTTCCAGTGTTTTGGAATGATTACTATCTGTCCAAGCCTGTATTTTTAGGGGCACATATGTTACTATAAATTTTCTACTTTTCATGTTTCTGTTTTTGACTTTAATCCTAATCAATTCCACATTATTTTTTCCTTCTGTTATCTTTGTCACATTTAAACCTTTCTTAGTCAAAAACATAACTCCACCCAGTTTCTCCATTCTATTTTTTTCCCAATGGTTGTATAGACCTTTTCCCACAGTATTTAATGATAGTGGACCTTTTCATTTTTTCTCCACAATTCCCATTATGCCTGGTTTCTCTGTTGACAGATAGTCATTTAATTCATTTAGTCCTGAAATCATACTGTCTATGTTGATATATGTTATTATTATTAGTAGTAGTAGTAGTATTTTTTCTTTTTTTGATGTACCATTTTCTCAGCTTCAGATCCAGTGCTCTCCAAAAAAAAACTAATTCTTTTCAGTCTCATTCTCAGTTTTTTTTTCTTTTCTTTTATAATTTGCTTCATTTCTAAGTGTCTTTTCACTTCCTCATCACTCATTTCCTTTTTTATTCATACATTTTCACAATTTTCACTATGTGCCAACTTTGCTGCTTTTGTTAGTATTTCTTCAGCTATCATTTGAGACCTTAGTTTGATCTTAAGTGGCCTGTAGTGTTTTTCTCTAGAGTATTGTCTCATCCTATGCACTTCTTCAATCTCTTTGTCCAATTACTGTCCCTCCTCTTGAACCTCTTTCAGAATTGCCTTTGCAATTTCTTTCTCTTCTTTTTCTGTTTGGTATTTGTATACATTATGTTTTTCTTGTTGTTTGGTAGGTGTGTGTTAGATGATCCGTCATCTAGGAGGTGCCAAGATAAGAGGGAGGGAAGAGGGTGGAGGGGAGTGGAGTGTGATAGGGATGGAATGGGTGGGAGTGGTATTTATGCATTTGTTTTTTAGCTACCTTCCTTATAAGGGGAAAAGTCTTTGATATGTATGGTATGTATGATATTTTTCTTTAATACCATAAACTACAATGCACATTTTTTTATCCACTGTGTCTCTTACTTAGTTTTCCTTTTCTTTAATTTAATTACCATTTCTTTAGCATTTTCCTCCACCTGCTGTTGTACTATTTCTTTAAATGTTATTTTCTGATTTTCTTGTTCTAGTTTCTATGGAATTTTTTTTTCTAGGAGATCTGTCTCCTTAATTGATTCACTAACTTTTTCAGGCACTGCTTGTATTTGTTCTTTGACCTTTTTCAACACATCATTTTTGTTTCTATCTTCATTTTTCATTCTTTAGTTATCACTTCTGACCATATTTAATTCAATTTTTTAGATCATTAAGCTCTTTTTTCATATCTTCATTAGTTTTTCTTAGCTTATCTCTGTGCATTGCTCTATAATCAATTTTTAAATCTACTAGTTCCTCCATCAAGTCATTAATATCCCAATTTCTTAGCACATTGTTATACCTAGTTTCTCTTTCTACATCTAAACCTTTACCTAATAGTCCTCGTTCTCTTGGAGACCCTGAAAAACCATTGGTGTCCCACCTTTGAGTTGACTTTGGGGTATCAATCAAACAAGTTTTTTTCAGTATCACCCCTAGTGGTGACTCAACTCTGCTCATGTCCAATCTTCTCTTTGTTCATTCATTTTTCCTTTTTTTCCTTCCTCCATTTTTGTGTGTTAATACAATATATCAAACTGGATACTTATTTTACCATAGCGATCACCCGAAAAACACAACTTCTTCTCTTTCTTAAACACAACTTAGGCATTTCCTTCTTTATTGTTGAAAAAGCGTGGAATGAGAGCTCATTTGCTAGCCTTCCATTCACGCCAACATCAGCGTGTGTGTATTTACCTAGTTGTATTTTGTGGGAGAAGAGCTATGCTTGTAGAGACCCGCAGTTGTATCTTTCCGCATCCAGTTGTTTCTTAACCCCTTCCATGCGGTGCCACACACGTAGGCGTCATGAGGAGCAAGTGGATTCGCGACGCTGCCATATCGGCGTCTTGATTATATTTATTGTAGTCGCCCCTGTGTTTTTACATTCTCCCTAATCTGCTCTAAATCCCATTCTCTGTGGTTTTCAAAATTCACGGGTGAAAGAGAGAACGATCGATATAAGCGGTGACTATATTTTATGATGCGAGTATTATTACGACACGTCGTACGGCTGGCATTGGCTGCTGCCCACGAGATTTAAGTCCCGTAGTGAAGTGGTTAAAGTCATGTATAGTTTTAGCACTCACTGTTTTCTCTTTCAATTTATTCCATGTATCTATCACGCTGTGTGGAAAGCTGTTCTTTTTCAGATCTCTTCTGTAACTGTCCTTCTTAAGTTTCTTCTCGTGTCCCCTTGTATTTCTTCTTTCCCATGTAAGTAGATCATTCCTATCAAGGATTTCCAATCCTTTCATAATTCTATAGATGGTTATCAAATCACCTCTTTCTCTTCTTTGCTCCAGTGTTAACCACTTCACTACGGGACTTAAATCTCGTGGGCAGCAGCCAATGCCAGCCGTACGACGTGGCGTAATGATACTCGCATCATAAAATATAGTCACGGCTTATATCGATCGTTCTCTCTTTCACCCGTGAATTTTGAAAACCACAGAGAATGGGATTAAGAGCAGATTAGGGAGAATGTAAAAACACAGGGGCGACTACAATAAATATAATCAAGACGCCGATATGGCAGCGTCACGAATCCACTTGCTCCTCATGACGCCTACGTGTGCGGCACCGTATGGAAGGGGTTAATAAGTTTAGTTTGTCCAATCTTTGTTCATATGACATCTTGCTAAGTGTTGGTGCCATCTTTGTTAATGCTCTTTGAATTCTTTCTAGTTTCTTTATGTTTTTTATTGTACTGGGTGTTCATAGTGGTGCTGCATACTCTAATTTTGGTCTTATCAATGTAACTAGTATTCTCTTCACCATTTCCTCGTCCTTGTAGTCAAAGGCCACTTTCATTCATCTTATTAAGTTGCAGGGTTCTCCAACTATTTTGTTTACATGTTTGTCTGGTGTCATGAGATGAGGTGCCTAAGAAGTATGATAGGGGTTACTATGCTGGATAGAGTGAGAAACGAGGAAGTGAGGAGGAGAACGGGGGTGGAAAGGGAGTTGGGAGATAGGGTTGATGAAAGAGTATTGGAATGGTTTGGACATATGGAAAGAATGAGTGAAGAAAGGTTAGTAAAAGAGGTGTGGAAGGAGTGAACATGAGAGGGTGACCAAGGATAAGATGCATCGATGGGGTAAAAGGGGCATTGGGAAAGAGGGGAATGTCTTAAGGAAGGACAGGAAAAGACAGAAGAAAGGGGTGAATGGAGAATGATTGTGTATGGATGATGCTGTGATGCATGAGGGGGAGTGGGTGGGGATGGGGGTGAGGGAGTATGTGTGGAAAAATAATTTGACACAGCTCAAAGAGATTTCTCCCCATCTTCTCTTTTTCTGCATGAGGGGACGGAGAGGGGGATTGCCGATTTAATGAAATGGCCTTGCTGTGGATGTGCTGTGTTTTGCGACACTGCTTCTGACCCAGGGCAGTGGGCAAGATGCAGGAATGACCCATCATCCAGTAGGAGCCAAGAGGGAGGGAGGGAAGTGAATGGGAATGGAGTATGTGGGGACGGAATGGGTGGGAGTGAATTTTATCACTTTGTTTTTTGGCTACCTCCCTTGTAAGGGGGAAAAGCCTTTGGTATATGTATATATATATATGTATAAAAACAGTTTTAGATCTCACTCTATTGCATTTTTCTATCAGGATACAGCTAATGTAAGTTTGAGTACTGAAAAGAGTCCCAGCCCTGCAACTCCTGCCAAAGTGCGTTTGGAGGGCCTCAGTGACTCCCCCCTTGGCTTCCAACGGCCAAGATCTTCTACTGTTGGCGCCTCTGGAGGTGATGCAATGCGGAAAGAGTTTTTAGCCAAGAGAGCAGCAGCCAAACACAAACCTGAACCACCCAGAACCAAAATGAACACAACTCCTAAGCTGAATATGTAAGTAAAAAAAACAAAAATGAGCATATCAACAATATTCTTCTTGAGTAGTTGTCATCTTTGTTCACAACTTGTGTTGATGGAAAGTCTAATCCAGGTAATGGGAGTAATTGTTGCCTCAGGTTTTACTAACTCAAAACCTGCCTCTCCATAGTGGCTGTCAATGATTCTCAGGCCCACCTATACATATCTCTTGGAAGAATTCATCTTGAGTAGTTGTCATCTTTGTTCACAACTTGTGTTGATGGAAAGTCTAATCCAGGTAATGGGAGTAATTGTTGCCTCAAGCTTTACTAACTAAACCTGCCTCTCTATAGTGGCTGTCAATGGTTCTCAGGCCCACCTATACTCTCTTGGAAGAAATGTTGGACTATTTTCTGTGTTATGATATATTTACCTAACTGTACCTAATTAATATACAGGAAAGGTGTTGTTCTTTGGGGTCTCTTATTCTCTAATTACATTGATTCACAAAATATTTGTTGCATTGATATCAACACTTGGTATTACCTAATTTGAGCATGTTGATGTTAGGTTTGAAGTTAGTTTTTTCTAAAAGCTAATTTATTTTGTAATGGAGGTATTTCAAAATTTCATCTTCATCACATTGATTTCATAGTCTATCAGGAGAAATAAGTGATTAGACTCACTTTAATTTAGGTGGATAATAAAAAAGAAGATGCAACATAGTATAAATTTATTCAGTAACACAATTTGAAACTCCCTCATAAACCAAGGTTATACAGTAATCCCTCCCGTATCCGGATCAATTGAGCCACAGCCGTGACAGATACGCAGAGTTTCTGGATATGCGGAGATTTATTTATTTATTTATTTATTTTTTTTTATTTTTTTTTTTTTTTAGCCATTATTATCAAAGAAAACGAGGGTTAAAATACAAAAAAAAATGTTATTGTGCCCAATCCACTGTTAATTTATTGTAAATAAATGTATAAACACACGTGTACATTAATGTGTATATAAAAAAACCCACACACAGTACATACTGTACAGTACTACATGATTACATCATGCTGTGGGCAGTGGTGGTAATGGAGTTCACCGAGGTGTTGCTGGAGGAGAGCGAGTTGGTGGTGGTGAGTTGTCTCGAGTCAATGGTGGTGGTGATGACGACTCGTGATGAGTCGGTGGCCCTGGGTGTGGTGAGTCCTCACGAGTTGATTTTGGTGGTGGTGATGACGAGTCGCGATGAGTCGATGGCCCTGGGTGTGGTGCGTCCTCACGAGATGATGTTGTTACCCTGAAGAAGGTGTCCAGCTTGGTCTGCCTCGTTGGCCACTTGCTGTGTTTTCTGATCAGCATTCCTCAAATCATCCATAATGATGAGGTGTAGCTGCACATTTCTTCATCAGCAGCAGGATGTTCAATAAAATCCAGGAGCACTTCAAGGCTTGCCCTGGCCTCATAAAACTTAGGCCTTGCCTCAACAACAACCTCATCATTATCATCATCATCACTATCAGAGTGAGGCTCATCCGGGTGCATCACCTCTTCAGCAATTTCTTCTTCAGTTTGCAAGTGCATCCCAGGGCCTCCTTCATCACACTCTAGCCATTAATTGTTGTCTAACACAATGTGGAGTTATGATCTTAACACACGATAACACACGGCATGGGCAGGGGATGGGGCATGGGGGAGGAAGGGGGTGGGACGCGCGTGCTGTAGTGACGTGTGGGCTGTTTGAATCACTCCAGATATGTTCGCCAGATCCTGGTCACCATTCAGATACTGAAGGGAACTCTGGTAGTTACAGGGCATCTGGATAGTGGTGAGTTCCGAATAATGGCGAACCGGATACGGGAGAGATTACTGTAGTTTATATAAAACTGTGTGGTAGATAAGACATTAGTTACTGTGAGGAGGTAAAAGCTCAATTGTTGTCTATTCAAGCAGGAATTTGTGCTTGAAGCTCTTGCATTTGTGGACTATCTCAGGGTGATCTCATTTAATGCTCCAGTCTGCCATCATATGTTTGTACCATTGCCCTTGGTAGTGCTCCATGGTCTAGGTCCTGATGGACACACTAGCCTTGCTTGCCACTTACTGCTCCAAAGTTTCCAGGGTCTTGATTAAGATAGCTGTAGAGTAAATGGAGTTTGACACTATATTACATCCAAGATCATCATCAATCATAAATTGGGGACATACTCCATTGCTTTACTCACTGAGGTAAAATGTGAATATGAGAGGTTGAAAAATAAAATACCACTAAAAGTGCAACCATGAAAAAAGAGGTGAATGAACAAGTAAAGGCAATGACTGAGAAAACTGGAAGAAATATAGGAGAGGAAGATTTACAGCAGCTCAGGAAAGAATGGAAAAAAGATCAAGAAAATTATAAGATAGTTTTTAAGGAAATTGTTCACCAACAAATGCAGGAAAATGCTAAAGATACAGTCATTCAGGTAATCAAGGAAAAAGAAAATTTTGTAAGAGATACAGTGGATAACAAGAAGCGTATATTAGTATATGATCTAAAGGAAAAATACAACCTAGTTAGGTCCTTGAGAGACAAAGAAGAGAAAGAATTGGCAAGAAAAGTTCTGAAAGTAGCACAAGACAAAGGAGAAGAAATAGAAAAGGAAATAGAGGAAGTGCATAGAATGGGAAAATATGCAGAAGAAAGAAATCGAGCCCTAAATATGAAATTAAGGTCGCAAATTGCAGAAGAGATAGCAACAACAGGAAAGTTAGCAAAAAATGAACACCATAAAGGTTTATGGATAAAAAGAGACAGTAATGAGGAAAGAGAAAGAGAGAAGACATTAAGAAGCAAAGCTAAAGAAAAAATGAGAAAAGAATGGAGACAGAGAAAAAAAGTTCTATTGGAGATTGTTAGACATTAGGCTGAGGAAATGGCATATTCAAGAAAAAATGAAAGGAATAGAGGAGACAGAGAAGTGCAGAAAATTAAAAGTGGCTTATACTATTATAGACAGATTAATTTCAGGATTAAATTAATTTAATTTTGTGGAAAGTAAAAACAGACATAATGGAAATTGTGGAGACAAAATTAAGGGGTCCACTGTCACCAGTGTTGGACATGGATTTATATAATCACTGGCTTAGAAATAGAGAGGAGAAACAGGGTGGAGTCATGTTCTTGGCTAAGAAAAACTTAAATGTGACAAAAGTTACAAATGGAGAGAACAGGGTGGAAATGATCATGATAGTTGAATATAGTGACATGAAAAGTAGAAAGTTTGCAGAGATTTGTATGCCCCCAAAAACAGGTTGTTGGAGAGAGATTCTAAAATGTTAGAAGATACAAGGCTTTTATTAAATGAGATGCTGAAACATGGAGGAAATTTGGTACTTATGGGACATTTTAACTGCAAAGAAATCTGTTGGGAAAAGATGACAGTGAAAGGTGGAGAGGATATATGGGGAAATGTATCACATGACATAACTATAGAACATACAATGAACTTGAAATTGTAGATAAAATTGAATATAAGACACCAGTTGGGAAGAGTGACCGCATATTACTTGAATTAGAACTAAATGAGGAAATATATAGATAAATGAGAAATACAGAAACTGATGTTTAGTAAAACTGACTTTGGGAAACTTAGGAAATTTGTTCAAGAAGCGAGTTCAGAAGTTTTCTACAATGAAGATACACAAGTGGAAGAAAAATGGATGATTCTGATGGAAATCCATAATAAATGAGTGGATAAATATGTACCAAGACAAAAACAGGAAAAGGTATATATTAAGTGTTGTTTTAAAAAAAGGTGCAGCAAAGCAAAAGATAGAAGATAAAGCTTGGAAAAGATGAAAAAAAAAGGGAAAACCTAGAAAGTGGCAAATATGTATCACTCAAAGGAATGAGTATGTAAAAATACACAGGGAGGAAAAAAGAAACTATGAAGAAGACATAATAGAAATATGTAAGGATCAACCAAAACTATAGATAGGTAAACTGAAAAACAGGAAATAGTGAAACTACACCAAGGGAATATGGAATACACAGAAGCTACAACTAGGTAAATACATGCCATTGCCAGTCCCCTCAGTCTCTCCAAACAAGCTCCCACGCTGCCACCCTTCCCAATCCAAAGAGTTCTCAACAGGTTTGATCTACTTGCCCCAGCCATGAACTCTGTGAGAGTCCCCTGTGTCTCCTCCATCAAGGTTGTTACTCTTGTGGAGACAACCTTGTGAGTAAGATCAACATCAGGGAAACATGCCACATGCCTGTATGGCTGGAGTTGACATTCAAGAATTATTCTGGTAACTAGCTTAATCTGAGCCTCACAGTATAGTCTATGGTTTGATACAAAGTCATTCCAGCAATACTGTATGACTCTTCAAAGGTACTTATTACAAAAGACATCAAGACCTCTCTTCAAGTCAGCATTCGATGATCATGTCTCACAGCTGTACAGCAATACAGGGAGCACATGTAACTTAAAGATTCAAATCTCATCTCTCTATAAACAACAACAATGCCATATATTCTGGATGAGACTCCGAAACACCATGGGTAATGCCAATCCTTTGAAGTACTTCCTGACATGACCTACCACTTTTATGCACTACACACTACCAAGGTATGTAAAGCTCTCCAAGACTCCAGTGTCCTCACCACATGTATGGACAGACTGAACTATGTCACCCAGTAAGCCCCCAAACTCTGTACCTTAGTCTTGGTCCAGGAGACCTGAAGTCCAAGTAGTCTTGCCTTCCTATACAGTGACTTGAAGGCTGCAACCAGGACTTTCAATGACTCTGCAAGAAGGATAGCATCATCAGCAAACATGAGGTCAGTGACCTTGGTGTTGCCAGTAGATATTCCGCACGACATTGATCGAAAACTCTGGCCAATAACCAGTCCATGTAGATGTTGAAAAGTGTTGGGGCAAGGATACACCCTTGCCTCATTCCTGAATTAATGGGAAAGAAGCTAGACATGTATCCTCCTTACTCTACAGCATTCCCTGCTGTGGTTCTAGAGTTTTCATCTACTAGAATAGGAGGGTTTGTAACCTTGTAGAGGTGCAGGGGCTTAACCTATTTGGTGTCTGTTTGGGTCTGATCAAAGCAGATCAACCTTTTGGGGAGCAAGAGACACCATGGTGGAACTAATCAACAGTCTCAAGGACCACAACAGGCCTAGTAAGCTGATGGTTTTGATACTCAAGCTCAAGCAACACAAGTGATATCTTGGAGCAGATGGAACTTATGGTAACAAACTCACAACAATACTGGATTGTCTCTTAGGAATGTACAATTAGGTACAATCAGTGCATCTACATTGAATGTTAAATTGGAGGTGGTGGATTTAATGTTAGAGAGAAATATAGTCATCATGGGGATATGTGAAACCATATTAGATGGAGAGTGTATGAAGATACACAATGATTTTTAACTAATTTATAAAGGAACGGAAAATGAAAAAACATGGAGTAGCATTTATCCTTGCACCAGACTTTGCAGAAAGAATTGGAAAGATAGATTATGCTACATTCATACATATACCAAGGGCTTTTTCCCCCTTACAAGGGAGGTAGCCAAAATCAAAAGGCATAATTCCACTCCCACCCAGTTCATCCCCACCTATTCCACTCCCATTCACCACCTCCCTCCCTCTTTACAAAGGATTACAAAGGCGGAGCATGCCGACAGGAGACCTTTTGGTCCATATCTAGGTCATAATGATAATAAAATAATAATAAACAAAAACTATAATAATGTTTGCGATAAACAAAATACATAAACAAATGCATGGGTATAGTTGAATAACAAACAAACAGGTAAACAGTAAATAATAATAAATTGACACAACTATTAATAAATGAAATTCAAACAGACAAATGATAACAAAGCAAAAACAAATACATACATACATATACCAAGGCTTTCTCCCCCCTACAAGGGAGGTAGCCAAAAAGGGAAAGGCACAAAAACACTCCCACCCCTTTCACCCCCCCTCACACTCCACACCCCTCCCACCCTCCCTCCCATCCGAGCACCTCCCGGATGACGGGCCCCCCCCGCACCCCGCCCACCGCCCTGGGTCAGAAGCAGTGGTGAATGATGCACCCCTGCAATGGACAAGATGCAGGGATGACCCGTCATGACAGCGATGCCATTTTCCATTTTTTTAAATTTATGTAAGTGCTAAGTGCTCAACAAGTTGTAATTGTGCAAAATAAATCACTGTTCATATGTTTCAAGTGTGTTTAGATAAAAGAAAAAAAGTACTATGTCAAGTCTTCTTTTTGCCTCCAAACACATTTTCATTACACAAGAATGGATATTCTGCAGCAATAAACATGGCAAATGATTTAGAACTATTTTGGCTAGAGATAGGGTTATTAGAGGTATGACTCATAAGTCGGAAAATCTTGTAAATGGGCATGGACTGTGCCCCTATTATGCTGACTTATGAGAGGTTCACTGGTTCAAGGTAATTTTCTTAAAAATTTTGGGAAAAAGTTTTACACATTTGCCTGAAAATACATTATTTTGGGGTAGCTCATTTTTGATAAATGGATTAAATTGTCTTTTCATCATCACTTTTTGTGTTTGTGGCAGCTTCCTCAAGGTTGGGTCTCCTGCACGTCACATCCCAGGTGAAGAGGAAGCTGAAGGTACCAATGCAACGCGTCGTCCTCTCTCCTTCAGGCATGCAATCCTTCAGCGTGTTGTGTCACCACCAAAGACACAGGCTGGTGGTAAGGAAATATATATTTTGTATTAAATGGGAAGTATAAAAGGAGAAAAATTGGAGATGGCCTGATGCCTCAGTACAAGACTGAATGGCTGATTAGTGTAGTTGATAGGTTAGTTGGAACTGATGATGGGTAACTGCAAGCAGTGGCTCAGTGAAATATATGTCAGAATCATCTCCCTGTTGTTCATCTTCAGTGCACCTTCTTCCATCTTACATGTGCAGTCCTGAGGAACTAAGCCTCTGGACTGGGCCTACCACCTCTCACAACTTTGTTTTTTCCTCACCTTTTTATATAAGAACTGACAACTGGTGACTGCTCACTTCCAATTACTATAAGTCTGTGACATAAAAACAGTTCCATGTTGATACAACACATACAGCAGTCAAACATTTATTCCCAGAGATCTCTCTGGTAATATCTGAGGACCATTGCCAGCCATTGTGGCATTGAGGGTGTCCTTTTAGTGAAACATGAGCTAAAACTATTCATTGCAACAGTTCAATATTTTTTTATACTGCCTGTATAGTAGTATTTTTGTAGGTTTTGGTCTGACTAATGTCATACCATTTATTTGAGCTGAGGGAGATAGCTCATTCAGGTGAGGATATATTCAGTTAATGGAATTAACTATATAACATTTACTTAATTGTAATCATTGGTATTCCTAGTACTGATTACAAGAAGAAATACTGAAAAACATCACAAACCTAATAACAAAAAGAAAAATAAATGGAAATGGGTGCATACAGCCATCAACTGTGTGGCCCATAGGATCTTGCGATGATCCAAGTATTTCACTTCAAACATCGCAATATTTACCTAGTATTTACCTAGTTGTATTGTACAGGAAGGGGAGCTATGCTCGTGGTGACCCGTTTTTGTATCTCGCAAGATCAAGTTTGTTCTTAAATTCTTGTATTGTGTTTGCACACACTATTTTTTCATCCAATTTGTTCCATATATCTATCACTCTGTGTGGGAAGCTGTTCTTTTTCAGGTCTCTTCTGTAGTTATCCTTTTTGAGTTTCATTGCATATCCTCTTGTTTTTCCTCTGTCCCACTTTAATAAATCCTCTCTATTAAAGCATTCTTTTCCTTTCATATTTCTGTAGATGGTCAGTAGGTCCCCCTGTTCTCTTCTTTGTTCCAGGGTCAGCAATTCCATTTTGGCCAGTCTTTGTTCATATGTCAGGTTTGAAAGTGTTGGGGCCATCTTTGTCTTTGCTCTTTGTATTCTTTCTAATTTTCTTATATTCTTTTTTGTACTGGGTGACCATATCAGTGCTGCATATTCCAGTTTTGGCCTTATCAGTATCTGTAATATTTTCTTAATCATTTCCTTATCCAGGTATTTAAAGACCACTTTTATTGATCTCAACAAATTGTATGTTTCTCTGACTATTTTACTTATATGTTTATCTGATGACATGTCTTTGGTGATGATTACTCCTAGGTCCCTTTCAGAATTTACTTTCTTTACTTCTTTTCCACCAATTCTATACTGTCCTGATATTCTATTCTTGGTCTTCCCAAATTCAATTATACTGCACTTCTTGATGTTGAATTCTACCTCCCATCTCTTGCTCCACTCTGAGACTTTGTTCAGATCACTCTGTAATGAGTCACAGTCTATTTAGGTTTTTATTCTCTTTAATAACTTTGCGTCATCCGCAAAGCAGTTCTTGTAACTTTCAATTCCTTCATCCATGTCATTTACATATATAGCAAACATTATCGGAGCTAGTACTGACCCGTGTGGGACGCCACTACTCATTTCTTCCCATTTTGAATATTTGTCTCGGAACACTACTCTCATTTATCTTCCATGTAGGAAGCCCTCCATCCAATTCAATAGTTTTCTATGTATACCTCCTATTGTTTCAAGTTTATATAACAATTTTCTGTATGATACCTTATCAAATGCCTTTTGTAGGTCCAGGAAAGTAGTCTGCCCAGCCTTCCCTTTCTTGCAATATATCAATAAATCTTGAATAGAAACAAATCAAATTAGTGGCACATGATCTTCCCTGTCTGAATCCAAATTGCCTCAGGTTCAAGATATTATTCTCCTCCAAATATTTTGTCCATCAATCTTTGATGATTCTCTCACAAGTTTTAACTATTGTACTCATTAGGGACACTGGTCTATAATTTGTTGGGTCTTCCTTATTTCCCCCCTTATATATTTGCACTATATTGGCATTTTTCCAGTCTCCTGGTAGTTTTCCTTCTTTGAGTGACCATTCAATCATTTTGTATATTTTTCCTGTTTGTACATTCCTTTAGTATCCAGTTTGCAACTCCATCTGGGCCATGTGACTTGTTAACGTCAAGCTTTAATATTTGATTCCTTATTTCATTCTGAGTAATATTTAATTTCTTCATTGGAGGAAATCTTACTTCAATTCTTTGATCACAGTTTTGTAGATTTTTTCCTCTTTGGTGAATACAGATTTGAAATGTTTGTTCATAATATCTGCCATTTCTATATCTTCCATGTATTCTCTGTTACCTTGATGTAATTTAAGTATTTTTTGTTTACAGTATTTTGCCATTTACATATCTATAAGATAATTTGGGTTGATCTTTACATTTGTCTATTCTGTCCTTTTCATTATTTCTTTTTTCTTGTCTAGTTATTTTTAGATATTCATTTCTTAGTTTGGTGTATATTTTCTATTTCTGAGATTTTTTTCATTTTTCCATCTTTTCCAGGCTTTATCTCTTCCTTCTTTTGCCTTACTGCACTTTTTTATTATACCAGGATTTTACATATACCCTTTCCTGCTTTTGTCTAGGTACATACTTATCCACTCACTCCTTCATTATAGATTTCCTTCCAAATTGTCCATTTCTCTTCCACCTTTGTTTCTTCATTATCAATTTTTTCCCAATTTGCTTCTTGCAAGGATTTTCTGTTTCCCAAAATCTGTTTTGTTATACATAAGTCTTCCTTTTCTGTGTTTTTTTGTTAATTTCTATATTTGTTTCTTCATTTCTAGTTCTAGTAATATGTGATTACTTTTTCCAATTGGTGTCTTGTATTCAATCTGAAAGAGATCTGAAAAAAATAGCTTCCCACACAGTGCTGGATACCTGGAATAATTAAGAAACAGTGTGTGCAAACACTATTCAAGATTTTTAAGAAAAAAATCAATGCTGAAAGATACAAAGACGGGTCACCAAGAGCATAGCTCCCTACCCATATACCGTATTTTCCGGATCATAAGGCGCGGGAAAAATTCTTAACATCGGCCAAAATCGGGTGGTGCGCCTTATTGTGCGGTGCGCCTTATGTGTGGCTTCAGTGCAAAAAAAATGCCTCGGATAGTGACATACTATTTTGACACATATCGTAGCTAGCCTGCCGATGGCGACAGTGCATGATAGGCCTAGCAAAAATTACAACCAAGTTATAACCAAGATGCATGTATCTTGACAAGAAAATTGTGAAAACTTCGACAGTTTTCGGGTCCATGCCACAGCATTCATTCACGCTATCATGGCTATGACATGATAGCGTCCACAACACAGACAGCCATTTTGCATTGGTAGTCTCGCTCCACTCAGACTGTAGTCATTTGGGTATTTTTTTAGTTTCGATCATGGGCGCAATATAGCAATATAAAATTAATTATTAATTTTGTAAATTAAAATGTATTAACGTAATATGCAATTTTGTGGGCGGAAATGAAAATAAAAGATACCTTGCTACAAGCAAATATGCTAATGAATGAAGTCGGTAGCATAGGATCGGGACGCCAACGTCTCTCACGACGACGACAATGAGGATGAGCTGGATGACATTTGATTTGCAGGTAATGATTTATTAATCACAGGTTAGGTTAGGTTAGACGAATTTATCACCCTTTCATATCTTCGACGTCGGCATCTATCATAACAAACATGGCATACCATTCATCCGACATGACTTCGTTACTTACGAAATCTGTTTCAGCACATTTTTTGTTTTTTATTTCCGCACACAAAATTGCATATTACGTTGATACATTATAATTTACAAAATTAATAATTAATTTTTTATTGCTATGTTACGCCCATGGTCGAAACTAATAATTTACCTTCATTTGTAATCTTGTGTTTTTAAGTGAATAGAGAAATCCGGGAATAAAACGGCTAATGTTGGTTTTATTCCCCACAATTCCCGTAACGTGTTTGTTGTTTTTTAGGAGTATTGGCAGGGCAGACCATCCATGGAGGTGGTCTGATTTCACTGACCAAAATGAAAATATATATAATTTATTTTTGTAATTTTGCTAGATCCCAACTGATTTTTCTCATTCAACAACAAAAATGTTGTTCTGAATGCACTCACATATGCATGATTATCCGATGACGAGACCAGGTGCGCCTTATGGTCAGGTGTGCCTTATGTAAGGACAGGGAATAGGAAATTATGGGTGCGCCTTATGGTACGAAGCGCCTTATGGTCCGAAAAATACGGTAATACGACTAGGTAAATGTTAGACTTTGAATTTTTGGGAACTGTTCCAATGGAAAGATTTGTCCTTTCATTTTTTTGTCCTATGGTTGTGTGGGGTGATCAGTATTACTGTTGATTTCTGGGGTGAAGCTTCCTCACTGTTATTTATGAGTCACTTTTCTAATTTATTCAGGTATGCTTGAATGTTTTTTGCTGCCGTATTGTATTTACTGTGTTGGGTTATTATTGTCAAGACATCTGCAAATGGTTACTTGGCCACAGCAACCCTTTTCCGTACAATGCACCTTCACATTTTTCCTGCACTGAGGAGTGATTCTCTGGAGATCATCCCTTAATTCCTGCTATTAGCCAGAGATGTAGAGAGCAACTCTTGGTCCAATACAAACTACACATATCCAACATGCTCCAAACACACCACCTCAAGCTGATGGACAAGGGGCTTGGTTCAGTGCAATTGATGCAAAAACTGGGCCCACTTCACTTATACAACACTTGCTGACATAAAACAATACACAAACACATGGACCTGTTCTACATGCCCACCCATAACTTCACTCCCACCATCCCACTCCCAGCCTGTATCCTCACCCACACTCCCACCCTTGCCCTCCCCTTTCCACCTCCCCAACCACTCCTCTTCTTCCTTCTCACCCTGATCCTAATCCTCCCCTATCTGTACCCCAACCCCATACAGCAATCTACAACATATACAGGACACACATCAGCATCTTACAATATAACGTTGATGGCATCAACAGGAAAAAACAAACTTGAATATTTCCTCAAACAACACAACATACGTATTGCCATCATACAAGAAACAAAACTGCATGACTCACAAAAAACACCCTCATTTCATAAATTCACCAAAATCAGACAAGACCATACCGACAGCAATGGCAGTGAACTCATCACCCTGATCCCCCAACCTGTCTGGTTCATGGACATAAGTGTACTGATAAGGCCTAGACTAGAATATGCGGTGACACTGTGGTCAGCCAGTACAAAAAGAATATAAAGAAAATTGAAAGAATCCAAAGAGCAACCACAAAAATGGCTTCATCACTTTCAAACTTGTCATATGAAGAAATACTGGCTAATTGGAGTTACTGACTTGAAGCGAAGAAAAGAGAGAGCCAACCTACTGACCATCTGTAGAATAATGAAGGGCACAGAAATAATCAATAAAGAAGACTTGCTAAATTGGGACAAGAGAAACCCAAGAGGACATGGAAAGAAACTCAAAAAAGATAGTTATAGAAGAGATCTGAAGAAGAACAGTTTTCCACACAGAGTGGTTGACACTTGCAACAAACTGGACGAAACAATAGTGTGCGCAAAAACCATACACGAATTTAAGAGCAAACTAGATACAAAGGCGGGACACCATGAGCATAGCTCCCCTTCCTGTAAAATACAACTAGGTAAATAAGAATGAAATGCACACCAAGACCTCAATTGCTTAAATCAATAGCAGAAACAACATTTGGAGGAAACAGAAACTACCACTACAGTATACAAGCAATGTATATGCTCAATGATGAATTATGAGAGCTCCCCATGGGCCCATAATATCACTAAGACACACCACAAGATCCCACAGACCATGCAAAAGAAAGCCCTAGAGATAATTACAGGCTTCACAAATTCAACAACTACTGACCATTCACACCATGAAATGAAAGCCCTCAAGTCAATAATCACCTTGACATCAGAGGCACACAAGTGCTTCCCACAGCTTCCACAAATACAGCACACTCATTGCAATACATAGCAGAACATCAAAACAACACCCAAATACCTATATCGCACACAGATACTCTCTTCTACTTCTCCACAACCATCAGACACCAGCCTCCATAACCATATACATAATCATATTGCTCACTGCTCCATCAACAAGCTGAAAGGCAATACATTGCCCAATCCCCTGATATCCATCCGTCTGAATACTCTCTCCACCGAAAGAAGAGTCCACCTGACCAGATTGGGGTGCAGCCACCATCCAGCCCTTCTAAGTTACTAGAAGAGGCTGGATGATGGCATTGTAGATAACTGTCCAGGAAGTAACACTTCGCCCCATACAGCACAACACATTATGGAAGACTGCATTGTACATAACCATGCATGTCAACAACACAATACACCTAGGTCTTTTAATCCAACACTTGCCAACTGCCATTTGTGCTTACGTTTGGGCCCAGGACATAAAACACCAATTCCCAAAGTGGGCTCTTGTCCTGGGCCCAAATGTGCACACAGGTGGCAGTTGGTGAGTGTTTGATTAAAGACCAAGGTGTATATACTCTGTAAAGAATTGTGGGAAAACCCTGTTCCAGCCATGGCATTCCTGAGGGAGATGGGGACTGCTCACCCAGACAGTCTAGGGAACAACAACAACAACAACAACAACAACAACCTATCATTGGTTCCAGGCTTTTGTACATACATACATACATACATACATACTGGATATTGTAATAGTCTAATATGTTTTCATTTGTGATTTTCTCTTCTGCAAGCAGCCTAAGAGATTCAGAAGTAAGATTTATAGAAATTACTCCTTTTTTACATTCATACACCTTCTTAATTTGGGAATTTGTATGCTTGATAGCAAGAACAGGTTTTTTGTTTCCAAAATAACTCCTCCCAAGAAGTGTACCCAGATGTGATTCAATGACACAGGTAACTTCACCAAAGTTTAATTGTAATCAGAAACACATTACATCATGTAGTCCCATTGCTTAAGAAAGACATTATAATGTCAAAATTTCTCTAAGTGAAAGTACAAGTCAAGTCTGGTTTTCTGAGGAAGCCATTGGTTAAACATTTGCCTGTAGGAGACAAAAGTCAGAGCATTTTTGCACTTGAACTGTCTTAATATCCCAAATTTATTATATCTGTTTGCTGTAACCCTCAGTTTTCACTTTTTTTCTTCTGCATGGTTATTTATATTGCACATAATTGATTCTCATTAATCACATTTCTTGTCTTGTAATAACATTCATCATATTTTTTTCAACATCATATTCAAGTCATTAATTATCCCTGTTTTGACAGAACTTAACCACTATTTTTCATGCTTCCACCATCAGAGAACATTGAGCACACAGGTTTGCAGAGAACCCAGACCTCTTCTCGCGATCGTCAGGTTCAGCACTGCCGCAGTTGGGAAACGCTCAAGATCATTTGGAAAAAGGCAATTTTCCAGCAAATCCTGCTGATCAGAATGGAGAGAGAAAACAGGAGGCTTAGAGGTATGATAGGTTCTCATTTTTATCTAAATTTTCAGTGTGTGTTGTAGAATTAGATAGCAAAATTGGTAATACCAGTGAAATTTTACCTGAACTGTAGGACAACACTAGAAAAATGTTGAAAGTTACATAGAGTTATCTCTAGAGATCATGGTGATTGTGTAAATCTGTTGTCCCAGCTCTTTTTTGCTTGAATCTCATGGCTTAAGGCAACTGGCAGTGGCTACTGGACAGGCCCATAAGTCACTCAAATATAAGATATTGTGTTCTTGTCAAGGGATAATGTGGGAAAGTGTAGGATGAGGTGTTCATTTTCCTCTGTGAAATGGTTCCATCAAGGACAGTTTGATTTAGTGGCCAGGCTCATCCTGTACTGATATTGTCCTAGTGCTGGATGGTGCCCCAAGCTCGAGCATGTTGGTATGGGTCTTGCTTCTTCTTAAGGGATTTTTCTATGGGGCTGATGCCACAGTCTAAGGAAGGATGATGTAGTATTAAGTTTGGTGGTTTTGTGTTTGATAACTTGTTTTTTAGTGTAAAAGTGTTTTCGTGTATTGTATGGTGTATGTAGGTTATATTTTTGTTATATTCAGGGGGGTGCACTTCTGTGATGTAATAAAATGGGTGGTGCTGTAGTGTCCAGATTTCAAGCAACTGCACCAAGTGTCAAGACAGTGAAGAGAGGATGGCTTTGCTGCATACATCAAGTGGACACATCGATCCCCACCTCCTCATGGAGGTGGGGTCCCAAGGGGCCAGCACTTAGTCTCTGGATGGGACCAGAGAGTCACTCATTTCTTTCTCCCATACAGCTCCCAGCTGTCTCCTTCTCCTAGATTTCTGTTTTTTCACATGAGGAGGTCAGTACCCCAGCACCTGCCCTCCCACTTCACCTATGAGCTGGTGATATAGAAAACCACCCAGGCCCTTATACTTGCCCCATATACTCTAAACCTCTAAACCAGTGATTCTCAAACTTTTTCATGAGTGACCCTGTTTGGAACATTTCAATCCTTCATGACCAAGGGTAAAGTAAAGAGAAAGAAAATGTACAGTGATATATACACCTTATTTTGGAAGGAAATTAAAAGAGAAAGAGGAGGTGAATCAAGTAGAGAAGAAAAGGTAAAAGGTGCAGATGGAGAGATGATAATGGAAGAGAAGGCAGTGAGAGGAAGGTGGGCAGAATATTTTAGCAGTTACTAAATGTG
This sequence comes from Oratosquilla oratoria, assembly GCF_046742065.1. Taxonomy (NCBI): domain Eukaryota; kingdom Metazoa; phylum Arthropoda; class Malacostraca; order Stomatopoda; family Squillidae; genus Oratosquilla; species Oratosquilla oratoria. The sequence goes on from NC_134813.1 coordinate 18,961,896, forward strand.
AAGGAGGATAGGGAGGGAAAGGTAGTTGCAGTGGGAAGTGCTAAGAAAATGACTGTGATGAGTGAGGAAAATGGAGAAGAAATAGGGAAGGATGAAGTGAAAGCAGCCGTTAAGATGATGAGAGCAGGTAAGGCACCTGTTCTGGATGGATGCCATGCAGAATGTCTGAAGAAAGGAGGTACAGTTATGATGGACTGGTTGGTGAGGTTATTTAATGATTGTTTAAGAGAGGGTAGAGTGCCGGAGGACTGGAGGAGTGGCTGTATAGTTCTCCTTTACAAGGGAAAGGGGGACAAGTGTGACTGTAGTAGTTTCAGAGGGATCAGCTTGTTGAGTGTAGTTGGAAAGGCTTATGGAAGGGTTTTGATTGAGAGGATTATGAGAGGAACAGAGGGAGTAATTGGTGAGGAACAGTGTGGGTTTAGGACAGGTAGGGGTTGTGTAGATCAGATTTTTGTGGTAAGACAGATATGTGAAAAAGCATTAGGAAAAGGTAAGGATGTTTTTTTGGCTTTTATGGATCTGGAAAAGGCTTACGACAGGGTAGACAGGAAGGCACTGTGGGAGGTACTGCAGATATATGGGATAGGAGGAAAGCTGTTAAGAGCAGTCAAGATTTTTTACGAGAGTAGTAGAGTTTGTGTTAGGATTAGAAATGGAGAGAGTGAGTGGTTTGAAGTAAAGGTGGGACTTCGTCAGGGATGTGTTATGTCACCCTGGCTGTTCAATCTTTACATGGATGGGGTGGTGTGAGAGGTGAATGCAAGGGTAGTGGGTCAGGGGTTGGAGATGATTAAAGAAAATGGAGAAAAGTGGGAGATGAGCCAGTTGTTGTTTGCTGACAACACTTCACTTGTAGCAGGATCAGAGGAGGGATTGAGGAAGTTAGTGACAGAGTTTGAGAAGGTGTGTGAAAGAAGGAAGCTGAATATAAATGTGGGCGAAAGTAAGGTGATGAGATGTACAAGGGGAGAGAGTGACAGCAGACTGGAAGTGAGCATTAAGGGTGAAAGACTGGAGGAAGTTGATAGTTTTAGATACTTGGGTGCGAATGTGACAGGAAAGGGAGGAGTGGCAGTGGAGGTAGAATGTAGATTGAGAGAAGCAAGTAAATGCCTTGGTGGATTGAAAAGTGTAATGAGAAATAGACATCTGGGAATGGATGCTAAGAGGAGGTTATATAAAGGAGTGATTGTGCCAACAGCATTGTACGGGGCAGAAACATGGAACATGAGAGAGGAAGAGAGAAGGAGTTTGAATGTGTTTGAGATGAAATGTATGAGAAGTATGATAGGGGTTACTAGGCTAGATAGTGAGAAATGAGGAGGTGAGGAGGAGAACAGGGGTGGAAAGGGAACTGGGAGATAGAGTTGATGAAAGAGTATTAGGATGGTTTGGACACATGGAAAGAATGAGTGAAGAAAGATTAGTAAAAGAAGTGTGGAAGGCAGAGGTGGAAGGAGTGAATATGAGGGGGCATCTTAGGATGAGATGGATGCATGGGGTGAAAGGGGCATTACAAAAGAGAGGAATGTCTGTGGAGAAAGGATGGGAGAGGACAGAAGATAGGGGTGAATGGAGAGGGGTTGTGTATAGATGATGCTGTGATGTATGGGGGGGAGTGGGTGGGGGATGGGGGGTGAGGAAGTATGTATGAGAAAAAATTTGATGCAGCCCGAAGGGATTTCTCCCCGTCTTCTCCTTTTCTGCTTGGGGGGGGACAGAGGGGGGGGGGTCGCCGATTTAATGAAGCGGCCTTGCTGTGGATGTGACGTGTCTTGCGACACTGCTTCTGACCCAGGGCAGTGGACAGGATGCAGGGATGACCCGTCATCCAGGAGGTGCCAAGATAAGAGGAAGGGAGGAGGGTGGAGGGGAGTGGAATATATAGGAAATGGAATGGGTGTGAGTGGTTTCTATGCCTTTTTCTTTTTGGCTACTCCCCCGTGTAGGGGGAAAAAGCCTTTGGTATATGTATGTATTTTGGGGAAAAAATATATATAAATAATAGTAATGGGTACAGCTTTTTATTCACAAAACTAAACTAATGGGATCCATGGCACTTCTTTTCTTTCACGAAACTAAACTAACAGGATTCATGGCACTGCTTTCCATTCACAAACCTAATCTGATAGGATCCATGGCACTGCTTTCCATTCACAAAACTAAACTGAGAGGATCCACAACACTGCTTTTCATTCACAAAACTGAAGTAGTATCCACGACACGGGTTTTCATTCACAAATTAATGGGATCCATGGTGCTGCTTCTCATGCATCTCATTTACCAGTTTGTCAGTCATGGAATCATTGTGGTAAGGCTGCATCTTATATGATATGATATGATATGGTTTAACGTCAAACTCTCCCCTATCGAAAGGCTCAGATGGTGCCCCTCTCAGAGGATCTTGTAGCATGGAATTTAATGAACCATAATGCCCTTGGTTCAACTTCGCTGGTGGCAGGATTCAAACCGCCATCCCCTTGACCTTTGCCGCAAGTAATGATGTCCTAACCTGCTCAACCAGCAAGCTTCCATGCTTGGGGTTCAGCTTGTTCCTCAACTTAATTTTGACAAGAGTTAGAGCCAAGAAACCTGGCTTGCAAAGTTATGTTACAAATGGGAGCAACATTTTCACCACCTCAATTCTTAGAGTAGACTTCTGTTTCTTTACCTGAATCCAGAAATCAGAAAGAGATACTTCCATGAAGAGATCCTTCAACAACTCTTCATTTTGAACCTCAATAAGTTGCTCTGGGAGTCCTGGAATGTTTTCTGGCAGATCTTCAAGATTTATGTTGAAAGGATTTCTCACCCATGACTGGGTTTGAATGTGTTCTTCTGGAATTAGCCTTTCAAACTCTGCCATCAATTCAGTCAAGTGTGGTAATATCAAACTCTTGACATCATCCTGAAATGTCTCCTCCCATGTCTCTAGAAATTCTGCCACAGTCAGAAAAGTTGCAAATTTCCCTTGCTTCATGTTGTTTAGCCACAGTTTTAGTTTGCATTTAAAGGAAGACAGATTTTCTGCAACATTGAGTGCACCAAAAATGTCATTGAGATAACCCATTTGTAGGAGCCACATCTTGTTCATCAATTAATTCACTAAGCCACATTTCTTTTCATACATACATACACCAAAGGCTTTTTCCCCCTACATGGGGGGGGGTTAGAAACCACTCCCATCCATTCCATTTCCTATATATTCCACTCCTCTCCACCCTCCTCCCTCCCTCTTATGTTGGCACCTCCTGGATGATGGGTCATCCCTGCATCCTGTCCACTGCCCTGGGTCAGAAACTTTTCTGCATGGGGGGACAGAGAGGGGGGGGGGTCGCCGAATTTATGAAGCGGCCTTGTTGTGGATGTGCTGTGTCTTGCGACATTTCTTTTCAGTCAGGAAAATTTCCAATTCATCTCGAAGATCCAGTAGTTGTAATACTTTTCCTCTTGAAAGCCATCTGATGTTTGAGTGGAAGAGAAGATGCTTGTATTCTGCATCGAAATTGGTACATAACTGCTTGAACAAATAAGTGTTCAGTGCACTAACTTTGATGTAATTGACAATTTGAACTGCTTCATTCATCACTTTATTCAGTCCAGGTGACAGGCGTTGACCAGCCAGATTTTCATGATGTAGTCATTCCCTACAATAATATCACCCCACCTCTCATTTTATCCTTTCTGTTATTCCCCAGCTGTGGGAATAGTTTTATTGTTAACTTGCATGGATGTTCATGGTTTTCATTCGTTCATTGCCATGTACAATAGCACTGCACCAGCAAGAGGAACTGCAGCGTGTACGGCTTGGATACGAGGAAGAAGATAATGTAGAAGAGGTGGAGCAGGCATGGATGCTGATGTTGTCTCGACCTAACTCAAGAATTGATGCCTCTATTATGCAGAGTGGTATTGTGCAAGGTGAGAGTGGTTATATTTGTTGTAACCAGTACTTTAGAGAAATTAACTTGTATCCTAAGGTTTTTGAATAGTATGCCCTTGTTTTTTCATTTAAGTTTTTGTATTAGACATTTTGATGATTACTTCCCTTCCTTGAAACTACACAAATATCTATAGTCATTGTATAATGATTAAGTCTCCATATAGTTAACTAGCTGTATACAGGTATGAATTTTTCCTCCTCACAGTAACTACTTACTAGCCAAAGCTTACATAATATATTACTTGTATAGGGATTCCAAAGTCCCTGCGTGGACAGGTTTGGCAGATGATGGTGCACCAACACAAGTTGCAGAATACCAAGTGTGACCCAGATTTACCAGCCTTCCACCTGCCTTATGAGGACATGCTGAAGGACCTTACTTCTCAGCACCATGCCATACTCATTGACCTAGGTAAATGACTGACTCATTTTGTGTAGACTTTCCTTCTAAAAGTATAAAAAAGAATACTCTACTAGCAAATATTTTTAAGGTATTGCATAGGTTATGAAAATCAGTCGATCAGTCTGTCGCCACAGGTTGCTCTTGCAGGAGATTCATAACTCCCACCTCCTTCTAGAGGTTTGTGTGCTGCTTTGTAGTCTGGCAGTGTCCTTGAGCTGCTTGAAAGTAAGTCCTACTCCGTCAAATATGTGTCTACTTTTCTCCTTGTCCAGATCAGCAGTGTCCTCTTGCAGGTACACCATGGTAACTCATTGGGAAAATGGATATATACATGTATACACTTATATATTGTGTGTATATACCGTATTTTTCGGATCATAAGGCGCGGGCAAAATCCTTAAAATCTGCCAAAATCGGGTGGTGTGGAGTGTATTCAGGGATGGAATGGGTGGGAATGATTTTATGCCTTTTCCTTTTTGGCTACCTCCCTTGTAAAGGGGAAAAAGCCTTGGTATATGTATGTATGTATATATATATATATATATATATATATATATATATATATATATAAATATATAAATGCATTTACCTAGTCGTATTATATAGGAAGGGAGCTATGCTCGTGGTGACCCGTCTTTGTATCTTTCAGCATCTAGTTTTTCTTAAAATCTTGAATAGTATTTGCACACACTGTTTCTTTATCTAAGTTATTCCATATATCCAGCACTCTGTATGGGAAACTATTCTTTTTCCAATTTTTTTTGTAGTTATCCTTTTTGAGTTTCTTTTCATGACCTCTTGTTTTTCCATTGTCATTTATTAGTAAATCTTTTCTGTCAAGGATTTCCATTCCTTTCACTATTCTAAATATAGTCAGCAGATCACCTCTTTCTCTTCTTTGCCCTAGTATTGGTAGTTCTGATTTCGATAATCTTTGTTCGTATGTTAATTTGGAAAGAGATGGTGCCAACTTTGTTGTTGCTCTCTGTATTCTTTCTAGTTTCCTTATATTCTTTTCAGTACTGGGTGTCCATAGTGTCACTGCATATTCCAGTTTTGGTCAAATCAATGTGACTAATATTTTTTTAATAATTTCTTCATCCAAGTATTCAAATGCTACTTTCATTGACCATAGGTTGTAGGTTTCACCGACTATTTTGTTTATATTTCTATCCAGTGTCACGTCTTTGCTGATTATTACTCCAAGGTCCCTCTCTGAGTGAACTTTTTTTTATTTCTTCTTCACCAATTTTGTAATCATAACTATTCTTCCTCCATCTTCCATTATCTTGTTTAATGTTATTCTTGTGTCTTCTAACATACTTTTATGTTCACTCTCTTCCCACGAGGCTGTTTTTGGGGGCACGTTTATTACAAAATTTCTGCTCTTATCTCTGTCTTCTACTTCTTTCATAATCATCTCTACTCTATTCTTTCCATATGTGACACTCTTCACATTTATATCCTTCTTGGTCAGGAACATAACTCCACCCCCTTGTTTTATCTCTCTGTTTCTAATCCAATAATTATATGCATTGTGTCCTATGCTGTTGGGTGGTAGTGGACCTTTTAATTTTGTCTCTACAATTCCCATTATGTCCGGATCTTTTTCCTTCAGATACTCGTTCAGATCATTCATTCCTGTTATTAATCCATCTATATTTGTGTAGGACACTCTTAACTTTCTGTTATTTCCATTGTATTCTCTGTTTCTTTTTTGTTTCTCTCTGTTATGGTCCATTTCCTCACTTTCATATTCACTACTCTCCAATAGAATTCTTGTTTTTCTGACTCCGTTCTGTTCTCGTTTTTTTCTTTAGCTTCTTGCATTTTCATTTTTTCTTCCTCTCTTTCCTCTTTATTCATTTCTCTTTTTATCCATACCTTTTTATATTGTTCACTTGCTGCTAGCTTCCCTGTTTTTGCTAAGATATTCTCTGCTGTTGTTTGTGACCTGAATTTAATCTTAATTGGTCTGGTCTTATCTGTACTATATTTTCTTAGTCTAAACATCTCTTCAATTTGTTTCATGATTTCAGGTTCATCTTCCTGAACTAATTCTAGTAAACTGTTTACTTTTTCTTTTTCCTCTTTAATTCTTGTGGTTCTATTTTGGTTAAATTTCCCTTCCATTCCTAATATAATTATACATTTCTTTTTGTCTAAGTCTCTTAATATATTCTCCTTCTGTCTCATCACTTTGATAACTGAGTCTTCAGTTTGTTCTTTCATTTGTTGCTTAATTATGTCAGTAAATGCAACTTTACTGTTTTCTTGGATTTTTTTTCCAGCCCTGTGCTTCCTTTGCTATGGCTTCTTTATTGTCTTTATTATTCCTCTTTAATTCCTCATTCTCTTCTTTAACTTCTTTTAACTGTCTTTTTAATTCTTCTATTTCTAAAGTTAAATTTTTCTTCGCCTTCTCTAGTTCTTCCAATTTTTCAACTCTCTGCGCAATCTTGGCTACGTTACCGAACCTATTTTCCCAATGCTCGGTCATTTTATCAAGTTTTTCCTCTAGTCTTGCTAATCGGGGGAGGTTGGTATCTCCCCCACCCTCTTTAAATCCCTGGAAACTATTATCATCACCTTCCACTGTGCTGCTCTTATCTATATTTCTAATCTTTACATTTTTGTTGATCCCGTCATCACCAAAATCATCGTCATCATCGGTCCGTCTTTTGTTTACAAGACGCCTGGCCTCCTGGACCATGTCCCCCTCTTCCTCATTTCCTTCCATTTCCCTCAATAATCCCTCTCCTTCTTTTTTATCACTTTCCCACTACACCACTAGCTTTCCCCTTCCCTATAAATACAATAAGGTACTTCCTTGACATTGAGATCCACGTAGATTTTCCTTTTTCTTCGGAATTCCAATTCTCGCCATCCATCCGACGAAAGTGTGTGTGTTTGTGTGTGTGTGTGTAATGAAGTCAAACACAGACAATTTTACAAACCTGTAGAATGGGGCACTGAGGGTGATAGCAGGATGCACCAAGGCCATCATGTAGGACACTTGTATGCAGAAGCCGTGGTCCTCACATGAAGGTGACAGGAGCATGATTCTCTTCCAGAAACCTAAACAACACTCCCTTCATGCTGCATTTCATAGGCACCACCTGCAAAGTGCATCAGAGGAACTACACTGGCAGCATACTGCTGAAACAACTGCAACAGCCTACCAGCTATACCACAGGATATTTACGTAGAAGCACTTGAAAGACCACCAGGCTTGGTACCCCAACAGTGACCCCTGGATATGGGCCCCACAGAGAAGGCCCCCCTACACCTTACAGGAGCTATACTGGCATGCCTGCACTGAGAACACCATCCAGTATTGGGACAGCACCACTACAGAGTGGGCCTGGCTGCCAATTTAAACTGCCTCAGATGCAGTTGCTGCACAGGTGGTGCAGGACGGACACCTCATACTACAATGCCCCATGCTAATGGTTCCCTGACAACAACACAATATCTCTTCTGTAAGTGACTTATGGTCCTGCCTGGGAGCTGTTGCTGGTTTCCTGGAGGCTGTGGGACCAGGGGCAACAGATTGATCTATATACCAAGGGCATCTCCCCCCTTATAATGGGGGTAGCCAGCCAAGGCATCCATTTCACTCTCATCCATCACCTATTTGTTTCTCCTCTTAACTACTCATGGATGAAGGATTGTCCCTGTATCCTGTTCATTTCCTTGGTCAGAGACAATACAGCAAGATGCCGCACTTCTACACCAGAGCCAGCCACTTCATTTACATGGTTTCCCTTGTACTAGGGTATGAACTACATGCTATCATACAGTAGTGATTACATGGCATACATACTCCCCAATTGACTGGAGTCACATATCATTTGTCAATGTTAGAGTAAAACCTGTACTCATAGAGGAATGTTACTGCTTTTGCACTATGACTATCCCTCTTTTATGCTGTTCCCTTGAAACTATCCTTTACCACTTCTATGACATTGTATTTCCTCATCCCCTGTTGTAGGGGAAAAAAGAATTCTGCCACTGTGAGTCCCATATGAGTCTTAGGCGACAAAGTGGGATGGAATGATGGGACTAGGGATCTTGCTTTTTGCAAGTTTATCTCACAAAAAGTCAAGACATCCATAGATAAAAGAAGTAGAAATATAAAATGTTGTATATATCAAATGTATTGTAACTCCTTGTGTGCTAATTATGTGTCTCATTCAGGATAGAAAAATATGGATATACTGTATGTGACATGGCACTTGCCAATTTGACAATATTACTAATCTGAAATAGATAATCCTAGTTTTTATTGTTAACGGTTACATTTCTTTTGTCATTTTGTACTATAACTCAGTTGTACTGCAGTGACATTTTTCTTACTTTTTTCCCACCATAGGTCGAACTTTCCCAACTCATCCATACTTTAGTCAGGCCCTTGGCTCAGGACAGCTTGCACTTTTCAACTTGTTGAAGGCTTACTCTCTTCTAGACAAGGAGGTTGGATACTGCCAGGGTTTAAGCTTTGTTGGTGGCATTCTCCTGCTTCATGTGAGTAGACTGGTTTTATTGTAAATTGGATTTTAAAAAGTGTTTTCAAAGACAATTGTATAAATTAGTCAACTTTGCATACATTGTATATTCATTTTTGGTACAAGATAGACCAATGATTGTTCCTTGGAGGAGGGAAAGATGTTACAGGACAAAGGTAAATGTGGTACATATCCATATATACATATATGTATATATATATATATATATATATATATATATATATATATATATGCAGAAAAAAACACTGGGAAATAAGGAGCTTAGTCCGAACGTTTTCGTCTATTTAAGACATCAAGGAATACACAGTTACAGAGACATAGGTGGATATATATATATATATATACATAAAGTAGTATACAAGCTAGGAACATGGGAAGGACACACAAGATCCTTCATAATCAGGTTGAGACGTATGTTTACTTTTAAGGACGTTTGGTCACATGACGTTACGTCATCCCGGCCTAGTAACACTTGGAGAATTTTTTACAATTTTATCAATAATAAAATCATCAAGTTTATATAATCCTAAACTTAAATTAATATTATGGTCAAAGGTTTGCTTAATGTGACTGGATTCGATAATGTTTCTTTCTAATAAAGATCTACAAGAAATTATTACATTAGAATTATCCCAGTCAATAGGATGGTTGTAGTCTCTTACATGGATAAAAAGGCCACTGGAACTTTGCCCACTCCTTACACTATATTTGTGCTGATTTATCGTAGTTTTTAAGACTTAAAAACTAGGATAAATCAGCACAAATGTAATGTAAGGAGTGGGCAAAGTTCCAGTGGCCTTTTTATCCATGTAAGAGACTATAACCATCTTATTGACTGGGATAATGTGTACTCCCTTCCTTGTATTGATGAAATTGTTAATAAAGTTGTTGCTTACCAAATATTCACCACACTAGTCTGAAAAGTATGATAGGGTTTATTAGGTTAGATAGAGTGAGAAATAAGGAGGTGAGGAGGAGAGCAGGAGTAGGAAAGGAGATGGCTGATAAGCCTGATGAAAGATTATTGGAATAGTTTGTACACTTGGAAAGAATGAGTGATGAAAGATTAGTAAAAGAGGTTTGGAAGGCAGAGTTGAAGGAAATGAACTTGAGGGGATGACCAAGGATGAGATGGATGGATGGATGTGGTGAAGGGGGTATTGAGAAAGAGGGTAATGTCTGTTGAGCAAGGAAGGGAGAAGGTAGGAGATAAGGATGAGTGGAGAGTGACTATGTATAGATGATATGATAGGAAGAGTTAAGGATGTACATGTGCTAAGGGGAGAGGGTGGGGGAATATTAGATAATTTTCTGGTGGAAGGTAAGTTGAGAGTGGAGGATAGATGGAGGAAGAGGAAAGGGACAAGAGGAAAGGGACAAAAGGTAGGGAGGTGCTTAGAGTGAACTCTTTAAATGAAAAGGAAAAGGAGAAGGAGTACAAGAAGAAGCTGAGGGAGGAGTGGGAGGGAGTGAAGGATAGAGTAGAGCTGGGTGTGGAGGAGGAATGGGGATGGTTCAAGGAGGGAGTCACAAAGTGTGCAAAGATGGTGAGTGGAACAAGAAGGACATGAGGAAATAGAAGGAAGGGTAATGAATGGTGGAATGAGGAAACAAAGAAGGTTGTAGAAGAGAAGAAGCGAGCTTTCACAGATTGGTTACAAAATAGGACCAGGGAGTCATATGAGAGGTACAAAAAAAAGAAAAGAGAAGTAAAGCAAAAGGTAAAGGAGGCAAAGAGGAGAGCAGATGTGAAATGGGGTAAGAGTATGACAGAAATTTTTGAAAGTAATAAAAAGATGTTTTGGAAAGAAATTAAGAGAGGAAGAGGAGGCGAATCAAGTAGAGAAGAAAAGGTAAAAGGTGCAGATGGAGAGATAATAATGGAAGAGAAGGCAGTAAGGGGAAGATGGGCAGAATATTTTAGGGAGTTGCTAAATGTGAAGGAGGATAGGGAGGGAAAGATAGCTGCAGTGGGAAATGCTAAGAAAATGACAGTGATGAGTGAGGAAAATGGAGGAGAAATAAGGAAGGATGAAGTGAAGGCAGCTGTTAAGATGATGAAAGCAGGTAAGGCACCTGGTCTGTATGGATGCCATGCAGAATGTCTAAAAAAAAAAGGAGATACAGTGATGGTGGACTGGTTGGTGAGGTTATTTAATGTTTGCTGGAGAGAGGGTAGAGTGCCAGAGGACTGGAGGAGTGCCTGTATAGTTCCACTTTACAAGGGAAAAAGGGACAAGTGTGAATGTAGTAGTTTCAGAGGGATTAGCTTGTTAATTGTAGTTGGGAAGGCTTATGGGAGGATCTTGATTGAGAGGATTAGGGGAGGAACAGAGGGAGTAATTGGTGAGGAACAGTGTGGATTTAGGACAGGTAGAGGTTGTGTAGATCAGATTTTTGTGGTAAGACAGATATGTGAGAAAGCTATAGGAAAGGGGAAGGATGTTTTTTGGGCCTTCATGGACCTGGAAAAGGCTTACGACAGGGTAGACAGAAAGGCACTGTGGGAGGTATTGAGGATATATGGGATAGGAGGAAAGCTTCTAGGAGCTGTCAAAGAGTTTTTACGAGAGTAGTAGAGCTTGTGTCAGGATTGGAAATGGAGAGAGTGAGTGGGTCGAGGTAAAGGTGGGACTTCGTCAAGGATGCGTTATGTCGCCCTGGCTGTTCAACTTATCCATGGAAGGGGTAGTGCAAGACGTAAATGCAAGGGTAGTGGGTCAGGGATTGGAGATGGTTAAAGAAAATGGAGAAAAGTGGGAGATGAGCCAGCTGTTGTTTGCTGATGCCACTGTGCTTGTGGCAGGATCAGAGGAGGGATTGAGGAAGTTGGTGACAGAGTTTGGGAGAGTGTGTGATAGAAGAAAGCTGAAGATAAATGTGGGTAAAAGTAAGGTGATGAGATGTACAAGGGATGAAAGTGGCAGTAGTCTGGAAGTGAGCATTAAGGGAGAGCGACTGGAGGAAGTGGATAGTTTTATATACTTGGGTGCAAATGTGGCAGGAAAAGGTGGAGTGAAGTTGGAGGTAGAATGTAGATTGAGAGAAGCGAGTAAATGTCTTGGTGGATTAAAAAGTGTAATGAGGAATAGACATTTGGGAATGGATGCTAAGAAGCTATATGAAGGAGTGATTGTGCCAACAGCACTGTATGGGGCAGAAACATGGAACATAAGAGAGGAAGAGAGAAGGAGTTTGAATGTGTTTGAGATGAGGTGTCTGAGAAGTATGATGGGGGTTACTAGGCTAGATAGAGTGAGAAATGAGGAGAACAGGGGTGGAAAGGGAGTTGGGAGATAGGGTTGATGAAAGAGTATTAGGATGGTTTGGACACATGGAAAGAATGAGTGAAGAAAGACTAGTAAAGAGGTATGGAAGGCAGATGTGGAGGGAGTGAACATGAAGGGACGTCCTAGGATGAGGTGGATGGATGGGGTGAAGGGGGCTTTGGGGAAGAGGGGAATGTCTGTTGAGGAAGGACGGGAGAGGACAGAAGACAGGGGTGAATTGAGAATGGTTGTATATGGATGATGTTGTGATGCATGAGGTGGAATGGGCGCCAGGATGGGGGTGAGGTAGTATGTATGAGCAAATTTTGACACAGTCCGAAGGGATTTCTCCCCGTCTTCTCCTTTTATGCATGGGGGGACGGAGAGGGGGGGTCGCCGATTGAATGAAGCGGCCTTGCTGTGGATGTGCTGTGTCTTGCGACACTGCTTCTGACCCAGGGCAGTGGACAAGATGCAGGGATGACCCGTCATCCAGGAGGTGCTAAGATGGGAGGGAGGGTGGAGGGGTGTGGAGTGTATTCAGGGATGGAATGGGTGGGAATGATTTTATGCCTTTTCCTTTTTGGCTACCTTCCTTGTAAGGGGGAAAAAGCCTTGGTATATGTATGTATGTACTTCATGTCTAAAATTTATTAAATATTTGTTTATTTTGTCTCTGTTAGGTGGATGAGGAGACTGCTTATCACTTATTGAAGCATCTTATGTATGTCATGGGATGCAGAAGGCAGTATCGTACAGACCTACATGGTTTACAGGTATGTGCTTGGATATAGTACCAAGGATTTTCCTTTTTCTCTACAGTATACAACTGCCTTGCTTTTTATAGGAGGGCTAAGTTCCATAAGTGCCCACGCGATGCAAAAATAAGGTAAACCTAGTTTCTTCATAAAAATTAATGTAAATTTAGGGGGGGTTTTGCATTACTATATGGAGCATGCTTTGGAATTTGAAGCTTAGATTGAGTGATGGAAGCACAGGGACAGTACTGTATGAATATGGCACCTTTTCTGCAGATTACAATTAGATGAATATCAGCATCACCAATAGCAGGACAATTACTAGCCATGGCAATTTATGCTAATGTCACATTTTTATCACACATTACTGTTAAAAAGCATTCCACAAGCACTTCACATCACAATAAAAAGACATGCAGGGAGAAAGCAGAAAAGCTTAATGTTTTTATAGACATGTCAAATGGTGCCAGGTGATATGGTATGTAAACATTTGAGTGGTACCATCTAATATTTAACCAATTTTAAACACTTCAGTATGACTCAAATTCTTGCACACAGCATCAGCTACCAAATGTACAATTCTTCACATTACATTATAAAATATAAAGTCACTTCTGTATTACTTGTTCTCTTGTACTCTGAGTAATAATAAACACAGAAAATGTGGTCAAACCAATTCACAGAATCTAGGCGTAACTCATGTACAACTGTTCTATAAATCACAGTATCTGTATGGGAAAACTATATTGATATCCTTTAGACGTCTTGTCTTTTTTATTGTCTGTCAATGTTCTCTGGTATTTCTTCTGTCCCACATATCCTATATGGAATACTGACTAAATAGTGAACCCTTGTCTATTCACAACTTGTCATTTGCAACTCTGCATATCAACAACTTTTCCCATCAAACCTACCTAACTAATGTGTGTTTATGATTCTCCTGCCTCCCTGTGAGGCCTACACGTCTCAGCACTAGCACACAAAGAAAAACACAAATGGACTCAAAAGTGGAAAGTAAAATTCAATATCAAGAAATGTAGTATAATGGAATTTGGAAAAAGTAAAAACAGAATATCAAAAAATTACAAAATTGGTGAATAAGAGGTAAAAAAAGTAAACTCGGAGAAAGATCTTGGAGTGATAATCAGCAAGGACATGACACCGGATAAGCATATTAATAGAATAGTCGAAGAAACCTACAATTTATTGAGGTCAATAAAAGTGGCATTTGCTTATTTGGATGAGGAAATGATAAAAAAGATCTAACTCCACTAATAAGACCAAAACTTGAGTATGCAGCAACACTATGGACACCCAATACCAAAAAGAATATAAAGAAATTAGAAAGAATACAAAGAGCAACAACAAAACGAGAACCAACTCTTTCCAAAATGACATATGAGCAAAGACTTTCCAAATTAGAATTACCAACTCTGGAACAAAGAAGGGAAAGAGGAGACTTACTATCTGTAGAATAATAAAAAGAATGGAAATCTTAGATAAGAATGACTTATTGAAATGGGATACTGGAAAAACGAGAGGACATGAAAAGAAACTAAAAAAAGATAATTACAGAAAAGATCTAGAAAAGAACAGCTTCCCACACAGAGTGAAAGATACTTGGAACAAATTAGATAAAGAAACAGTGTGTGCAAACATTATTCAAGATTTTAAGAAAAAAATTGATGCTGAGAGATACAAAGACGGGTCACCATGAACATAGCTCCCTTCCCATATAATACAACTAGGTAAATACAAAGAAATTAGAAATAATCCAAAGAGTGGCGACAAAGATGGCACCCACACTATCAAATTTGACGTATGAACAAAGATTGGAGAAATTACAGCTGTCATCGTTGGAGCAGAGAAGGGAAAGAGGCGACTTGTTGACCATCTTCAGAATCATGAAAGTGATGGAAGTTCTCGATAGAGATGACCTATTGAAATGGGACAAGAGAGAAACGTGAGGACACGATAAGAAGATAAAGAAGGACAGTTACAGAAGAGACCTGAAAAAGAACAGTTTCCTGCACAGAGTGATCGATGTCTGGAACAAAGTAAATAGTGAAACGGTGAATGTCAGAACTATACACGAGTTCAAGAATAAATTGGATGTGGAGAGATACGAAAATGGGTCACAACGAGCATAGTTCCCATCCTGTAAAATACAACTAGGTAAATACACAAAAAGAAACTAAAGAAAGACAGTTACAAAAGAGACCTGAAAAAGAATAGTTTCCCACACAGAGTGATCGATGTCTGGAACAAATTGAACAGTGAAATGGTGAATGCCAGAACTATACACGATTTCAAGAAAAAACTGGACATGGAGAGGTACAAAAACAGGTCACGAGCATAGCTTCCGTCCCATAAAATACAACTGGGTAAATACTTAAAAAAAAAATCCTCATTTAAACCTTGAAAATAATTATTATCTAACTTATAGATCTATTTATCTATATACCTAAGTTTTTTCCCCCTTACAAGAGAGGTAGCCAAGTCAGCAGGCAAGTACCCACTCCCACCCATTCCACTACCACCTGTTCCTCCTTTTCATCTTAACTCCTCATGGATGACAGGTCATCCCAATATCCCACCCCACCCACTGCCCTGGGTCAGAATCAACGCAGCAAGACACAGCATATCTACAGCAAAGCCACTTCACTTAATTGGGACCCCTTCTCCATCCCCTCTTGCAGAAAAAAGAGAATACAGGGAGAAATCCCTTTAGGCTACCTCGAAATATCATTCGTACAAAACCACTTCCTACCCCCCCTCTTCTTTATATCACAGTACCTATACACAGATATCCTCCACTTACCCCTATCTCCTGCCGTCTCTGTTTCTTGTTCAACAGACATTCCTCTCTTGCTCAAGGCCCCTTTCACCCCATCCATCCATTTCATCCTTGGTTGTTCCCTCAAGTTCATTCCCTCCACCTGTGCTTTATACACCACTTTTACTTATATTTCTTCATCCATTGTGTGTCCAAACCATTCCAATACTCTTTTATCAGCCCTGCCTGCCATCTCCTCCTCATCTCCTCATTTCTCACTTCATGCAACCTTGTAACCCCTACCATACTTCTCAGACATTTCATCTCAAACAGATTTAACCTCTTCACTCCGGGGCACATCGCACGTCTGGCAGCATTAGCTGCCCGACGTGCAATGTTGCGTCATAATAATCGCATTATAAAAAATAAAGTCACTGCTCAATTGCTCGTTCTCTTTCACCCGTGAATTTTTATAACCATAGAAAATATGATGAAGCCAGTTTAGAGAGAATGAGGGTCACGCAGGTACGACTACAATAAATATAATCAAGATGCCGACGTCGGCATCATTGCATACCCACATGCTCCTCATGACACCTACGTAGGCGTCACCGTATGGAAGTGGTTAAAAGTTTCCTCTCTGCATCTCCTAAATTCCAGGTCTCTGCCCAGGTCTCTGCCCCATAAAATGCCATTGGCACATTCATCCCCACAACCTACTAAGGAGAATAAAGATTTTAACAAAAATATGAAAATGCCCACAAAAATGTGACAAATGCCATCAACTACTTAAAACTCTGATATTAGTTGTTTTTTAGTTAATATTTGCATAAATAAGTTGTGCTTTAGTTTATTGTTTCTGTAATTTTTAAAGGATTTGGCTGCATCAGTATTGAGAAATTCAAGATTTGATACACTGCCAACAACTCGGGGCTCGACGTGAACTGCCTTGTAGCTTCCGTTGTTGGTCAAGTCAGCATGTCCAGGACATATTAAAAATCTGAATCAATATCTCAATATTGATGTGACCACATGCTTTCAAATTTGCAGATATGATAGAATATGATGCAATATTTACAAAAAAAAAGTTAATATGATGGGAGTTAACTTTAGTAACAGAACTGCCTCATAGCTTAGTTTATTTATTTATTTATTTTTGGTAAAATTAAAATGTATCCAAGTAAGATGATGTAGTTAGTCCTAGTCCTACTCCTACTACTTGACATTCAAGATAGGTCTCAGACTTCTGTTAGTTTTTCACAACAAACAAAAACAAAGATGGCGTCTTGAAGCTCATGTAGAGATACGAGTTGTCAGTAGTGTATGACATCTTGAATCTTGATATTGATGTCACCAAATGCTTTAAAACTTACAGATATAATAAAATATAACACAAATGATTTATGTCAATATAAACTAAAAACAATGAATATCACTGGAGTTGACAGTAATTGTCTGTAATTAGTTCAATTTTTTATTTATATATGTTATGCTTAACATATGGAACCTATGGACAAATGGCTTTAACAGACCAGTAGTCCCCCCTTTAGTCTGTAGTGTCAGGGTTCTTCTGTGCTTCCCCTGGGTTACTGTTCTTGTTTGTTTTCCACACCGGGAACACCCAGAAGTGGCTGTTGAGAACTTCTATGACTTCATCTGGCCCCCCAACTCACCTGATTGCAACCTCATGGACTATTATGTATGGGGCACAGTTGAAAAAGACACTAATCGTACTGCCTGCAACACCAAGGACTAGCTGATTGACAGGATCTAACCGGTGTTTAGGCATATCTTGAAGGACACTGTGAAGGCTGCGTGCTGCAGGTTCAGGTCCTGCCTGGAGGCTGTGGTGGAGGCTCAGAGTGGCTTCTTTGAGTGAGCTGTATTTGGCAAAAGATCCTCTAAGAGGTGCACTGAATTTTGAGAATACATAAATTTTTGGCCAAGATATGATGTTTTTCTTTCCTTTCCAAAAAAGTGTCAACTTTATCCTGAACACCCTGTATATATACCAGTAGAAGGTTTCATAGTGACGCAGAGTTTAGTACTTATATGCTATTACAGCTTTTATTGTTAGGGGCTATATGTGCTATTACATTATACACACATATATGTATATATATATTTATGTATATATAAGAATATGTTCATAAAACTTATGGAACAACTTCAACATTTATTTAGCAACATTCATTTAAAATCCAGTGATCATTTAGGCCTTTTATGAATCCCTTCTGACAGGTGGAGATGTATCAACTGTCACGTCTGTTACATGACAAGCTCAGGCAGCTGTATGACCACTTAGAGTGCCATGAGGTGATTCCACAGCTCTATGCTGCACCCTGGTTCCTTACACTCTTCGCCTCTCAGTTTCGTATCAGCTTTGTGGTGCGTGTGTTTGGTGAGTGGCTTCTGCTTCTTGGATTGTTTTGTCATCTTGTATTTGTGTACATGAATGAGATGCTAGAAATTTATGAGATATGGTTTAGGTTTTAAGCTTTGTAGCCAAGAGAATAAACACATTAAGAGTAGTGTTTTAAGTTGGTAGCCTAATTGAAAATGTAAACTTGCAAAACAGCACTGCAGTAGATTATTTTAGTACTGCTATTTGGACATATGTCCAAATAGCAGTACATACATATACCAAGGCTTTTTCCCCCTTCCAAGGGAGGTAGCCAAAAAGGTAAAGGCATAAAAACACTCCCACCCATTTCATCCCTAAATACACTCCACACCCCTCCCACCCTTCCTTTTATCTGAGCACCTCCTGGATGACGGGTCATCCCTGCACCCCGCCCACCGCCCTGGGTCAGAAGCAGTATCGCAAGACACAGTACATCCACAGCAAGGCCGCTTCATTTAATCGGCGACCCACCCCTCTCCGTCCCCCTTTGCATATAAGGCGAGGACGGGGAGAAATCCCTTCGGGCTGCGTCAAATTTACTCACACATACTACCCCACCCCCCACCCCCCTGCCCATTCCCCCTCATGCAGTCACAACATCATCCACACACAACCACTCTCCACTCACCTCTGCCCTCCGTCCTCTCCCCTCCTTCCTCAACAGACACTCCCCTCTTCCCCAAAGCCCCCCTCACCCCATCCACCCACCTCATCCTAGGACGTCCCCTCACGTTCACTCCCTCCACATCCGCCCCCCACACCTCTTTCACTAGTCTTTCTTCACTCATTCCTTCCATGTGTCCAAACCATCCTAATACTCTTTCATCAACCCTATCTCCCAAATCCTTTTTCACCCCTGTTCTCCTCCTCACCTCCTCATTTCTCACTCTATCCAGCCTAGTAACCCCCACCATACTTCTCAGACACCTCATCTCAAACACATTCAAACTCCTTCTCTCTTCTCCTCTTATGTTCCACGTTTCTGCCCCATACAGTGCCGTTGGCACAATCACTCCTTCATACAGTCTCCTCTTCGCATCCATTCCCAAATGTCTATTCCTCATTACACTCTTTAAACCACCAAGGCATTTACTCGCTTCTCTCAATCTACATTCTACCTCCACCTTCACTCCACCTTTTCCTGCTACACTTGCACCCAAGTATCTAAAACTATCCACCTCCTCCAGCCGCTCTCCCTCAATGTTCACTTCCAGTCTACTGCCACTTTCACCCCTTGTACATCTCATCACCTTACTTTTACCCACATTTATCTTTAGCTTTCTTCTATCACATACTCTCCCAAACTCTGCCACCAGCTTCCTCAATCCCTCCTCTGACCCTGCCACAAGCGCAGTGTCGTCCGCAAACAACAGCTGGCTCACCTCCCACTTTTCTCCATTTTCTTTAACCATCTCCAATCCCTGACTCACTACCCTAGCATTCACCTCTCGCACCACCCCATCCATGTATAAGTTGAACAGCCAGGGCGACATAACGCATCCTTGACGAAGTCCCACCTCCACTTCAAACCACTCACTCTCTCCATTTCTAATCCTAACACATGCTCTACCACTCTCATAAAGCAGTAATGTGATAATATAATTATCTAAAGAAAGGGTGTTAAGCAAATTTACAGCTTCAGTCCACATCTAGCTCATGTGAATGTTTAATGGCATGCTGATTTGATAGATGCTAATGGTGCATCATGTAAATCTTGGTACATTTCTGAGGAAGAATTAGGCTTTTGTACACATAATCTACATTGCTAACATACTGTCCACTATTTCTGCTTTCATTTTAGCACTTTCATAGACTGATCCATTTACTTTCAACCTCATGATACTTTTGTGTCTCAATCTACCATTAACAAAATTATAGAACAGCTTAGGTCCTGGTGTGGCAGCATCTTTGCCTGGGTCCCCCAAACCCCAACATGGAAAGAATTGATGGACAGACCATCACAAGAAGCCTTTGCCACCCCTGTCACTGGTACAAATCCCTGAGAGCAGCTTTGGTTACCTGGTGCAAGTACCACAACCTTTACCCAAGGATAATAATAACGCATTAACTGACAGGCTACTCAAACCCAACCTGGGGTAAAACAGGAATTCTCATGCCTTACCTGGGGCCAATCAGGAACGCCCTCTACACGCGGGAAGTGAAATCTACTCACTAACCGTAAATTACACACACACACCTCTCACGAACAAAGCCGCATCCCACGCACAAACATATACACTTCCTTTTTCTTCGACTAAAATTCGTTTCCTTTCTCACTTTCTCTTATACTACATCTTCTCATTTCAGTTTACCTCCCGCTAAAGATTTTTCCGTTTTTCCCCCTTTCTCTTCCACTACGTCTCCTACCATTTTCCAAACTTTCGTTGGTGATATAATATGCTCTTCCTCCCGGCATTGGCGCCGCCGTCCAAGTTCCTAGCCCAGTTCTCCTAAGCCACGACAACAAATAAGCCCCTAATCGCTCGCAATTCGCCCGGTGGCAATAGCCCTCTTTTATACACTACTATCTTTTCATTTTCCTACAGACATTCTTCCCCTCCCACAAAACCCGATCCCGCGCAAGCGAGGTGGTCTTTCCTTGGAATCCAGAATCCAGGATACATCTTCATGTTTTTTCAACACTTAGAAGTGATTCTCTGGTAGTCATCCCTCTTCTCCTCTTATTAGCTGGAGATGTAGAGAGCATCCTTGGACCTATCACAAATTACACATGTCCAACATGCTCCAAACCCATCATTTGGAGCAGACAAACAAAGGACTCAATCCAATGCAATTCATGCAAATACTGGGACAAAGATTGTCCAAATTGGAACTACCAACTCTGGAACAAAGAAGAGAAAGAGGAGATCTACTGACTATAGAATCATGAAAGGAATGGAAATCCTAAATAGAGATGATTTATTAAAACGGGACAATGGAAAAACAGGAGGACATGAAAAGAAACTGAAAAAATATAATTATAGAAGAGATCTGGTGTATACCTGGAATAAATTAGATAAAGAAACAGTGTGTGCAAACACTATCCAAGATTTTAAGAAAAAACTTAATGGTGAAAGATACGGTCACCACAAGCATAGCTCCCTTCCTGTATAATACAACTAGGTAAATACTTGCATAACACTTGCTGACATGAAACACTACACAAACACCTGGACCTGTTCATCATGCCCACCTGTAACTGCACTCTTACCTCCCCACCCTTAGCCTGTGTCCATGCCCACACCTACACCCTAACCCTCCCTTATACCCCCACCCCAAATCCACCCTCTCTTCCTCCTAACCCCACAACACTCACCAAAAACACCCTCATTTCATAGTTTTGCCACCAGACAAGACTGGACCCACAGCAGAAGTGGTGGACTGATCACCCTGATCCACCAATCCATCTGGTTTGTGGACGCAAGTACCACCACGAAATCCCTCCTCCCTCCCACTGACAGTACCAACAAATCCCAGTCAATCTAAATCCAAACAGGTAACAAATCCACAATCACAATAGTTAACATGTGCATCCCCCACCCCATCATCCTACAAAGTTCCCAACAACTTCAGGCCTAACTTAAATCAATTCACCACCATCTCCAACCTTATCCTAGGTGGTGACTTCAAAACCAAGTTGTCAGCCTGGTATGTCACAACTACGACACAGAGGGTTTGACATACAGACACAGTTTGACTCATTAACCATCATAAACATCACCCATGCTGTATGTAATTGGCAGTTGCTGACAAGTTTATCTAAAGAAACAGCATTAGTATGTTGTTTTGCTTGTTACAGCTTTATCGAGTACACATGATACACATATCTGAGAATAAATAGGAATATCTAGGGGAAAGTGGGGAGGTCATTGGAGCCAAGGAAAGGTTAAGGAGAATAGGGAGTAATTGTCTGTGTACAGGTCATTTGATCATTCCCAACAAATAAATGTGAAATTAGAAAAAAATAAGGTGAGGGGTCATTTGCCCAGTGATGATGGACAAAATCATGAAAGGAAAAAAAGTTTGGAGGGCAACTAAGGATAGCTTTCCAATATTTTGTTAGTAATTGGAAGCAAAGGAATGAGATGGGGTTTAATTTTGTGTGGTTTATAGGATGTGGTGTGTCTTGTTGAGATTAAGGGCCCATGTTGGGCTTGCATAATTCGTCATCAGGTAAAAGCACTGTTTGTATAATGTAGTAGTGGTTTCTTTGTTTTGTCCAAATGTTGTTATTTGATTTGATTTAAACACGTTATGTCTAGGTGTGCATTTTGTCCTTATTTCTATGATGATGCCTTGTTTGAATGACACTAATGTATCATATGGAATGCTAAGAATTTTAGGTGCATGTGTGCATGGTATGAGAGTTTTGTTGATAAAGAGTCATGGTATATATTTGTGTGCCATTATCCAACTGGTGAAAAGAGTAGCTATATATTTGGTTGGGGCTATTTTGAGTCTATTTGTAGCAAACTATGTGTTGAATGTGTAGAGGTATAGTTTTAGTATTTCTACAGCTTTGTATGCATTACGGTGTGTGAATGTAATTGTTGTCATCCAGGTGAGAAGAGATTTGTATTTCTGAGGTGTCAGGTACGGGTATATCATGCATGTATTTACCTAACTTATTTACTGTTTTCTAATTTTTTATTATACCTAGCCTCAAATTCATATACAGTTCTAACTTAAACTATATCCTTGATTTCCAATTATCGTATATAACTTCCTAAGCTATTTAAAGTGTTTATCCATCTGTATGAAAAACTGTATTTCTTCACATCCTTTAGACATGTAGTCTTTCGTGATTTGCTCCTATGACCTCTTAAAGCCTTCTCCCCATCTTTACTCAAGAGATCTCTTGTGTCAATGCAGTCTATCCTCTTTAGTGACCAGAATGCTGTAATCATATTGCCTCTTTCTCTTTGATCTTTCAAAATTGGCAGACCCAGTACTTATAGTCTTTCTTCATATGGTTTATCTGCGAGGCTGGGGACCAGTTTGGTTGCTGTCGTTTGTATTCTCTCGATCCTGCTCAATCCTTCACTTTTTGTGGGGACCATACTACTGTTGCATATTCCAGTCTTGGATGTATCAGGGTTTCTGTGATTTTTTTTCATCATCCCATCATCCATATAGTGTAATGACAGATTGTCTTTATCAACACTCCCAAATATTTCTCCCCGTTTACTTTTGTAATGGGTTCACTTCCCAAGTAATAGTTTAAGGATGGTCCCTTTTACCACTATTGCCCATTTCCAGTAACTTGCATTTTTTTTAATATTGAATTCCATTTCCCATTTTTGGTTCCATGCAAAAATAGTGCCAAGATCATTTTGATATAGTCTACAATCCTTGTTTTTCTCTCTTCACATGATTTTTGCATCATTTGCTAACATGTTGGCATAGCTTGTTGTTCCTTCCATCATCTCATTGACATAGACAAGAAACATTATTGGTGTAAGCACTGAATTTGTGGAACTCTGCTCATTACTTCTTTCCATCTTGACATCTTACTCTTTACTACTGTCCTCATGTAGCTTTCCTTCAGAAAGTCTTTCATACATTCTGGTAGTTTGCCTCTTAGTCCTCCAATGTGCTCCATTTTCCACATTAGCTGACTGTGAGGTGCTTTATTAAATGCCTTCTTTAGGTTGAGGTATGCACAGTCCACCCACCCCTCTCTCTCTTGCATCACATCAATCACTCTTAAGTAAAGCTTAAAAGGTTTGATACACACAACCCTCCAGATATGAAACCAAACTGTCAGAATGTTCATCTTTTCAAAATATTTGGTCCATTGATCTTTCACAATCTTTTCACATAATTTCAATAGTGTGCTGGTGGTCAGTGGTACAGGCTTACAATTTAGTGGTGTTTCCTTGTTTCCACCTTTGTGAATTGACACCACATTTGCCCTTTTCCAAACAAATGGCACAGTGCCTTCTTTCAATGAACTGTTATAAGACTATATCTTGTCTGCCAGTTTTTTCCTACATTTTTTAAGTATCCAGTTTGAGATCCCATCAGGTCCAGAAACTTTTGTTACATCCAATGATCCCAAGAGATTGACAACTTCCCTCACTTCTACATTTATATTTTCTAAATCTGGTTTTTGCTCCCCTCACTTTCCTCCAAAAAAGTGCTGTCTTATGTGAAGACTGATTGGTAACTTATTAATTCTGCCTGAGCTGAGGCTTCTTCAAAGACATCACCATCCACTATTAGCTTGATGATTACTTTCCTGTGTCTCAATTTATCATTTATAAACCTGTAGAACAGCTTTAGTTCATCTTTGCATTTTTCTACTACACAAAGGATTACAAAGGCGGAGCATGCCGGCAGGAGATCTTTTGGTCCATAACTAGGTCAGATGCGAAAAAATGTGTATGATAATGATGAAAAATTAAAATAAAATAAGATAAAATAGAAATTATGATAATATGAATAATAATAGATCAAATAAATGCATAAGTATAGTAAATAGTAAATAATAATAAGTTGACAGATAAATAATAAATGAAAATCAAGCAAGTAATAAACAGACAAATAATATAAAATAAATGGCTTTCATTACAGAGTTTTGCTTAGATGTTTATCTAAACAAATCTTAAAGCTTCAAACTGAACCACATTGCACTGCCTCTGCAGGAAGTCTATTCCATTCATTAACTACATGGTTGGCAAAGTTTTTTCTACCTATTTCCAAATTGAATCTATTTCCTGACAGTTTGAGACCATTATTTCCTGTTGGATTCTCATTCAGTGAAAATTTTTGTCACTTTTGATGTTGTCAATCCCCTTTAGAATCTTAAATAACCTGTATCAAGTCACCTTTGAGTCTATGCTTTTTTAGGGAAAACAGATTCGTATGTTTTAGTCGATTTTTGTATGATTTATTTTTTATATTTTGAATCAGTTTTGTGGCTCTCTGTTGTACTTTTTCCAATCTGTCAATGTCTTTACTGAGATTTGGTGACCATACAGAAACAGCATATTCCAAATGTGGATGAGCTAATTATTTATAAAGTTTGTTAATGAGAGATGGACTTTTGAAGCCAAAGGATCATGCAGTCACTCCTAAAATCTTGTTTACTTTCATATTGTCATTTTCATTTTTTTACTGCCTTTCTTAAATCTCTGTATTATTACATAACTTTGATAGTTGTTAGATGCACCCAAGCACTTGTATTTCTTATAAGCCTGTCTCTTTATAGCAATACTTTTTTCAGTTTCTTTGTTGAACTATTTCATGCAAGCCTGATTTGGGGGGCATCTGTCCTTAAACTACTATCTGTAGTCCTCTTCAGCAGAAGAGGACTACAGATAGTAGTTGAAATATATGGATCTCCTGTACTTCTGATATTATTTTTCTGATAGTGGGTTTAAAGTGTACATTTACAAATGTGTTATAACATTACAGTTTCCCAGGGATCAGTTTGTTAAGTGTAGTTGAGAATGCTTATGGCAGGGTTTTGGTCAAGAGGATTAGGAGAAGAACAGATGGAGTAATTGGTGAGGAACAGTGTGGTTTTAGGACAGGTAGGGGTTGCATGGATCAGATTTTTGTGGTAAGACAGATATGTGAGAAAGCTTTAGGAAAAAGTAAGGATGACCCGTCATCCAGGAGGTGCTCAGGTGAGAGGGAGGGTGGGAAGGGTGTGGAGTGTGTTTGGGGATGAAATGGGTGGGAGTGTTTTTATGCCTTTCCCGTTTTGGCTACCTCCCTTGGAAGGGGGAAAAAGCCTTGGTATATGTATGTATGTATGTAAGGATGTTTTTTGGGCCTTTATAGATTTGGAAAAGTATTATGACAGGGTAGATGGGAAGGCACTATGGGAGTTATTGCAGATATATGGGATAGGAGGAAAGCTGTTAAGAGCAGTCAAGAGTTTTTATGAGAGTAGTATAGCCTGTGTTAGAATTGGAAATGGAGAGAGTGAGTGGTTTGAAGTAAAGATGGTACTTCGCCAGGGATGTGTTATGTCGCCTTGGTTGTTGAATTTATACATGGGTGACGTGGTGCAAGAGGTAAATGCAAGGGTAATGGGTCAGGGATTGGAGATGGTTAAAGGAAATGGAGAAAATGGGAAGATAAGCCAGTTCTTTTTTGCTGCTGACACTACACTTGTAGCATGATCAGAAGGGGATTGAGGAAGTTAGTGACAGAGTTTGGGAAGGTGTGCGGAAGAAGGAAGTTGAAGATAAATATGGGTAAAAGTAAGGTGATGAGATGTACAAGGGGAGAATGTGGCAGCAGACTGGAAGTGAGTATTAAGGGAGACTGGAGGAAGTGGATAGTTTTAGATACTTGGGTGTGAATGTGGCAGGAAAGGGAGGAGTGGGGGTGGAGGTAGAATGTAGATTGAGAGAAGCAACACTGCTTCTGACCCAGGGCAGTGGGCAAGATGCAGGGATGACCCATCATCCAGGAGGAGCCAAGATACGATGTAGGAAGGGGGGTGAATGGGAGTGGAGTATGTGGGGATTGAATGGGTGGGAGTGAATTTTATGTCTTTGTTATTGGCTACCTCCCTTGTAAGGGGGAAAAGCCTTTGGTATATATTATATATATATATATGTATATCAATATCTTAACCTGCCATAAATTCTACTCTAAATATATTGTAGCAGCACCATGTGACCACATTGTTGTGATGCTTGAAAAATGAATCAATCAAAATCCTTTACCCAGTGGGTCATTGTGTTCTCCATTGCTATACTTAGCAGGGTATTACCCCCAGGAATCTGGCTTGCTCTCCATGTCTCCCAGTTGACCTCACTGCAGTAGGGGGGATATATATGTCACCATGAAATCTCTTCTATTCTACCCTATAGTCATAATTTTCAGATGGATTGCTTCAGGCTTACCTTCACTCAGCAACCAGAACCCCTCCACCCATTTTATCTTCTTCGTCTCTTCTCCAGGAGGTGTATCTATTATTCCCCAACTGTAGATCAATATATTTTGGGAGTTTGGTCTCTGGTTAACACAAAATATCAGTCTGGTTTATCCTCAAGAGGTCATTTATCTCCAACCTGGCTGAGAGTAAATCATCTACATTGGCATAGGCTACTTTAAGTTTCCATGTGGTATTTCGTGTGCACACGCTGCCTTCCCCTTTTTTTTTTTCCCTCACATTCTGTTTGATAACTCATAAGAATATATAATAATAAAAAGATAACATTTTATTCTGTCCTCATTTCATTTTTACCTTTGGCTTCCCTTATGAGCTTCCATGTCTGTATGTTCCTCTTCATTTGCACCTCTCCTAATCCAAATATTATTTAACTTTTCCTATTGTGGTAAGCCATTCTGGATGTTAGTTGGGTGGTTTGTTCCTTCCATGGGGCACAATGACTTTGTGGATCCATCCTTTCATTGCCTTGGTGTTGCCTTTTGCAGGTATATGTGATTGACACTGAAATACAAATACAAATCATACAGGCTCTAGGTACTTTTAAGACTATAGATACTAAATCAGTTCAGTCTTATGTAGTTATTGACTCTTTACAGGCAGTGCACCAGCCTAATAGGGACAGCATAGCCACAAAGCAATCAATATCTCTGGTATTATCCTTCATGGTCCTGTGGTATGTGATTAAGTAACTTTATGCAAGCAATTATGAAATAGGAACTCTTTTGTTAACCTGCATCTTATTTCACAGATCTTCTCTTTCTGGAGGGGATGGAGGCAGTCTTCAAGGTGGGACTTGTACTTCTACAAATTCATGAGGAATCCCTTTTGCGTCTGGATTCATTTGAACACCTCATGGACTACATGAAGAACCAGCTACCCAATATGCCTCTTACAGATCATGGATCTTTCTTTGCTAAGGTCAGCTGAAGAATGCTTAACACTTCGTTTGAAATATAGTGCAAGTGTCATATTTAAGATATACTTTATTGATCACTGTACTGGGGTATTTGCTGGAAATTTTGTTTTTTGGAGGTGTAAGAGGTTGGTAGATGAAGGTAGACAGGTAGATAGAGGGGTAGGTGGCAAGAAATTAATTTTTATGAGTTAAATGTTTTGAAAACGATGGCTGCGAATTGCATAATCTTACCGTCTAAAGTTTGTAAACATAGCTATGGTACCGATATTGGCGCTGACGTGACAAAATGTAAACACTAAGCCATTCCACTTCGAGATCAAGATTGCTTGCGTAAGCAGTACTGCTTGAGATGGTATAATAGTCTCTGATTGGAGAAGGGTGGAGGAGGAAATTTTTTTTATTGGTGCATTGGATGAGAAGTCACGTCTTAAGGAGAGGCACTTATTTGTAATGGTCAAAATTATTGGATGAACTAAGTAGTAGCATCGGAACAGAGATGGCTTAGTGAGTGGATTGGAGGTCCCAGGCAGGAGTCCTCTGGTGTACGTACATATACCAAAGGCTTTTTTATTCCTTACACGGGGTAACCAAAAAGAAAAAGGCATAGAAACCACTCCCACCCATTCCATCCCTTACATATTCCACTCCACTCCACCCCCCTCCCTACCTCTCATCTTGGCACCTCCTGGATGTCAGGTCATCCCTGCATCCTGTCCACTGCCCTGGGTCAGAAGTAGTGTCACAAGATATAGCACATCCACAGCAAGGCTGCTTCATTAATTCGGTGACCCCCCTCTCCGTCTCCTCACGCAGAAAAGGAGAAGACAGGGAGAAATCCCTTCGGGCTGCATCAAAATATTTCTCATACATACTTCCTCTCACCCCATCCCCCACCCACTCCCCCTCATGCATCACAGCATCATCCATACACAACACTTCTCCATTCACCCCTATCTTCTGTCCTCTCCCATTCTTCCTCAACAGACATTCCTCTCATTTGTAATGCTCCTTTTACCCCATCCATCCATCTCATCTTAGAATGCCCCCTCATATTCACTCCTTCCACCTCTGCCTTCCACACCTCTTTCCATGTGTCCAAACCATCCCAATACTCTTTCATCAACCCTATCTCCCAGCTCCCTTTCCACCCCTGTTCTCCTCCTCACCTCATCATTTCTTCACTCATTCTTTCCATGTGTCCATGGGAGAGAATGGTGGATGGAAGGGTGGTAGATAGAGTGTTAATGGACTATGTAGTGGTAAATAGGAGTATAGTAGGAAGAGTTGAGGATGTTCATGTTGTAAGGAGAGAGAGTGGGGGAATATCAAATCATTTTCTGATGGAAGGTAAGTTGAGAGTGGAGGATAGATGGAGAAAGAGGAAAAGGACAAAAGGTAAGGAGGTGCTTAGAGTGAACTGCTTAAATGAGAAAGAAAAGGAGAAGGAGTACAAGAAGAAATGAGAGAGGAGTGGGAGGGAGTAAAAGATAGAGTAGAACTAGGAGTGGAGGAGGAATGGGGATGGTTCAAGAAGGGAGTCGCAAGATGTGCAAAGATGGTGTGTGGAACAAGGAGGATGGGAGGAAATAGAAGGAAGGGTAGTGAATGGTGGGATGAGGAAGCAAAGAAGGTTGTAGAAGAGAAGAAACACACTTAAACAGATTGGTTACAAAAAAGGACGAGGGAATCATATGAGAGGTACAAAGAAAAGAGAAGAGAAGTAAAGCTTTAAGATAGAGGAAGCAAAGAGGAGAGCAGATGTGAAATAAGGTAAGAGTATGACAGAAATTTTTGAGAGTAATAAAAAGATGTTTTGGAAAGAAATTAAGAGAGGAAGAGAAGGCAAATCAAGTAGAGAAGAAAAGGTAAAAGGTGCAGATGGAGAGGTGATAATGGAAGAGAAGGCAGTAAGAGGAAGATGGGCAGCATATTTTAGGGAGTTGCTAAATGTGAAGGAGGATAGGGAAGGAAAGGTAGTTGCAGTGGGAAGTGCTAAGAAAATGGTCGTGGTGAGTGAGGAAAATGGAGGAGAAATAAGGAAGGATGAAGTGAAGGCAGTTGTTAAGATGATGAGAGCAAGTAAGGCACCTGGTCTGTATGGATGCCATGCAGAATGTCTGAAAAAAGGAGTCACAGTGATGGTGAGGTTTTAATCTTTGTCTAAGAGAGGCTAGAGTGCTGGAGGACTGGAGGAGTGCCTGTATAGTTCCACTTTACAAGGGAAAAGGGGACAAGTGTGAGTGTAGTAGTCTCAGAGGGATCAGCTTGTTAGGTGTAGTTGGGAAGGCTTATAGGAGGATCTTGATTGAGAGGATTAGGAGAGGAACAGAGGGAGTAATTGGTGAGGAACAGTGAGGGTTTAGGTAGAAGTTGCATAAATCAGATTTTTGTGGTAAGACAGATATGTGAGAAAGCTATAGGAAAAGGTAAGGATGTTTTTGGGCTTTTATGGATCTGGAAAAGACTAAGACAGGGTAGACAGGAAGGTACTGTTAGTGGTATTGCAGATATATGGAATAGGAGGAAAGCTTCTAGGAGCTGTCAAGAGTTTTACAAGAGTAGTAGAGCGTGTGTCAGGATTAAAAATGGAGAGAGTGAGTGGTTCGAGGTAAATATGGGACTTCCTCAAGGATGTGTTATGTCACCCTGGCTGTTCAATTTATACATGGATGGGGTGGTGCAAGAGGTAAATGCAAGGGTGGTGGGTCAAGGATTGGAGATGGTTAAAGGAAATGGAGAAAAATGGGAGGTAAGCCAGCTGTAGTTTGTGGACAACACTGCGCTTGTAGCAGGATCAGAGGAGGGATTGAGGAAGTGAGTGACAGAGTTTGGGAAAGTGTGTGAAAGATGGAAATTGAAGATAAATGTGGGTAAAAGTAAGGTGATGAGATGTACAAAGGGTGAAAGTGGCAGCAGACTGAAAGTAATTTTTAAGGGAGAGAGATTTGAGGAAGTGGACAGTTTTAGATACTTGGGTTTGAATGTGGTAGGAAAGGGAGGAGTGGAGGTGAAGGTAGAATGTAGATTGAGAGAAGTGAGTAAATGCCTTGGTGGATTAAAAGGGTAATGAGAAATAGACATTTGGGAATGGATGTTAAGAGGAGATTGTATGAAGGAGTGATTGTGCCAACAGCACTGTATGGGGCAGAAACATGGAACATGAGAGAGGAAGAGAGGAGTTTGAATGTGTTTGAGATGAGGTGTCTGAGAAGTATGTTAGGGGTTACTAGGTTGGATAGAGTGAGAAATGAGGAGGTGAGGAGGAGAAAAGGGGTGGAAAGGGAGTTAGGAGATAGGGTTGATGAAAGAGTATTAGGATGGTTTGGACACATGGAAAGAATGAGTGAAGAAAGATTAGTAAAGAGGTGTGGAAAACAGATGTGGAAGGAGTGAACATGAGGGGACAACCTAGGATGAGATGGATGGATGGGGTAAAAGGGGCTTTGGGGAAGAGGGGAATGTCTGTTGAGGAAGGACAGGAGAGGACAGAAGACAGGGGTGAATGGAGAATGGTTGTATATGGATGATGAGGTGGAATGGGTGGAGGATGGGGGGTGAGGGAGTATATGTGAGAAAAATTTGATGCAGCCCAAAGGGATTTCTCCCCATCTTCTTTTCTGCATGAGGGGACGGAGAGGGGGGATCACCGAATTAATGAAACAGCCTTGCTGTGGATGTGCTGTGTCTTGCGACACTGCTTCTGACCCAGGGCAGTGGACAAGATGCAAGGATGACCCATCATCCAGGAGGTGCCAAGATAAGAGGGAGAGAAGAGGGTGGAGGGGAATGGAGTGTATTAGGGATGGAATGGGTGGGAGTGGTTTTTATGCCTTTGTTTTTTGGCTACCTCCTTTATAAGGGGGGAAAAAGCCTTTGGTATATGTATATATGTATGTATAAATTTAATGTTCTGCACTGACTGTGTACAGTATTGTAGTGGTAAACTGCACATTATTTCCCTTTATTTTCATGCAGGTATCTGAGTGTAGCATAATTAAAGAGCTACAAGCTTATGAAGTTGAGTATCATGTCCTTCAAGAAGAGCTGGCTTTGTCTCCATTGAATGAACAGGATATCAAAAAGCTCCAAGATGCCAACAAGAATCTCAAGCGTCAAAATTTAGATTTGCTGGAGCAGCTTCACCATACCAACAGTCTTCAGCACTCCCTTGAAGTTACCAACCAGGTACAGTAGTGCTCAGATTATTCAGTGATAATATTTGATGATCAGGCCTGGTAGCTTTTTAATCAGTATCATATATAATCTTTTTGCTATAGAGTAGTTACAGCAATTTCTTTAGAGTGGATATTATTTTGTATGTCAACAACCTAAGTTGTCAAAATTGGCAATTGAAGATGTATGTCACAAGTTATGGTCTGTGTCAGCCTTTTAATACAGGGAGGTCCTGTCATGTTACACTCTTTCAAGATTTGTTCATGGGTCTGTATTTGACTGCATAGACAAAAGTCTGAGTCAGATATTCCCCATTTTTTCATGCTTGCTGCAAAATGGCCAGCATCTGTTTGTAGGCTGCTTAGCTGTACCCATGTTTTTCAGCAAAAGTTGCTGCCTGGAGGATGAGTTAACTAAGGATCTATATATAATTTTAGCCTCTCAGGTACCACTGGATCTGAAGAGTCATCTGCCACCAGGTTCTCCATAAATGAGTGCAGAGGTTTCCTTGACTTAAGCCTGACTGGGGCTTGATTCTCAGTGAGAAGATCATGCAAGAGGTGGTTTGACTGAGTAGCTTTTTGGTACAACTATCTTCAGATGTCATTATGATAAGCTTGGGGTGGTTGAAACCCAGACAGGAATGGTAGGTGATTTAGTGGGGTACAGTGGGTGCAACCTAATATGTCTCATTGCATCATGAAGTTGTATGTTAAATTTATGAGTGTGAGGACTCTGTGTCCATATAAGGCACAGAACTCAGTTGCTTAAAAGGGTCTGAGGATGTTGAAAGAAGCATCCAGTTGGTACTAGCTAGATAACTCTGGCAGTGATCTTGCTCTTCAATTTAGTTAGATGGCTTCTATTGGTGAGGCTGTGGTCAAGTATAACATCAAGGTACCATAAATTGTGGTGTACAAATTGACCTCAAGAATTTTAGCTAAAATTTCTGAATTAGGCCTATACCTTCTGTATAGGTCGACCCCCAAACATACGGTAGGCTACTGGCCCAAAACTTAGGCCTACCAGTAAATGAAATTATGCCACAGTATTTACCTAGTTGTATTATATGGGAAGGGAGCTATGCTCGTAGTGACCTGTCTTTGTATCTCTCAGCATCTAGTTTGTTCTTAAATTCTTGTATGGTTTTTGCACATACTATTTTTTCATCCAATTTGTTCCAGACATCTGTCACTCTATTCTTACTTTTTCCAAACTCCATTATACTGCATTTCTTGATGTTGAAGTTCACTTTCAACTTTTGGCTCCATTTCCAGACTTTGTCCAGATCTCTCTGAAGTGATTCACAGTCTTTCTCTGTACTTATTTTCTTTAGTATTTACCTAGTTGTATTATACAGGAAGGGAGCTATGTTCGTAGTGACCCATCTTTGTATCTCTCATTATTTAGGTTCTTAAATTCTTGTATGGTTTTTGCACATACTGTTTTTTCGTCCAATTTGTTCCAGACATCTATCACTCTGTGTGGAAAACTATTCTTTTTCAGATGTCTTCTATAACTATTCTTTATGAATTTCTTTTCATGTCCTTTTGTTTTTCTTCTGTCCCACTTTAATAAACCTTCTCTATCAAGGACTTCGATACCTCTCATGATTCTGTAAATGGCCAGTAGATCTCCTCTTTCTCTTCTTTGTTCCAGGGTTGTTAGTTTCAATTTGGACAATCTTTGTTCGTATGTCAATTTTGAAAGTGTTGGTGCCATCTTTGTCGTTGCTCTTTTGATTCTTTCTAATTTCTTTATATTCTTTTTTGTGTTAGGTGTCCATAGTGTCGCAGTGTTCTCCAATCATGGTCTTATCAGCATGACTAATATTTTCTTTACCATTTCCTCATCCATGTAGTTAAAGGCCACCTTTATTTTTCGTAGTAAATTGTAGGTTTTTCTATTTTGTTTTTATTATTGTCTGGTGACATACATATACATTCATATACCAAAGGCTTTTTCCCCCTTACAAGGGAGGTAGCAAAAAAACAAAGGCATAAAAACCATTCCCACCCATTCCATCCCTAATACACTCCACTCCCCTCCACCCTCTACCCTCCCTCTTATCTTGGCACCTCCTGGATGATGGGTCATCCCTGCATCTTGTCCACTGCCCTGGGTCAGAAGCAGTGACTCAAGACACAGCACATCCGCAGCAAGGCTGTTTCATTACATCGGCGACCCCCCCTCTCCGTCCCCTCATGCAAAAAAGGAGAAGACAGGAGAAATCCCTTCAGGCTGCGTCAAATTTTGCTCACACATACTACTTCACCCCCCATCCCCCTATCCATTCCACCTCATGCATCACAATATCATCCATATACAACCATTCTCCATTCACCCCTGTCTTTCGTCCTTTCCTGTCCTGCCTCAACAGACATTCCCCTCTTCCCCAAAGCCCCTTTTAACCCATCCATCCATCTCATCCTAGATTGCCCCCTCATGTTTACTTCCTCCACATCTGCCTTCCATACTTCTTTTACTAGTCTTTCTTCACTCATTCTTTCCATGTGTCCAAACCATCCCAATACTCATTCATCCACCCTATCTCCTAACTCCCTTACCACCCCTGTTCTCCTCCTCACCTCCTCATTTCTCACTCTATCTAGCCTAGTAACCCCCATCATACTTCTCAGACACCTCTCTCAAACACATACAAACTCCTTCTCTCTTCCTCTCTTATGTCCCAAGTTTCTGCCCCATACAGTGCTGTTGGCACAATCACTCCTTCATACAGTCTCCTCTTAGCATCCATTCCCAAATGTCTATTTCTCATTACACTTTTTAATCCACCAAGGCATTTACTCGCTTCTCTCAATCTACATTCTACCTCCACTTCCACTCCATTTCCTACCACATTTGCACCCAAGTATCTAAAAGTATCCACTTCCTCCAGTCGCTCTCCCTTAATGCTCACTTCCAGTCTGCTGCCACTTTCACCCCTTGTACATCTCATCACCTTACTTTGCTAATAATTACTCCTAGGTCCTTTTCCGAGCTAACTCTTTTTTACTTCTTTTGTACCAACCTTATATTGCCCTGATATTCTATTCTTAATTTTTCCAAACTCCATTATACTGCATTTCTTGATGTTGAAGTTCACTTCCCACTTTTGGCTCCATTTCCAGACTTTGTCCAGATCTCTCTGAAGTGATTCACAGTCTTTCTCTGTACTTACTTTCTTTAGTAGTTTTGCATCATCTGCAAAGAAGTTCATATAACATTCAACACCTTCATCCATGTCATTTATATATATGGCAAACATTATAGGAGTATTGCATCATCTGCAAAAAAGTTCATGTAGCATTCAACACCTTCATCCATGTCATTTATCTATATGGTAAACATTATCAGAGCTAGTACAGAACCTTATGGGACTCCACTTATCATTTCTTCCCAGGTTGAGTTTTTGTCTCTAACTACCACCCTCATTTTTCTCTCATTCAAGAAATCTTCCATCATTTCATTAACTTTCCTTGTACATCTGTTGTTTTAAGTTTTCTTATTAGTTTTTTGTGTGGTACCTTATCAAATGTCTTTTGTAAATCTAGAAAAGCACAATTTGCCCATCTGTTCCTTTCTTGTATTATGTCTGTTAGCCTTGTTGTTTCAAGTTTCTCATTAATTTTTTGTGTGGTACCTTATCAAATGCCTTTTGTAAATCTAGAAACCTAACCTAACCTAACCTGCCCATCTGTCCCTTTCTTGTATTATGTCTGTTAATCTTGAATAAAAACAAATCAAGTTGGTGGCACAAGATCTTCCTTATCTAAAGTCAAATTGCTTTGGATTCAGTATCTTATTTTCTTCCAGCTGTTTAATCCATCTACTTTTGATAACCTTTTCATATATTTTAGCTGTTCTTTAGTTTGTTGGGTCTTCCTTATCTCACCCTTTATATATTGGTAGGATATTTGCATTTTTCCAATCTTATGGTACCTTTTCTTCCTTGAGTGAGCAATCTATTATTCTATATATCTTGTCTGTTAGCTCATCTATACATTCTTTTAGTATTCAATTTGCAATTCTGTTTGGACCGTGTGATTTTCTGAAATCAAGGTTTATTATTTAGTTCCTTGTTTCTTTTTGTGTTACATTTCTTTCTTTCAATGGGGGAGATCTTTTAAGCTTTTCTTCTTCCCAATTATGTACGTTTTCTATTGTAAATACCAACTTAAAATCTTTGTTCATAACCTCTGCCATTTCTACATCTTCTATATATTCCTCATTTCCATAACATAGTTTCACTATTTCTTGTTTATTTTTCAATTTACCATTCACATACCTGTAGAATAATCTGTTTTTTTTTTTGTGTGTGTGTGTGTATTTGGCACAGTATAGGTTGACAATGTGATTCAAAGGAGTGATTTCAAAAGCCATATGGCATATAACAATCCCTGTGATATTCCAAGCAATTTTTGTAAATATAAATTGTTGACAGTTTTGATAGTCAATGCCATTTGAGGATGAAGCCTTTATTGAATATACAGTGTTTTCAATTTCAGCTTCATTTCTCTCCACTACCTTTAACCATCCTGAATGTACAATGTGGATGGGGTGAACTTGAGGGGACAACTGAGAATGAGATGGATGGATGGGGTGAAAGGGCGTTGAGCAAGAGGGGAATGTATATTGAGCAAGGAAGGGAGAAGGCAGGAGATAAGGATGAGTGGAGAATGGCTGTGTATAGATAATGCTGTGTTGCAAGGAAGGTAGGGGGGGGGCTGGGTGATGGGAGAGGAGGAGTAGGGAAAGTTTGTGTGTGAATAATATATTAATGCAGCCAAATGGATTTCTCCCCAACTTCTCTATTTTCCCGCATGAGGGGACAGAGAGGTGGGGCGGGGTTGCTGATTAATTGAAGTGGCCTAGCTATGGATATGCTGTGTCTCATTGCATTGCTTCTGACCCAGGGCAGTGGGCAGGACACAGGGATGATCCATTATCCATAAGGAGCTAAGATGAAAGGGAAACAAGGATATATGCTTATCCATAAGGAACTAAGATGAAAGGGAAACAAGGATATATGCTTATCCATAAGGAGCTAAGATGAAAGGGAAACAAGGATATATGCCTTTTGACTTGGCATATAGATTAACTCAGTCTTATTCCAGCAAATGAAACAGCAGGCCCTACTCTGAATGTGCTGTATCTTGCTGCATTGCCTCTGACTCAGGCATTGTGCGAGAGACAGGCATGACCCTTCATCCATTTGGAGCTAAGATGGAAAATAGTGGTAATAGACTATCTTGTATTACATCAGTCATGTTTTAATAAAATCTTTTTCTTCACAAAGAATTTGCAACAGAACCACCATCACTTAGAAGTTCGTGTGCGATGGCTAGAACTGGAGCGTAATAATCTCCGTCAGCTTGTTAACATGTTTGCTGAAAAAGCTGATAGTGAGACATTGTCTTCTGTGCCAGCCAATCTTCAACGCTTCATCCCTAAACCAACTGGAAATGCTGGAAGCATGAGGAGAGAGGTAAGGAATTAAGAATACATAGAATCAAATTGTATATTTGTAAGAATTACAATGTCTCACAACACATCTATAATGCCAGTAGAAAGACCATGAATATAATTTTTATACCAAAATATGCATACATACATACATACATACATATACCAAGGCTTTTTTCCTCTTACAAGGGGGGTAGCCAAAAAGAAAAAGGCATAAAATCATTCCCACCCATTCCAGCCCTGAATACACTCCACACCCTTCCACCCTCCCTCTTATCTTAGCACCTCCTGAATGACCAAAATATGCAGTGTTGGTAATGAACAATAGCTCTAAAGGACCATAATTGAACTACAGTATTTCTTGGGGATCAGATCCATTACAAAGGCAAAAGAAGAGAAAGATTTGGGACTGTTGATAAAAGGCATACCGTCACTTGACAATTCTCACCAGTAAAATTGTGGTAGAGACATATTAATTGCTACAGAAAATTAAGTTGGCTTTTCACTACATGGATAAAGAGATGATGCAAAAATCTATAGACACCCTAATCCAACACTGGAATATACATCACTTTTGTAGTCCTTGTATTTCCTGCCAAAACAAGATGATACAGAGATTTCCTGTTCAGGAAATAACATTGGAACAGTGTATTATGTTGGAACCTAGATGATTTTTCCCCACAGCAGAATTAGCTTTTGGTTATGAAGGTGTTGATAACTGTACACATACTCAGCAGTAATTATAAGAATATTGTGATAGTAACAAGGAGAGTGTTGGTTTGTTGTGTTGTTAAATATAATTTTGTAGTATTGGGGAGAGACACCCTGTATTTACCAATTGCATTTCCTTAATTGAAGTATACAGGAAAGGAGCAATGCTTGTTGGGTACTGTCTCCTATTCTCTAAGAAATTAAGAAAGGAAGAGGAGGCAAATCACGTAGAGAAGAAAAGGTAAAAGGTGCAGATGGAGAGATAATGGAAGAGAAGGCAGTAAGAGGAAGATGGGCAGAATTATTGTAGGGAGTTGCTAAATGTGAAGGAGGATAGGGAGGGAAAGATAGTTGCAGTGGGAAGTGCTAAGAAAACAACTGTGATGAGTGAGGAAAATGGAGGAGAAATAAGGAAGGATGAAATGAAGGCAGTTGTTAAGATGATGAGAGCAGGTAAGGCACTTGGTCTGGATGGATGCCATGCATACATACATACATATACCAAGGCTTTTTCCCCCTTACTAGGGAGGTAGCCAAAAAGGAAAAGGCATAAAATCATTCCCACCCATTCCATCCCCAGAAACACTCCACACCCCTCCACCCTCCCTCCCATCTTAGCACCTCCTAGATGATGGGTCATCCCTGCACCCTGTCCACTGCCCTGGGTCAGAAGCAGTGTCACAAGACACAGCACATCCACAGCAAGGCCGCTTCATTAAATCGGTGACCCCCCCTCTCCGTCCCCCCATATAAAGGAGAGGATGGAGAGAAATTCCTTCGGGCTGCGTCAAAATTTTGCTCACACACACACTACCTCACCCCCCATCCCCCCGTCCATTCCACCTCATGCATCACAACCTTTTCCATATACAACCATTCTCCATTCACCCCTGTCTTCTGTCCTTTCCCGTCCTTCCTCAACAGACATTCCCCTCTTCCCCAAAACCCCCTTCACCCCATCCATCCACATCCTAGGACGTCCCCTCATGTTCACTCCCTCCACATCTGCCTTCCATACCTCCTTTACTAGTCTTTCTTCACTCATTCTTTCCATGTGTCCAAACCATCCTAATACTCTTTCATCAACCCTATCTCCCAACTCCCTTTCCACCCCTGTTCTCCTCCTCATTTCTCACTCTATCTAGCCAAGTAACCCCCATCATACTTCTCAGACACTTCATCTCAAACACATTCAAGCTCATCTCTTCCTCTCTTATGTTCCATGTTTCTGCCCCATACAGTGCTGTTGGCACAATCACTCCTTCATACAGTCTCCTCTCAGCATCCATTCCCAAATTTCTATTCCTCATTACACTTTTTAATCCACCAAGGCATTTACTCGCTTCTCTCCACCTTTTCCTGCCACATTTGCACCCAAATATCTAAAACTATCCACTTCCTCCAGTTGCTCTCCCTTAATGCTCACTTCCAGATTACTGCCACTTTCATCCCTTGTACATCTCATCACCTTACTTTAACCCACATTTATCTTCAGCTTTCTTCTATCACACACTCTCCCAAACTCTGTCACCAACTTCCTCAATCCCTCCTCCGATCCTGCCACAAGTGCAGTGTCGTCCGCAAACAACAGCTGGCTCACCTCCCACTTTTCTCCAGTTTCTTTAACCATCTCCAATCCCTGACCCACTACCCTTGCATTTACCTCTCGCACTACCCCATCCATGTATAAGTTGAACAGCCAGGGCGACATAACGCATCCTTGACAAAGTCCCACCTTTACCTCAAACCACTCACTCTCTCCATTTCTGATCCTGACACAAGCTCTACTACTCTCATAAAAACTCTTGACAGCTCCGAGAAGCTTTCCTCCTATCCCGTATATCCGCATAACCTCCCACAGTGCCTTTCTCTCTACCCTGTCGTAAGCCTTTTCCAGATCCATAAAGGCCCAAAAAACATCCTTCCCCTTTCCTATAGCTTTCTCACATATCTGTCTTACCACAAAAATCTGATCTACACAACCTCTACCCATCCTAAATCCACACTGTTCCTCACCAATTACTCCCTCTGTTCCTCTCTTAATCCTCTCAATCAAGATCCTCCCATACTACTAACTACTCCCAACTACACTTAAAAAGCTAATCCCTCTGAAACTACTACATTCACACTTGTCCCCCTTTCCCTTGTAAAGTGGAACTATACAAGCACTCCTCCAGTCCTCTGGCACTCTACCTTCTCTCCAGCAAACATTAAATAACCTCACCAACCAGTCCACCATCACTATACCTCCTTTTTTAAGACATTCTGCATGGCATCCATCCAGACCAGGTGCCTTACCTGCTTTCATCATCTTAACTGCTCCCTTCACTTCATCCTTCCTTATTTCTCCTCCATTATCCTCACTCATCACGGTCATTTTCTTAGCATTTCCCACTGCAGCTATCTTTCCCTCCCTATCCTCCTTCACATTTAGCAACTCCCTAAAATATTCTGCCCATCTTCCCCTTACTG
This sequence comes from Oratosquilla oratoria, assembly GCF_046742065.1. Lineage (NCBI taxonomy): Eukaryota > Metazoa > Arthropoda > Malacostraca > Stomatopoda > Squillidae > Oratosquilla > Oratosquilla oratoria. The sequence goes on from NC_134813.1 coordinate 19,002,636, forward strand.
CCTTCTCTTCCATTATCATCTCTCCATCTGCACCTTTTACCTTTTCTTCTCTACTTGATTTGCCTCCTCTTCCTCTCTTAATTTCTTTCTAAAACATCTTTTTATTACTTTCAAAATTTTCTGTCATACTCTTACCCCATTTCACATCTGCTCTCCTCTTTGCCTCCTTTTACCTTTTGCTTTACTTCTCTTTTCTTTTCTTTGTACCTCTCATATGACTCCCTTGTCCTGTTTTGTAACCAATCTGTGAAAGCTCGCTTCTTCTCTTCTACAACCTTTTTTGTTTCCTCATCCCACCATTCACTACCCTTTCTTCTATTGCCTCCTGTCCTTCTTGTTCCACACACCATCTTTGCACACTTTGTGACTCCCTCCTTGAACCGTCACCATTCCTCCTCCACACCTAGCTCTACTCTATCCTTCACTCCCTCCCACTCCTCCTTCAGCTTCTTGTACTCCTTCTCCTTTTCCTTTAAAGAGTTCACTCTAAGCACCTCCCTACCTTTTGTCCCTTTCCTCTTCCTCCATCTATCCTCCACTCTCAACTTACCTTCCACCAAAAAATGATCTGATATTCCCCCACCCTCTCCCCTTAGCACATGTACATCCTTAACTCTTCCTATCATAATCCTATTTACCACTACATAGTCCATAAACCACTTCCATACTGTGACGCCTATGTAGGCGGCATGAGGAGCAAGTGGGTACTCGATGATGCCGACGTCGGCATCTTGATTATATTTATTGTAGTCGTACCTACGTAACATCCATTCTCTCTAAACTGGCATCATCATATTTTTTGTGGTTATCAAAATACACGGGTGAAAGTGAATGAACGATTGAGCACTGACTTTATTTTTTATAATGCGATTATTATGACGCAACATTGCACATCGGGCAGCTAATGCTGCCAGACGTGCAATGTGCCCCGGAGTGAAGAGGTTAATGCTGTATCTACCACCCTTCCCTCCACCACCCTCTCCCATGTGTACTTATGCTTGACTTTCTTCTGAAACACTGTATTTGCTATCAACTCTCTAGACACATTTCCACCATCAACTATCCACTACGATTCTTTCCTGGAACTCCACATTTCCCAACCACTCCATCAATTGGATAATTTCCTACCCTAGCATTAAGGTCTCCCAGTACTATTACATTGATATTTCTCCCTAAATCCTCTATGCACTCATTTAAATCTATCCAAAAAGCCTCCCTTTCTTCTATGCTTTTTTCACTGCCAGGTCCATATGCACTTACAAAAACCCACATATCCTTTCCCAGTTTGATCTCCATCCACATTATCCCTGAGGAAACCTCGTTCCACTCCACTACACGTTTACCTATCTCTTCACTTACTAGTATAGCCACCCCTTCCCTCCCTTGCCCTCTCCTCACTCCTGATAACCTCCCACTTACACTCCCAAACTTACACTCGCCCTTCCCTTTCAGCTTAGTTTCACTCAAAGCCAACACATCCATCTTTCTTCTCACAAACATACTACCCTTTTCCCTTTTACTCTCATCTGTACCACATCCACGCACATTAAAAGACCCAAACCTTAGGGTGCTGATTGGAAAACTCCCAGACCCTCTTATGTCTTTACTTTTTCTTTTAGGAATGTCCCTTGTGGGGCTACAAGGAGAAGGATGCCTAGTCCCAATCCCCGTCCCTTTCTTCTCACCTTTTACGATCCAAGTGGAATTACTTGATGGCAGTATTCTTTTCCCCCACCAATCCTCTGTTCTAATAGTTCTTTTCATTTCAGGGTTCCCAAGCTCCAGGCTTGGTAAACACAGCCCCAAGGGACAGATGTGAAAATGGGAGCTCAGAAAAGATTGACATATCTACAGAATTACCATCTGTAGATCATATGCTGAGTGTGAGCCCAAGGTCATTCAGCCTAGACCAGAGACTTACACAGCAGTACATGAAGAATTTTAATGAAGCTTGAGAAATCATTTGTTCTTATGACATACCAATCATTGCTGAGTGTCAAGGTGGGGTACTGAATTTGAGTGTTATTTACTATATATTTTGTTCTTTCCAATAGCAGATGGTTTTATTCAGAGCATAGACCTTAGGCTGATTAAGAATAGGCTGTGTTTTCCATTTGAATATGGTCATTAGGATTTTCAAAACAAAATATAGAAAATATACAACCATTGTGAAAAGATATGTTGTGTTGTACCTGATATTAAAAGCTTAATTCACATTTGTTTGGAAGATGACACATAGATATTTTTAAGTGTTGATATGGAAGGATTTGTATAACAACTGCTGGATAAGTGATTCCAATTTCTCCTCTTTGCAGATGTGTGACTTAATTCATTTCTTGAATAGATTATTGGGGCATTAAAAACTTCAGCAATGATGATATGCAGTGCCAAATGAATGACACCACTGCCCAAGATGGTGGAACCAATCTGCCAGTTTGTTAATAAAGTTGCCCTTTCTTCCTCATCCTATTAACTTATATGTATTTTATAGAACATCAGAATTGTAGATTGAAGAGTTTTACAGAACTGTAACCATAGATTTTGAAATAATTGTTTAACATATGTAAATGCAGACAAGTGTTGAAAGAACTCATTACCTGTATAGAAAAAATTAGGCCATTGTTTGATTGTTTTAAAATCATGCTCTACCACTTGTCATCAAAATTTGGTAAATATTATATATATTTTATAATCATATATATTATGAGTAAATAGTTGCTTAGGTTGTGTTATTCTTATTTATATGAAATAATCCAAAAGAGACCACTATGGTATATTAGATGCACATTTTTGTACAGGTTGGACTTTATGTTGATGGTAATCATGGGACCAGCACTGTGCCATTATTTCTGTTTAACCCAATTAAGCACACACATATATTAGAAATACATCGTAAAGTATATATTAGGCACTTACCAATAACATTAATGATAGCTGGGGTGAGTTATACATATCAATGTAAGTATCAAAGGGGATCAACAAGAAACCACTACCAGAAATAGCAGTCATAGTTGCAATAGACACAAGGCTTTTAGCAAAGCCCCCAAACATATAATATTAAAGGTCATTGAGGCAGAATCCACAACAGCTAGAAGAAATGACTAACAAACTTCTTAGTGTAAGGAAAGTGCAGGGTATCTGAAAATAACTTACTATTTGGGATCAAAAGATTGTACATAGGTGTCCCCCAAGGAGTACAATTCAACCTCTTCACAAGTGATATCCTTTCACCAGACCCAAAGCTAATATCAAAGTGCTCACTTTGCTGATAACATATCAATAATATCCCAGCACAGCAACTATAGAACAGCTGTTAAGGACACTCAAACATACATAGACAAACTAGAACAGTACGTACATATACTAATGGCTATTTCCCCCTTACAAGGGAGGTAGCCAAAAACAAAGTGATAGAATTTAATTTGTTATCATCTCCCTTCGATGCCTAGCATGCACACACATGCATGCACACTATGGACACTTGGAAAAAAAAAACCCATAAACTAGAAAGAATTCAAAGAGCAATGACAAAGATGGCACCAACACTCCAATTTGACATACGAACAAAGATTGGATAAACTAAATCTACCAACCCTGGAACAAAGAAAAGAAAGGTGATTTGCTAACCATCTGCAGAATCATGAAAGGGAAATATCTTGATAGAGATGACTTAGGTGGGACAGAAGAAAAACAAGAGGATACTCTCAACTTGTCTTCCACAAAAAAATGATCTGATATCCCCCACTTTCTCCCCTTAGAATATGCACTTACAAAATGCTTCCTACTGTTCTTCTGGTTACGATATGTACATACAAAACACTTCCTACTATTCTCCTGGTTACCACTATGTAGTACATTAATGCCCTGTCTACCACCCTTACATCCACCACCCTCTCCCATGTGTACTTATGCTTGACTTTCTTCCTAAATACTGTATTTGCTATCAACTCTCTAGACACATCTCCATCATCTCTCCACTACAATTTTTTCCTGGAACTCTACACTTCCCATCTACTCTGTCTATTGGTTCATCTACCCTAGCATTAAGATTTCCCAATATCATTACATTGACATTTCTCTCCAAACCCTCTATGCGCTCATTTAAATCTATCCAAAATGCCTCCCTAAGCAACTATTTACTCTACACTCTTCTCACTACCAGGCCCATATGCACTTACAAAAACCCACTTCTCCATTCACAGTTTCACCTTCATCCACATTAACCTTAAAGAAACCTTCCACTCCACCATACATTTACCTATCTCTACACTTACTAGTATAGTCACCCCTTCACTCTCTCATCCTCTCTTCACTCCTGACATCCCAGCTACACTCCCAAACTCAAACTCACACCTACCTTAGTTTCACTCACTGCCAACACATCCATCTTTCTTCTCACAAACATACTGCCTATCTCTTTCCTTTTACTCTCATCTGTACCACATCTACACGTATTAAAAAACCCAAACTTTAGGGTTCTGGTTGGAAAACTCCTCCCCTTTGGGGTTACAGAGAGAAGGATGCTTAGTCCCATCCCTGCCCTGTTTTTGTCGCCTTTTACAACATAAGTAGGAATACTTGGTGGCATTATTCTTTTCCCCCACCACAGGGTTCAGGGAAAAAAGGAAATGAATATTCAGAGAAGTGGTACAGGACAGTATCAAGAGGGGGGGGGGCGCATAACAGAGGGACAGCTGCAGTTTAATAAAGTATCATTTCTCTATAGAGATATCCTCTATCACAGACAAAATTATTTGGGGCTCTGGTCCATAGGGATGTCCCATGACAAACAGAACAGGATCTACATTAGCACATGTGTGTTTAGACCACCCTCCAGCTTAAGAAAATACCAACACAGAATAGGACTAACCACAGTTGCAAATTGCTTCAGATGCAGTCGCCATAAAGAAGAGACTGAGCACTGCATTTTATATTGCTCAACAACACAATATCTCTTCTATGAGTTATTTGTGAGCCAGCCCAGTGACTTTTGCAACAGATTCAGTGGTATCAAAAGGAGATGATACTGTTTTCTTGCTGGGCTTGTGAATTGCTGACAGGTTCTGGAAAGTCTGGAGAAGTTGGATTTTGTTGGTCAGGTAAAGGAATTCTAGGGATGCTGCTAGGAGAATCTTGGATGATATTGTACACTGTGCTCATCCTCTTGAACAGGTCTTCTATTTTTGTTTACTTCATGCATTGCCAGTCCCTATGTACTTCATAGTTTGGTTTACAGGTGGTAAAAGCTAACAAATAAGTTGCAACAGCGAAGTGAATTAAAGCTTCAGGGCTGCCTTACACACAAGTGGCGTTGGCAGTTGTAGTAAAACTGGACTTCAGGGCTGTAGTTTCAGCTGATCTAACTCCTGGATCCTAGTATACTGTAGGCATCACGTTGATGATTGTTTTGAATGTTATGTGGGATTTGTGCTCAGCAGTCCCTGGTTCAAAGCTGGCTCACATCCATTTCATGATTTCAATTATGTTGTTGTCACAAGCAATTTATTCCATAATTTCATAAGTTGTGTTTATTTAGAAACTAATGTTCTAAGGCAGCTATGTACTGATAATTAGTTTTATTGGTCTATCATTTGAGTATTTTTCAGTTGGGTCATCCTCCTCTTTGTCTTTCTATTCTATCTATATACCAAAAGGTTTTCCCCCTTATAAGGGAGGTAGCTAAGTCAGAGGCACATAGCTACTCCCATCCATTTCACTCCCCACCACCACCCTTTCCACCCTTCCCATCTCAGCTCCTCATGGATGATGGGTCATCCCTGCATCTGCCAATTGCCCTGGGTCAAATGCAATGCAGCAAGACAATACATCCAAAGTAAGGCCATTTCACTTAATTGTCGACCCCCCTTCTCTGTCCCCTCATGCCGAAAAATAGAACTTTGGGAAACTTAAGAAATTCTTTCAAAATGCTAATTGGGAAGAGAAATGGACAATCTTGATGGAATTCTATAATGAAGGAGTGAATAAATATGTACCAAGACAGAAACAAGAGGTGTACAGTAAGTGCTGGTTCAACAGAAGATGCAATGATCATAAGTCACAGAAGTCCTTGATAGAAAGGACTTACAAAATTGGGACAAGAAAAACTCAAGAGGACATGAAAAATAAATCAAAAAGATAGTTATAGAAGAGACCTTGAAAAAAAAAAAAAATGACAGAATGGATATCTGGAACAAACTGGACAAAAAAAAATAGTGTGTGCAAAAACCATACATAAATTTAAGGTGACTAAAACAGGAAGGAAGATAGGACTAGGCATCCTACTCTTTGTTGCCCCAAAGGGGACATTTTTAGAAAAAGCAAAGGTGTGAGTCTTTGTCTTACACATCACTTTTATCTTGCCTATCAGGATGTAGGACTGGCTTAACAATTTTGTCAGTTGATAGATGCTGATCCTCAGGATTATAGATTGCCAGCCATTCTTCAAGATCCTCAGCTTTCAAGTCAATCATTGCCTCAAGTTTCATTAAGTGGAAAACCTGCAGCTCCACAGTAGTAGACAATGGTCCTAGGAACCTCCCACAGATCTCTTATGGGAAGAAACTTTGGATTGTTGTCCATATTGTATCAGTGTGGGGCTGTTTCTATGTTATTGGCTCAAAGTTGTTGAGAGAAGAGAGCAATCACCTGTTGTCAGCTCACCATGTGTAAAAAAGTGTAAGAAATACAGATGATAGAGAGTGGTCTTGGGCCCGGTCTGGAGATTGAATGCCAACTCCTCAGGGCTGCACCTCTTGATGGAGGTGAGAGGGTTGATGGGTTTTGAAAATAGGCAACTTTGATGTTCATCTTGCAGGACACCAAATGCAAGTTTCTGGTTACATCATATGTCGCATTATACAAGATTTCCTTCATAGTGCAAACATCCTACCTAAAAGTGAATCTTTTAAAGTTTACCTCTTTTCTTTTTTCACCAGAGGTACTTTTTGAGATACAAGTCCAGGCCAAAGTTTTATCAAGTTTTTTAGTGTTTCACCTACTTCCATGCAGAAGTGGGTATGTAGGCTAAGTGTCATGGATGCCTTTAGAAGCATTGTGTAAATCAACTACAGTGCAGAATCACTAAAAAATTTGCCAGCAAACCCAGAAAATGTCATTATTTTAACACTGTTAAATCCCAAATTCCATCAAATATAGTGCTGTTAAATCATAGTCCAACCTGTACAAGAAGCTGTGAACCTGGTTTCTGAGGAACAACCTCATACAGTCGTATTGTTTGGTGCAATAGCAAAATAAAAAAGACAGAACAGGATGAAATGTAAAATTGTGGCTTCAGGAATGGATTTTTGGCCAATTTATAGTTTGATATTTCAGACATTTGTAACAAAGTGCTATGAAATTAATTTATTTTGAGTGTCTTTGTGTTGCAGTCATCAGTTCTGGCTGAAGTTTAATGTGTGCTCTATAGACATAAGTTGGGTTATAGACAAAAGTATGGTTTTATTATAAAATTCTTGTAATTATAAGGATTGGATATTATCAAGACAGTACTTGCATAGTAAATGCCATTTGATTTTTTAACAAAATTTCATGTAAGTTGAGTGTTCTGAACACTGGTAAATACTTTCAGACTGAGGGTGGTGGTCAGGAGATGGATATTATGATTTTACAAATGGTTTTCAAGAGGACAGTCAAATGGGGAATTTTTGTTTAAGTATAAGTGGAACATGTAAATTGAAATTTTCCATACATTTTTGTAATTTCTGTTCTAGTTCTTGAAATTTTAGATAAAAGAAAAATATATTTATAAGTTAAGAAATGTATTGCTCATATTGTGCCTTCATAATTCATAGAAATAGCTTTTGTGATCTAAAGAGATCTAAAATGAGATATTTATATCCTTTAGAGAAAATTATTACAGCCAGCTAACTCATCAAATTATGCTGAAATCCTGGCTTGATGGCATCATCAAGGAGGCCCTCTGGTCATGTGTTAGGATTATTGTCAAGAGACCTACAACAGATCACAATGAATGTAACAAATGACATAGAAATGTTCAGCCATGCTGACCTAATGAGATTTACATGGTTGGTAATCAAAGTGTATTTGTGTCATGTAGGTTGTAAGACACTCCAGTCTGATTTTTTTAAAGTTAAAGATGCAGAATATTGGTGAAACCCTGATTTAATGGGATGCAATTACTAGACACTTTCCTTTAACATCACAGATTAAAAGATATAAAGCAGCAATTCTTACCTACGGTTTGTGAAGAAAAACTCAGACTGAGACAGAGACCTGCAATCAGTCAATGTGTAGCCTCAGTTGTCTTTTCCTTGAGACTTGCAGCCACGATGTCATGACCAACAAGTTGGCCCACAAATCATTAAGAGAAGAAACTTTGTATTGTTCTCTGATATGTATGAGTGCTGGATAGTGTAAGCTGACATGTTCTGTTTCTTCTTTGTGGTGACTGTATCTGGGACATATGGTGTGTGTTACCAGGCTGATTTTCTGTTTATATTGTTTTAGTGCTGATTGGTGATCTAATACAATCCAACACAATGGATGGTGCTCTCTGGTGGTGCTAGAGTGTATGTACAATTTTAGATGTTTGTGCAGTTGACCTACCTGAGTGCATCAGTATTCCTTGGAATGTCTAGTTAATGCTATATTAAGTAGAACCCCTAAGAGACTGATACATTGTACAAGTGGTGATAGTCCAAAGAAGAAAATAAATTTGTTTGAAATACATTCCCACCTCAATTTCCCAGACTAAAGGTTGCTATGGGGGTGGGAGCAGTCAAAGAACTAGAAAAGTCTGGAAATTTTAAAAGTCTGGCCCCATATATATGTATATATATATATATACTTTCATATATATTTTCATTGTATAATAAACATAAAAAAGAAAAAGAAATTGTCCTATATCCAATACTTCAGAGAGTTTTCATCTCTGTAATGTTGAGAAATTCATCAATTTTATGTTGTGGTGCAAGAGTTAAAAGTAACAATGTGAGGAAAATACTGACAGAATATAAACAGTATTTTCATGCCTAGCCAAGTTTTTCTTTTTATTGGATTAAATAATTTTAAACCAGCTCTGGCTATCAGGCCCTGCTATGGAGATGCATTGAGTTTGGCCCAAATATTGTGGCAGAATATAGGGATGACATGACCCTTCATCCACAAAACCTAAGATGGAGGGACAATGAATATGTTTTTGGATGGGTGAATGCAATTTTCCCATATAAGGAGGGAAAAGGCCTTTTGGTACACTGCACATAGATATGTATATACACATAACTCATTTGTTTGAAAATAGGCTAAAAAAAAATGGTACATAAGGAGGACAACCTTCTGGTGTAATAAACCTGTCTTTTTATCACATGTAATTTACACTTATACATGGATGGGGTAGTGCAAGAGGTAAATGCAAGGGTAGTAGGTCAGGGATTGGAGATGGTTAAAGAAAATGGAGAAAAGTGGGAGGTGAGCCAGCTGTTGTTTGCGGACGACACCGCGCTTGTGGCAGGATCGGAGGAGGGATTGAGGAAGTTGGTGACAGAGTTTGGGAGAGTATGTGATAGAAGAAAGCTAAAGATAATGTGGGTAAAAGTAAGGTGATGAGATGTACAAGGGGTGAAAGTGGCAGTAGACTGGAAGTGAGCATAAAGGGAGAGCGACTGGAGGAAGTGGATAGTTTTAGATACTTGGGTGCAAATGTGGCAGGAAAAGATGGAGTGAAGGTGAAGGTAGAATGTAGATTGAAAGAAGCGAGTAAATGCCTTGGTGGATTGAAGAGTGTAATGAGGAATAGACATTTGGGAATGGATGCTAAGAGGAGACTATATGAAGGAGTGATTGTGCCAACAGCACTGTATGGGACAGAAACATGGAACATAAGAGAGAAGGAGTTTGAATGTGTTTGAGATGAGGTGTCTGAGAAGTATGATGGGGGTTACTAGGCTAGATAGAGTGAGAAATGAGGTGAGGAGGAGAACAGAGGTGGAAAAGGAGTTGGGAGATAGGGTTGATGAAAGAGTATTAGGATGGTTTGGACACATGGAAAGAATGAGTGAAGAAAGACTAGTAAAAGAGGTATGGAAGGCAGATGTGGGGGGAGTGAACATGAGGGGATGTCCTAGGATGAGGTGGATGGATGGGGTGAAGGGGCCTTTGGGGAAGAGGGGAATGTCTGTTGAGGAAGGACGGGAGAGGACAGAAGACGGGTGAATGGAGAATGGTTGTATATGGATGATGTTGTGATGCATGAGGTGGAATGGGCGGGGGGATGAGGTGGTATGTGTGAGCAAAATTTGACGCAGCCCAAAAGGATTTCTCCCCGTCTTCTCCTTTTATGCATGGGGAGACGGAGAGGGGGGGTCGCCGATTTAATGAAGCGGCCTTGCTGTGGATGTGCTGTGTCTTGCGACACTGCTTCTGACCCAGGGCAGTGGACAAGGTGCAGGGATGACCCATCATCCAGGAGGTGCTGAGATGAGAGGGGGTGTGGAGTGTATATAGGGATGGAATGGGTGGAAATGATTTTATGCCTTTCCCTTTTTGGCTACCTCCCTTGTAAGGGGGAAAAAGCCTTGGTATATGTATGTAATTTACACTTGCAGTGGGAAGTGCTGAGAAAATGACAGATGAATGAGGAAAATGGAGGAGAAATGAAGAAAAGATGAGGTGAAAGCAGTTATTAAATTGATGTGAGTAGGTAAGGCACTTGGGTTAGATGGTATCATGTGGAGTGTCTAAAAAATAAGAGAGGTGGACTGTTGAGGTTGTTTAATGTTTGTCTAAAAGAGTGTAGAGTGCCAGAGGACTGGAGGAATGCCTGCATAGTTCCACTTTACTAGGGAAAAGGGGACAAGTGTGAGTGTAGTAGTTTTAGAGGGATCAGTTTATTGAGTGTAGTTGGGATGACTTATGGAAGGGTTTTGACTGAGAAAATTAGGAGAGAAACAGAGGAAGAAATTGGTGAGGAACAGTGTAGGTTTAGGACAGGTAGGGGTTGCATGGATCAGATTTTTGTGATAAGGCAGATATGAGAAAGTTTTAGGAAAAGGGAAGGATTTTGGGGGGGCTTTTCTGGATTTGGAAAAGGCTTATGACTAGATAGACAGGAAGGCACTATGGGAGGTATTGCAGATATATAGAATATGAGGAAAGCTGTTGAGAATAGTCAAGAGTTTTTATGAGAGTAGGTGAGTTTGTGTTAGGATTAGAAATGGAGAGAGAGAGTGGTTTGAGGTAAAGGTGGGTCTTTGCCGGGGATGTGTCATGTTGCCATGTTCAATATACATGAATGGAGTGCTGTGAGAGGTAAATGCAAGAGCAATGGGCCAGGGACTGGGGAAGGTTAAAGAAAATGGATAAAAGTGGGAGATAAACCAGTTGTAGTTTGCTGACAACACAGCACTTGTAGCAGGATCAGAGATTAAGGAAGTTAGTGATGGAGTTTGGGAAGGTGTGCAAAGGAAGTAAGTTGTGGGTAAAAGTAGGTGATGAAATGTACAAGAGGAGAAATTGGCTAGATGGGCAGAACTCCATGGATATGATTTAAGCCTTCAACATGTACCTGGAAAATTGAATATGGTGGCTGACACATTGTCATGCCCAGACACAAAGTGTTTGTCTTCCTCCACAGACTTAAACATTTTTATCCGTGGAGGGGGGATATGTCATGCATGTCATGGTACAGTACACTTCAATGGATTATTGTCATGTGCATCAGAAGAATGGCATGAAAATAGCTAGGAAATAGTAGTAATACATGCACTTAAAGAAGGTTGTCAGTCGCAGATGTACTCCAGGACAAAGGCTTCAAATCCCGCACCATCATCCCAGGATATAAAGCATAGGAAATGGGTATTCACACCAGCACCAGGTCTGAGGATGTGTGGATGAAGATGACACCCAAAAGAAGTGCCACTATGCTCATGACTGTAGAACCGAACAAGTAACAAATTGGTAGCTGATAAATGTTTAAATGCCTTCCTCATGCATAATAAAAGGGAGTTAAATGTCTAAGTTCAGGCAAGTAGGAAAATTTAGAATAAATTAATATATATTAAGTGCTATGCTGCACTCGCATGCAATATCTGTGTGTGTGTGTATTAGAGGGTTGCATGCACTTCTCACATACTGTACATGCATGCCCACTCCCACCCCTGCATATACATTGTAGAAGTGAATAAAGTTTAGTTTTGTACCTCACCTTTATTTATCTCAGGTTGATAGCAAATCCCATGGAAAGGAATATCACACCCTTGCATATGTATTGATAGAAATTGTCCAATTGTGGCTAAATTAGGATTTTTAACCCCTTCCATACGGTGCCGCATACGTAGGCGGCATGAGGAGCAAGTGGATACGCGAGGCTGTGATATCGGCGTCTTGATTATATTTATTGTAGTTGCCCCTACGTAATGACATACTCTCTAAGTCTAAACTGTCTTCATTACATTTTCTATGGTTATCAATATTCACGGGTGAAAGAGAGAACGATCAATATAAGCGGTGACTATATTTTATGATGCGAGTATTATTACGACACATCGTACGTCTAGCAGGTAATTCCAAGGTCTAAATATACAGGTCAGACCGTTTGAATTTTTGTGCGCAGCTTCTGACGTCATTAGGCTGGGTCCATTTTCTCTTTGTGAAACACTGAAGAAAACTGTGAAACGCCAAGGAAGACAGGAACTATAATATTTTATATATTATATATATATATATATTATATATATATATATATTTATATATATATAGACAGGAACTATAATATTTTATATATATTTATATATATATTTTATATAATATTTGTCAGAATATAACTAATTGCGTGGAGCGGTGCGAGCGAAGACAATGTCTTTCCCAAACGACGCACCAGCTTCAACTGACAGCTATAGGACCCGCCAACCCCACTTTGAACAGCCAGGTGACGTTCACGGGCCCGCTGCGCCAACTCCCTCGAAATTCGGTCGGAAGTGGTTAGACCTTATATTCTTAGATCTTGGGTAATTCTGCCCGTGAAATTTTGGTCCGTACTGAAGAGGTCACCTCAACCAACAAAGTTAGGAAAGGAGTTGGAGGTTAAGTTATAGAGATATCTTTATAATATTTTTATGTTTGAGTATTTTTTTTAGAACAAGACAAAGTTTATGTAAATTTTGTCCAAGTAGTAGATGAACAAAAGGATGGCCCTAAGGTGGGTAACCAAGAAAGATTGCATTTTAGCTACATTCAACATTGGTTTTAAGTAATATCGTGTTTGATGCAATAATTTAAAGTACAATTACTAATGAATGGGGAAGACTAGAATGGTAGGTTCTAAGGAGAAGGAAGGAAAGATACTTGCTCTAAGATTTAACTAGTGGAGAATTTGATAAATGGTTTGGTTACAAGTTTGGACTTGAAATATGTATTAGGATGGTTGATTTATGCAAATACAGCATTCAGCAAATGTTATGGATCTGTACTCTGTGCAAGTTTAATAACCTATCTAAGATGGTAGATGATCTGCAGGAGGCAGTGAATAGTTGAATTTGCCCCCATATTAGATTGACTGAGCTTTCTAGTACAAGTACTGATGAGAATCACAATACAAAGATATTGAAAGACATTCCCA
>NC_134813.1:19021229-19126229 GCF_046742065.1 Oratosquilla oratoria
TAATGATAATTAACGATAATGATAATTGACGATAATGATAATTGATGATAATGATAGTTGATGATAATGATAATTGATGATAATGATAATTGATGATAATGATAATTGATGATTATAGTAATAATTAATAAAGTTTATTTGGCAATGAATCAATATACATGAAATGCAGATAATGAAAAGAACACATAGTTTGAAGTAACAATTACAAGTGCAGAGGATAACACAAAAAAGCATGTAAGCTTATTTCCATTGTCCTATGTGCATCCACCACACAAAAGACACAGAGCACCTCACCCCACAATAACAATTCCTAAACAACAACACAATATTTCTTCCCTGAGTGAATTATGGGCCTTCCTGGTGACCCAAGCCAGATACCTAGGAGCTGTGTGTCTCCTGCAAGAGACCTGGAGCAACAGATTGATTGATTGATGAATGTATTGGTTGTGGTCATGTCTACAGGAGTTCTGTTGTTAACAGTACTTATAAATTAGACTCTACTTTAGATTTTAAAATTGTTAGAAAACCCTAACAATATTTGGCATTTATTAAGTGACACTTCTCTCTTCAAATACACTTAATGTACTTATGTGTGTCAAAAATTATTTATTTTGTTGCTACCACAAATACCTAAAATCACATCTTTAATTTCATCATCTTTTCATTCATGACCCTTTCACCCCATTCAAGGATAAGATCAATGGATGGGATGAAAGGGTCTTTGAGCAAGATAGGAATGGCTGTTGAGCAAGGGAGGATGGAGGCGGGTATATGGGTGAGTGGAGGATGGTTGTGTATGAATGATTTTTTTTTTATGCAACCTAAAGGGATTTCTCCCTGTTTTCTCTATTTTCTGCATGAGGGGACAGGGAGGGAGGGGAGGGGTTGCCATGTAAAAAAGTGGCTCTGCTAGGGATGTGCTGTAAAATTTCAGAAACACACAAGTGCAGATATTTAACCTAACCTATTTTTAGAATAAAATGGCATCATTATTATATATAATTGGTAATATTATATTGAAAAGAAATTCCATAGAAAAAAATAATCTTTGAAAAAAAAAGTAGATAAAAAAAGATAATGAAAAAAATTATTAGTGTGCTACTAGAATAGAACCAGTATCTTATTACAGTTTAATCAGTTATCAATTTGATCTTATTACTTCACTACACATGTTTAGGCATGCATAAGCATATAAGCATGTCACTACCAGTATACTTCTCATTTGGAAAATCAACCACAAGGTTGCCAATCTGTGAAATCCTTGTATAAATAATGGGAATGTCTTTCAATACCTCTGTATTGTAATTCTCATCAGTACTCATACTAGAAAGCTCAGTCAATTTAATATGGGGGCAAATTCAACTATTCACTACCTCCTGCAGATCATCTACCATCTTAGGTTATTCAACTTGCATATGGGGGCAAATTCAACTATTCACTGCCTCCTGCAGATCATCTACCATCTTAGGTTATTTAACTTGCACAGAATACAGATCCATAACATTTGCTGAATGCTGTATTTTCATAAATCAACCTTCCTAATACATATTTCAAGTCCAAACTTGTAACCAAACCATTTATCAAATTCTCCACTAGTTAAATCTTAGAGCAAGTATCTTTCCTTCCTTCTGCCTTGTCCTTAGAACCTACCATTCCAATCTTCCCCATTCATTAGTAATTGTACTTTAAATTATTGCATCAAACACTATATTACTTAAAACCAATGTAGCTAAAATGCAATCTTGCTTAGTTACCCACCTTAGGGCCATCCTTTTGTTCATCTACTATTTGGACAAAATCTACATAAACTTTGTCTTGTTCTAAAAAAAATACTCAAACATGAAAATATTATAAAGATATCTCTATAACTAAATCTCCAACTCCTTTCCTAACTTTGTTGGTTGAGGTGACCTCTTCTGTACGGACCAAAATTTCATGGGCAGCATTACCTGTGTAACGTAATATTAGATATTACGTCATATGTGTAATTATGTTATAGAATTGTGTTCCTTTGTATTACATAACTATGTTCATATTTCTTGTCTATGTATGTATTGTAACAATGTTAAGCAGTAACGCCCGTCCACTATATGTAATCTTGCCTACGTGCGGAGAAAGGTGCGCACTCTTGTAGAACAAACAGACAAGCGAAATCCTGAATAGTTCGGAGCGCACAGATTTGACAGTTACTAAATAAGTAGATTGTTCAAGCGAGTCGAGGGTCTTAAAACTACCCATGTTGACGTGTGTTAACTTACCCTCCTCCCCCTCTTTCGCTCACCCGGAAGTATCCCGCTTCCGGTCCAATGGTATATAAGCGGTGGAAATCGCTCACTCCTCGTCATTTTCTCGCATATCGATCTCTTGATAAAAACTGGAAGTTTAGACTCATGAGACGATTGGTGTGAAGTGATCACCCTTTTTGCCTACATTACGTGTCTGATATACATTGCATTACTTTATACTTATATTTGTACTTATTACTTATTTTGATGCATGTTCCTGATCTCTTTGTACTTAGATAGTACCATATTGTATACTTATCTTGTGTTT
This sequence comes from Oratosquilla oratoria, assembly GCF_046742065.1. Taxonomy (NCBI): domain Eukaryota; kingdom Metazoa; phylum Arthropoda; class Malacostraca; order Stomatopoda; family Squillidae; genus Oratosquilla; species Oratosquilla oratoria. The sequence continues at coordinate 19,023,783 of NC_134813.1, forward strand.
CTTATTTGAACGATAATTTCCATATTCTTATAATCGTGTAACGGTCCCATTGACCCTACTGCCCATTCTCTTTTGTGTTGATTGCCTGTAAATATTTTCCATATTAATAATTTCGTTTACTAGTTTTATCGCTAGTTTAATATTCCTTTCCTGGAATCTTCTTTGTTACCTTTACTTCTAGTCTTACGAATTATCTAGGCCCTGACCAGATAGTTCAGTCCTACAGTGGCTTCTAGAAGTGAGCTGGTTCTTAAGCACTTATCCGTTATACGTAACGTCTCTTCACATAACCAGCCCGTCCCGTAACACCTGCTAGACGTACGATGTGTCGTAATAATACTCGCATCATAAAATATAGTCACCGCTTATATCGATCATTCTCTCTTTCACCCGTGAATATTGATAACCATAGAAAATGTGATGAAGACAGTTTAGAGCAGTGGTTCCCAAACTGGGAGAAATTTCCACCTGAGGGGAAATTTGAAGCTACCAGGGGGAAATAATTACACTACCTACTAACTAAAAAAATCTCTGATGGATTTTCTAATTTCTGAGAGAGAGAGAGAATGCCTGTTTATCAGTATATTTGTACATTTGAAAAATAAATTAGTAAATAGTCACAGTGTATTTTAACTACTCTTTTCCTTCCCAGAGAAGGGGGAAATCTGGATAGTTGACCTGGGTGCAGGGGGAAATGACAGAAAAAAGTTTGGGAACCACTGGTTTAGAGAGTATGTCATTACGCAGGGGCAACTACAATAAATATAATCAAGACGCCGATATGGCAGCCTCGCGTATCCACTTGCTCCTCATGCCGCCTACGTATGCGGCACCGTATGGAAGGGGTAAACTCAATTAAATCAGAACTGTGACACAGGTGGTTTGGAACAATTCATATAGATGGTTTGTTGTCCATGCAATGGCACTATAATTAGTGGTGGCATCCTGATCTCTAGGGGAGGGGGGGTACCCTTCAACTGCAGGCAACACCAGGGGAAGGGTGTACCCCCAAGAAGCTGAGGGTTGCCTTGGAAGGGGAGACAGTGAGGTGCCACATCACCCCTGCCATGGTGATTGGTGGCTGAGTCCTAGGCAAAGGATGGCCATGTCTCTACACTCTAGCAGGCAGTAGTGGAGTTTCTGTTGTCCTTTGTCCCCACAGAGTTTACAGCATTCGTGATTGTCTCTTCCTGTGGGTAGCACTTGCCACCCACAGCAACATCTTGGGTGGATCCTGTGGCTGGTAGATTCCACCCTTCTACCCGGAGGCAGGTGGACTGCCTCGAACCTAGTGATAAGGTGGTACCATGGTGTTGATTCCAAAGTATGAAGTTTGCTGCTGTGGTTGGCCCTGACCATTAGTCTGGCCTTTTTATGGCAATGCTCTTGATTTGTGTTATTGTGGGTGTCAGGGAGTGTGTGATTGTGCTGAACCTCATCACTGCCTTGGCATTATCTGCAGTAGTGTTCTTTGGAATCCTGATGTGACTGGGGATCCAGGGAAACATTTCAGACCTTCCATGCTGATCCAAACGATGCAGTGAGTGCTGGGTTGATGTTGTTAAATAGATATCATCTGTTGCCTTTGCAGACCAAATGATGTCAATAGCACCCCTTGAGTATGTGTTGATCATGACTAGCCCCTGCCCAAGAGAGAGGGCATGGCCCAGGGCCTTAGAGATGACAGTAAGCTCCATCTGAAGAGTAGAGCTTCTACCACTCATTCTTCATGGCACGGTCACTCCATCGGCAGTCATAAAAGCTGTGCCACACTTTCCAGTGATGGGATTCACAGAGCCATCCATGTAGTACGACAAGCGTGCATGGGGGGGGGGGGGGTGATGGACCTGTAACACTTTGAGTATATATTTCCATTTTCACCTCTGATGAGACTAGGCATCCTGCTCTCTGTAACCCTGAGGGGTACATTCCTATGTGAAGTCAAGGCAAAAGAGGGTCTAAGAGGAGTTTTCCAAACAGAATCCTAAGGTTTGGTCTTTTTATGTGTGTGTAGTATAGATGAGAGTAAAAGGGAGGAGACAGGCAGTATGCCTGTGAGAAGGAAGATGAATGTGTTGATATCAAGTGAAACTAAGTTGAAAGGGAGGGGTGATTTTGAGTTTGGGGGTATAATGGGGAAGGTGTCAGGAGTAAAGAGAGGATGAGGGAGGGAAGGAGTGGCTCTACTTGTATGCGAGGAGATAGGTAAGTGTGTGGTGGAGTGGAAGGTTTCTTCAAGGTTAATGTGGATGAAGGTGAAACTGGGGAGATGTTTGTCTGTAAGTGCATATGGGCCTAGTAGTGAGAAGAATATAGAAGAAAAGGAGGCTTTTTGGATAAATTTGATTGAGTGCTTAGAGAATTTTGAGAGGAATGTCAATGTAGTGGTCTTTAGGAGATCTCAGTGCTAGAGTAGGGGATGAACTAATAGATGGAATGGTTGAAAAGTGTGGAGTATCAGGTAAAAATTATAGTGGAGAATTAGTGACGAAGATATGTTTAGAAAGAGAACTGATGATAGTTAACACATTGTTTAGGAAATAGGTCAAGTATAAGTACACATGTGAGAGGGCGGTGAATGGGTGGTTGATAAGGATTTAATGGACTATGTGGTGGTATCCAGGAAAAGAGTAGGAAGATTTTTGGATGTCCATGTTCTTAGGGTAGAAAATGGGGGATATCAGATAATTTTTTTTGTGAAAGGTAAAGTGAGAGTGGAGGATGGATGGAGAAAGGAAAATAGCAAAAGGTTGAGAGGTACTTAGAGCAAACTGTATAAATGAGAAGGAAAAGGAAAATTAGTACAAAGAGAAGCTGAGAGAAGTATGGGAGGTGGTGAAGGATAGATTAGAAGTAGGAGTGGAGGAGAAATGAGGGTATTTCAAGGAGCAAGTAACAAGGTGTGCAGAGATGATATGTGGAATGAGGATGATGGGAGGGAATAGAAGGAAGGATGGTGATCTCTTGCAGTCTCCTTTATTCTTATGTTCTTCTTTTATAAAATAGATAAAAAATGGGGGGTGGGTTGCACAATAATTCTATTTCCATGAAAGAAAATAATAAAGAAATTAAATAAAATGAAAATTTTAGTTCTTGATAGTTACGAGCTATTCCTCTGAGATATTCCAGTGTTTCTTTCGCCATCGTATTCATGAACAATTGGTGGTGGGCAACCCGCTATCAGCTGTTAAGAGTTCATAAGAAAGCAGAGTAACATTGGTAAGACATTACCTTGAGTTTAATTATTCGTTTAATTCACCTTTTGGTTTCTGTTGTCCTTTGTTGTTTGTTACATAGGGTGGCCAGACGTCCTCCTTTATGCCGGACAGTCCTCCTTTTGAGCACTTTGTCCTCCATCCGGCGCAACCTCACGCCGGACGTGCATTTGTCCTCCTTAGGGGGTGTAAAATAGATAAATAAACAAATAAATAATAAAATGAATAAAGAATATGGAAATAAATCAATAACCCTAGGTATACAATAATGCCGTACAATTAAATTATGTGGGAGTACCCAGCCCAAGGTCAACGTTGGAACTCAGCAGCCGAAGTAGACAGGAACTGCACAGGACCAATGTTGTGAACAGACAGGAACTGCACAGGACCAATGTTGTGAACGTGTGATTGCATGATTCACATCTCACCTCAGGCTGCAGTCCTGAGGTGGCCACGGTGCAGTGTGGTTTGACAATTAATTTATGAGTTTAAGGAGTCTGAAAATACCGAAAAGATAGACTTTGTTTAACTCTGACTGGGCCAAAAAGTGGCAATCAAGGTGAGGATACAACTAGGTTTTGTGTTGTAACTTAGTAAGAAATACAGGTATTTGTTTTTTATCGGTTTCATTAGAAGTGAAAAATGTTATTCACTTTGTTTCTTCTATATATATATATATATATATATATATATATATATATATATATATATATATATATATACATATATATATATATATATATATATATATATATATATATATATATATATATATTACTGTATATCATAATCATCGATATGCAGTGTCCTTTTTGGAAATGGCCATCCTATGTTTGTATCATTAGAAAAAGGGCGAATATGGCTTATAACGGCTGTAAGAATTGGTAAGACCGGCTCAGGCGTTGTGAGGAAAATATTTAACTTCTCACTGAATGGAGACTAATGTAAAATGAATAAATGATATAAATAAGTGAATAAGTAGATAGATGAACGAATAGATAAACAAAGAAACAGATAGATAAATTAGATAAATCAACAAATCAAATAAACAATAAATCACTTAAATTTTACTATCCCTACGTTCTGCTACTGCCCTTGATAAATCTCCTTTACATCTATGACTCCACCTCTTCAGTGTGATATTGTCCCCATGGATAGAAGCGTTGGTTGTTGCTGACAAAACATTTCCTTGAATCTAGGACAGTTGCGTCCCGGATAATTGAGTCACGGACAACTGCGTACCAGGACAATTGCGTCTTGGATAATTGAGTCACGGACAACTGCGTACCAGGACAATTGCGTACCAGGACAATTGCGTCCCGGATAATTGAGTCACGGACAACTGCGTACCAGGACAATTGCGTACCAGGACAATTGCGTCCCGGATAATTGAGTCACGGACAACTGCGTACCAGGACAATTGCGTATCTGGACAATTGCAGCTGTCTGTTCATCTTGAATGCGACACCCATTCCTCGCCAGTCTATTATCTTAATAATCAATTTGTTCATACGTTAGTAATATTGTTCTGGTTTTTTGTTTGTTACATTTCTCAATCTAACAATTTCTCATTATCTTTATATTTGTTCACTAATTTAATTTTTCTCTGGGAATAATGGATGACTCTTACAAGAGGTGACTTGTTGAAAGAAAATTTTAATAATAAGAAATATGCTGTGAATCCTTTTTTTTCGCATCCAGGCGGATGCTAGGGAGGCCTAGCTAGCCTTGGGCATGAGCACGCTCTCCCGACCCCTTTTCTGATACACTGTTGCCAGGCGGAGAAAAGACCAGGCAAAACAATACAGACAACACATCTTGGTATATACATAAGAATATACAGAAACAAGAGAACAGTTACAAATAATGAGGAATATGCGTGCAAAATGGTTAAGGGTAACGTTACACTAAGTACCCTAATGCTATGACACGTACAATTGGCATAGACGCATACGCCTGTAGCGTACGCCTAATGACGTATATATAATCGGTTATATAATTGTGTACAGGGCACTAATATAATGTAATGACTACATAGGCTTACTTATGCAATACTTTTACAATAAATATATGTTGATATTAAATACTCATGTATAATAAAGAAGTATTACATATACAATAACTAAGAAAGGAAGGACTTGCCACATATCAATATTTTGTGTCGAATGATTGCCCAGCGCGATCTTACCATTGCTGCACACACAATTGATCCATACATGGCGCAGCGCAATTGACCAATAGCGCAAATCGGTGTGTGAGCTTGAGAGAAGTTCTTGAAAAATCTCTCTGAGGCCGGCAATTAAACTAATCTTGCTTTCCTCTTTGAATTTGTCTATTTTCTTAGTACCAACAATACAGTCTTATCAAAGTTCTACAACAATCATCTCCAACATGCAGGTATTTAACAAATTTAATTTTCCTTGAGTACGACAAATCGTGAATAAAGTTCTTATAATATTTTAATATATAGATCAAATAATAAATGTACGACAATACAACTGAAATAGTTTTGGAACGTCTTCATTCCCGCTTCTAAAAACTAACGAAACTTGCAATGACTTCAGAGCCCAAGTAAAGGGCTTAACTAAAATAAACTCGAGCAACCTTGTACATACAATCTTTAACAACATATATATAAGGAGAGAGTGACAGGGAAAAAGAGAAAATAATCAAATGAAGACAGATTTTTACTGGAGAGGGATACATCGGTGGAGAAAGTGGTATGACAGACAAAATGAAGAGGAAAAGAAGTAACGAAATTAAAAAAAATTGTCAGTAGCGTACTCAAATACATATGGGTTGATTTCAGCATGTGAATGATAATGGGGGAAGAACTAGACAAAATATGTTTTGTCGAGACCAGACTTAATTATGCAGAACAGAAAAGAAACAATTGGCAGAATTGTTACAAAAAAGGCGGACAAAGTAGGAAAGGGAGAAGGCAATGCCGAGGTAATGAACATAAAATTACACCTGGGGGAAATAGTGAATGATTTCGCAGATGCGCATGTCACACTAGATACGAGCATAGAATGAGGAAGAACATAAAAAAGAATATGCTTGGTACAGACAACCGATTAAAGAAAACGACTGAAAAAGACTAACACTGGTGCGAGACTAAATTGGGAGAGATGAAATGAAAGGTCTGGGAAACAGATGAGAGAAATCAATGGGTAACAAATACGCTGTTGAATATAACAACGGATAACGTAATGATCCAGTGGGTGAAATGTCCAGAATATAGAGGCGACGATAAGCCAACAAAGCTGGGTTTAATCTTCACAACATGAACCGATGCGACTGAATTGCTGAAGTGCGAGTGTCCCGTTGAGAAACGTAATCATATGGTTTTCGAATTTATTTTGGAAGTAGTGAAGGTAGAAATAAGAAAAGTCATACAGAAAAAGAAGGTACATATATATATATATATATATATATATATATATATATATATATATATATATATACATACATAATACTGATGACCCACTTTCGGAGAATAGGCGAAGGTATAGAGATCTGTATATTTCGATCACTTACTGTGATCCTCTTCATATCTGCTGAAGAGGATCACAGTGATCGAAATATACAGATCTCTATACCTTCGCCTATTCTTCTCCGAAAGTGGGTCATCAGTATTATTTTACAAATGTGCTACGACATAACTTTGTTGATATATATATATATATATATATATATAATATATATACACAGGACTGAAAAACTAGGCGATATGAAAAAATAAAATATTGGGATGGATGAAAATAGGATGAAAGAACATCAAGATGACATCAAAACACTTCAGAAATAAAACTGTTTAAATGATGTTAGGAAGGGTGGCCTTCCAAATAAATGTGTAAATCTGTGAAACAAATTGGAGGAAATTTTTGGCTGATAGTATGAATAAATGGGAAGAAAGGTTTGGTAGATAGATACAGACTTCCATGAGAACTGCGACATGGGAAAAGGCTTGACGACATTCATACATTAATACTGGTATTCTCTTGTATCCATTGATGATGCTAATCACCAGATTCCGTGTTTGGTAAAAGGGTCCAGAGTGTAATTTGCACATTTCAGCCAAAATCTTTTGGAATTCTAAATACATAGTTTTTACTTGAGCTGTCGCTCTCGTTTGTATTCCGTCGATATTATACCAACTTTTTTCCAATGAATACGAAAAAGTTAAAAAAAAAAAAAAAATAGAACTTATTGTAAATAACATTTGTATTACCACGCATTAAAAGAAGTGATGTCGAAAGGGACCATCAGATGTTCTTGTGTATATTAATTCAAATATCAGTCGTAGATATTCAATGAACAATGTTGAACTCTAGCCTGACAGTGGTGTAGATGTAGAAAAAAAAAGCGAAAGCCTTTCCTTCCTGCCGATTGCATATGCGGTTATTCATTTGTATGTGTACGGACGAGCAAAAGGATTGTTTTAGAGAAATCTATATATTTCATCTGTCGATAATATAATGCAACTTGGATTTCGTGCGCTGAAGACGGTGCGTGCCTGAGTGCATGTGCATACCTAATTCTTCGTACTTAATTGTGCAATACAGGATAGAAATTACGCTCGATCTGCTCCATCTCGCCTTACAGCTCTGGCCTCATTTCGCAGTATCCATCTTTAGTTGATCAGCCACGAATTCTTTGCATGCTGCACACACACTTTTTGCCGCCAAACCATTCCATTTGCCCTTAGCCGTATGTGGGAACCAGAAGCTTTTGATATTCCACTCTCTTCTGCATTCTACATCTGTGCCCTATTGGTTCATATATTACCCTTGAGAATGATGAAACCTTATTTATGTGCGGCTATGGCTGAAAGCTCGTGAGAAGGCAGTACGGGGAGCCACGGGCAATACAGGGCAGAGCGCTCGAACAAGTTGACTTTCTACGCCTCTCTCAACGTGGTCGCCCCTCATTGAGCGAGTTGTTAGTAGTTAGGTACGTTGGTCTGGGATTCGCAAGTAATGTAATCTCCACACGTTTCATATTCATTTATATTATCTAAAATTACTGAATAGGCTACCCGGGAGAAATTTCAACACATACAGACAGTGCATAAAAATACATCCAATTACCCGAACTTACGGAAATTCCTCCTCTTCACTTTTCATACGTGACCTGGCTCCCACTTTCGTAGCCCATGCCAACCGCCCTTTCCACCCACCCCCCCGATTCCCCCTTCCTCTGTGCTGAACGCTAAACTCAATGCCCGCTTACACCCCCCCCCAAAAAAAAAAAAATGTCTGAGATGATGTGTCGCGATTTTAATTTCTTAATTAAAAAAACAAAAAAATCCTCATATCTCACGATGCTCAGGAACCTGTATTTCGGAGCTCTCTCCCCCTTATAACGTCCAATCTAGAATATAAATTTTTATCAGCTAGACATATAGAGACATGGATAGGAAGCCGCAACCGCGGATTTGTAATCGGAGGATGTCATGGTTCGCGGGCCTTGCAAGGCAGGTGAAGGGCATCACTTCAACCCGACCCTGCACTCCGACAGGTCAATTGCCATTTCGTTCCTTTCCCCCCACCCCTGTTTAGTTTTTCTCTTTAACCTCGATATTACAGCAGTGATTTAGATTTTTTTGTGATTAATAGACATTAACACGACTCTGCACTCCGACAGGTCCGTAAATATTAACCAGTGCGTTCTGTTAAATTGAATCACTACTCACCATACATACATTTACAAAAGGTGACATTCTCTTTTGTTTTGTGAAATATACCATGTTTGGTGTCATACATTTCCAACCCCCAACCCCCAACTAAGGCGGTACTATGACATTAATTAGAACAGTGTAATCAGACACTAAACCCGTAGGGGACCCGGTGAGGCCGCTAACTGCCCACTGATGGTCTAGGGCAGAGGTGATGAACCTGCGGCCTTCCGGGCCATCAAGTGCGGCCTTCTGCGGCCTTTGATATACATATTATCTTTTTAAAAGACACTGAATATTTCTAGTCTGAAATCATTATACACCTGAAACTTATAATATAATAAAAGGGGTAAAATAATTGAAGAAAAAAAATCAGTGCGGCCTTTAAGTGGGACGATGAATTGTAAGGTGGCCTTCATGCACAAAAAGGTTCCCCACCTCTGGTTTAGGGATATATTGTACTGAAGTGCAGTGATACATACATGTATGTCCATGTATCTTGTGTGTACACCTTTCGTAGAGGAAACGGCCGGCGGATGGAAAATGTTGTTTCGCTTTGACCAATCTACGCTACATTTTAATTTTCTTTGTCAAATGTAATAAGATTAACAAGCTTGACATCTTGTAACAGTTACCATAAGTCTAGAAGAGAGTTCTGTTATAATATAAATATTATATTTAGAAATTATGTATGTTCATAAAAGGAAAGAAAATATTAAAATGGTTATTGGCAATTATCACGAAAATATTCTTGTTTTTCTCTCTCATAATATCACCCTCGACACCACACTACAGTAATGCACCACTAATTATTGTGGACCACTCTTTTTGACGGCACAGCTACAAAAGATAACTATATCTATGGAATACACAAGATATGTAATGAGTAAAAGTATGATGAATAACCTATATTATATGGTAATTACGGTTTGATCATTCAAGATAAAGTCTGATAACTTACTTGGTAGCGTTCTCAGACTAGTGGTCTGAAATAAGGTTGAACTTGAAGGCTTCTGGTGTGAAGACGTAAAAAAAAAGTCCCTTGCCGAGAGGTTTTAAGAGTGGTCTGTCAGGAACCAGAGCTCTGGGTGATCCTCTGTTCAGACCCGACGATACTGTGAGTATTCGGCGGGACTCTTACGTGTTCGAAAAAAGCTCGAAGCCACGGGTTAACTTTTAAGTAATTTATCAAAGTTTCCCGATTTATCAAACCATAATGACTTCATAGATTTAATGAATAAATAAAGAGGAGGGGAGTTTAATCGTATTCTATTTAAAGTTACGACAGGCGTGGTTCGAAGTTTCAGGTTAGGGTCCTGAATCGAAAGAAAATAACACCTCGAGGGAAAGTTCCCGAGCCGAGGTAAGCACTAATATTCCCAATAATAATGACCACAATTACGGCATGTGACGGCTGCAGCAATAAACGACGGTCTCTCCTCAGTGAATGAGTTCGCGGGTTGCTTGTAGTAATATAAACAATTTTGTTAGGTGTAAGAATCAAATATGTTGCATTAGGAAGATAAGGTTACTGTCAACTCTCATATACGTTAGACATGAAGTATGAGTACACGATTAACTAATACTACATGGCATTATCAAAAAACATTACAGCCATTGTTATTACCAACAGGAAAGGTGTAAAACCGACTTCGAAAGGAATGAGCAAGGTCTACCGAAACTATTAGTAAACATTAAAAGCTCTAAATCCATAGCAGTAATTTTGAGTCTTCTTTGACGCATTTTATTGTAACATTACATGTAACAAACCAGTTGCCGAAGATTTTCTCATACATCATTTTCGTGGCTGACAAACACAAAACAACATTTATACATTTATTATTATTGTTGATTATAATGATCATTAATAGCACTACTCTGATATGGCACTCACTCATACTGTTTTGTTACCCGTAAACATTTGTTGTTCCTTTGCTGCAATGTTCCTTATTGTGATGGTGCTCAATTTTTGGTCTCAATATCCTGTGTTCCGAACATAATATTAGCAAAACTATAACAATGTTTATGTGTCATGTGTGTACTTACTGGTATTACGCATGACTGTCTCTGGTCCCCTTAACCCCCTACGGATGTTGTCTGTGTAAGTGTAGAAAAACAATCTAAAGAAGACCACGATGGAAATAAGCGTACATGCTTTTTTGTGTTATTCTCGGCAATTTGCAATAATTATTTTGAACCATGTGTTCTTGTCATTATCTGCACTTCATGTATATTGATTCTTTGCCAAATAAATTTATTATTTTTGTTCAAGTGGATCAAAGGCTTAAACAAGGGCGATGCAAACAAGGTCATCATATTAAAACAACAGGGCAGGACTCGCAGTAATGGATATAAATTGGACAAATTTAGATTTAAAAAGGAAATAGGTAAGAATTGGTTTACTAATAGGGTGGTCGACGAATGGAATAAACTTAGTAACCATGTAGTAAGTGCTGAAACTACCAGTTGTTTTAAGAAACGATTAGACAACTTTATGGATGGGGATGACAGGTGGTGATGGATACGGAGCTGCCTAGTGTAGGCCTTATGGTCTCTTGCAGTCTCATTCATTCTTATGTTCTTCTTCTTATATGATCATTATTATTATTATTATCATCATCATCATTATTATTATTATCATTGCCACCATCATCATCATCATCATTATCATCATCATCATTGTTGTTATTATTATTATAATAATGATTTATTAGTTATATGTCAATTTATTATTATTTACTATTTACCTGTTTTGTTTACCATCTAACTATACCTATGCATTTATTTATGCATTTTGTTATTTACATTATTATAGTTTTTATTTATTAATTTATTATTATTAGGATTTTTTCGCATCCGACCTAGATATGGACCAAAAGGTCTCCTGTCGGCATGCTCCGCCTTTGTAAAATCCTTTGTAATATTAGATTAATTGTAGAGATGTTTTACTTACATAGGTGATGCAGTAAAAATGTACAGAAATAAGGGCTCATATGAACCCAGTATGCAGTGCAATCTTGATATTACCCTTCGTTTTAATATGCTCTGCAGTACGTTAGCGTTCCTTTGGAAGTAACCATAAATCTCCTCTTTAACTGGTAGCGCGATAAATGGACATTACTTGTAAAAAGCCTCAGACATCTGTTCGTACGAAGTAAGATAGTTCTCTCAGTACTTTTATTACTGCGTTTTAATCTAACATTTGAATTAATATTTTATTTCGTGTGACGTTTACCAGTCACTACGGTCGCAGAAAAATGATCAATCTTAATATAATCGTTCAAATCAAAGTAAGCAGATTTTGACTATTGCCCCAGGGATGCCGTTTTGTAGGAATTTCCCACAAATTTGTGGGAGAAATTTGCTCACATGGGATGTTTTGTGGGAGGACTTTAACACCTCAATATCTGTGGGATTTTTGTGTGGCTATTTTGCATTTTTGTTGGAGGTCTCATGGGAATTTTGATTTTTGTGGAATTTTTATGGGATTTCAAGTAAATGTTAAAATAATAGTAATAATATTAGTGCAAAAGTACATACACAGCTAAATAAGGCAAGACACCCCGTCAATTTTCAAATATGTATCAGCCAAGTATCAACAGAAACGGTTATAGCTGGCCCGGGCCTGGCGATGGGGGGTGGGGGGTGGCATTGGTGTTCTCATAAATTCGTATTTCGTGTTGCCACTCCTTTTGTTTTCCTTCTGGATCTAGTATTTTTTTGCTTTGATCTTGGAATCTTGTAGTTTTTTTCTGAAAACACCACAAATCTTGTATTTTTTCATTAACCAAGATAAAAATGTGACAAGTGCCCTAAATTTGTAGATAAATAGGCACTGGTAAAGAAATTAAGACTACCGAATACCGATTATATTCTAGCTAAGTCTATCCTAATAAGGAAAACATCACATTTAATCTTTATTGCTAAATGTCTAGTTATATGATGTATGTATACGTACAGAACCTATAGAGGTAAAGGAGAACGTTTTGCACGTCTCATAGGACCCCAAGCGTGATTTCATATAGAGCGTGTGAGAGCGGACAGTGGAGAGTAGGACCAACGTACAGAACGAATTACGAAATTTGAATTGAGTGCGCAGTAAGACTCGTACGTACCAAACGTAGACCTTAAGTGACGACATACAGTTTCCATAAAGTAGGTGGACAGGAACAATCACTTTCTACCGTTTAGTACCTCTAAGGGATGCAAAAGCAGACACTATTTATATAACTGTCAAAAACTGTTTGATGGAAGATGGATTAGATGTTAACAAATTGATAGGTATAGGCACATATGGGGCAAATTCAATTGTAGGTCGTCATCACTCATAACATTATTGAAGAATGACAACCCTGAAATAACTCTTATTAGATGTGTGTGTCATTCCCTGCATCTAGCTGCAAGTAAGATGTGTGTGTCATTCCCTGCATCTAGCTGCAAGTAAGGCATGTGAAAACCTCCCCGCTAGCACACGTTGGTTGTCCCGTTTGGAGGCAATCAGCGTTATCCTTGCTTGATCAATGGGACTCGCTAAAACTGCATTTTGAAATGTGTGAAACAAGTGAGCGTTGCTACACAGCAAAACAACTAATCTTAGCATACAATGATCCTCATAATAAGTTGTACCTTTTACATGTTCAGAAAGTACTTAGGAGGTGGTGAGAGTCAACACACTTTTCCAAGGCCAAAATGTTGAGGCAGCTAAACTTACTGAAGACCTGATCGATATGTATCGTAATATTATGCATATGGTGGTAGAATCAGGTCACTTATCAAAATGTGCCAAAGAAGATCTCCCTTCTTTGAAATTTCAGAATTATATTTTGCCTTTGAATGCTATCAATTTTGGTTATGAATTCAACACATTTGCAGGCTCTTGTACCTTAACCAATAAACAGTTGATTTACGTCAAAGAGAAATGTAAAGAGTTTGTACTTGAGTTGATTAATCAAGTGCAGCTGCGCCTGCCAGATAATGTTGACACCCTACTTCTTTTACAGAAATTGCATCCTCGTGTAGCCACTTCTCAAATCAAGGGTTCTATTGCAACTATTGCTTTCAGGCACAGATCTATAGTTAGAGATATAGATGAACTAGAAAATTAATGGGGTGTACTTCCTTGAGCAATGGCCAAAATCATGTTTGGAAAGCAGTGTTGCATTTTGGGCAGAGGTATATGAAAAACTTGATTCTGCAGGTAACCGGAAGTTCCCTAATATTTCTGCCTTCGCCTTGGCATTATTGTCTTTGCCTTCCTCAAATGCAAATGTGGAAAGGGTATTTTCGGTTATGAACATCGTGCACTCAAAAGTAAGGAACAACTTTAATGTACGATCCGTTGAGGCTATTTTGTAAATTAGGTATGGCTTGCCTCTTCAGGGTTCATCTTGTGTTGACTTTATTCCCACTGAAGACATGTTAAAGAGCTTTTTTGCTAAGGCTGAAGAAAAAACACAAGAAAATCAAGACATTGTTTATTTGGAAGTAGACATAGAATGAAATTGTATTTTGAAAACCATTTTTTTTTTAATAATTTCAATGCAGTTTTAGAAGAAATCATTACAACTTAATTTCAATGTAAAAGACAATACTTTATTTTTATTCTGAATTATATCTTTCATACATTCATGTTTAAACTGCTTACCATTATTTTTGTGTAGAATTTGATTAAATATATGTTGAAATGAACTTATTTGTGTTTATAATAATTCCTTCTTTTTGTGGGAAAAAAAATGTGGGAATTCAGATTTCCTTGTGGGAATTTTGTGGAAAAAAATCATCCATTTGTGGGAACTGGCACAGATCAGAGTGGCAACCTTGTATTGCCCAGTCCTTCTACACAAGAGCTTTTTTCAGAGGGAGGTAAAATGCTAGTATTTTCTGTATCTATAAAGACATGGGGTGTGGATATTTTAATCGCATCTGAATAAGATAATATATATTTTTCAAAGAATATCATTACAGAATAAAATGCCCTGAACAAACTATTAGGAAGAATCAAAACGAAACCGTAATACATTCATGTTCTCGTTGCTGTATGTTTGATGCATAACGATCGACAGATGACCGTTGAGCAATGCATTTCCATCACCGATATTTCTTTTCTTTTTTTCATTCTTTTCTGAAGACTTCGCAACATGGCAGTTAATTCACATGGAGGCCAAGGTAAAGTCCTTCTCTGATGTCTCGGGTTGATTAACTATCTAATAACTGCCCAGAGGAAGAGTTCCGGGTAGAGAGCAAGTAAATTCCAATTATTCCGAGTAAAATATATCGTTGTCAAACATAACTTGGATACAATTAGAACCGCTGTCTCCTACCCACTTCTTAAGCATTTCATTAATTCCATGAAGCTTCATAATGTATAATTATAACTTATTGTGACAAGTGCCAAAATATCTTACAATGCAAATGAGAGTAAACTAGGGTTGTATGGGAATTTGTCGATAGAAATTTCAAGGTTGGAGTACATTTGCTCCTCGAATACATAATTTCATGTCATTCTATACACCAAATTCAACAGTGTTCCATAGCAGTGAGGATATTAGTGTTTCCACGCGTCTCTACAACACAAACAGTACTGAAAAGAAAAAGTAACAAATATATTAAGGTGAAAAGATCAAATTTAAACATTATCAACAATAGATGATGCACCCCTTCTGTCATATCTCTTTTTCTCTCTCTTCCCTTTATCTTCCACTTTCTCATTCTTGAACTGTGTGTGTGGACATCTAAAAGTTTCATTTCAACGAGCGACTTATGGGGTGCCAAACGATAAAATTGATAAATGATAATTCCTCTTTAAGGCGGTATTACACCGGTAAATTTTGCATGAGCTCATCACAGAGCGCTCCGAAAATTCCAGCAATCATATCGCAAAACTAATCACACGGCACGGGCTATGCTTAACCAAACCGTTAGCAAGTTTGTGTGTTTACAAACGGGGTCCCATTCTTTTTGTGATCAGCTGATATACAAAGCACACACTCTCTTTTATATGTCTACCACAAGACAGCAGAAGGCACTAATGGCTAAGGCCATGGTTGTTATCGCAATGGCAGAACACAAAGAGTCTGCAGGTGGTGAAAAAACAAAAAGAGAAGAAAAGTATTGACTCGACCGTGGCTAACAAGACGTGAAGATGGAAGCCAGTATAACAATCTCTTTCAAGAACTGGCACTTGAAGACCAAGATGGGTACATAAATTGAATGCGGCTGGACAGAAACCAGTTGCTGGAGGTGTTGGAGATGATAATACCTGTCATAGCTAAACAAGACACCAAGATGAGAGCTGCGGTTCCCCCACAGGATAGACCGGCCATCACACTGCGTTACCTAGCTATAGGTAGTGGGTTAAAGCTCTGTGAAGGTGATCTTACGGGTGGCCGAAAGCAGTGGGCTCGAATCCTGCATGCGACTGCCATAAAGATTATCGGATTGATGTCGCTGTTACTAGCGAATTTTTCTCATAATTACAATGGCGAAAAGCGTGAAAGGGATTCGTTCCGATCTTTACCCCTTGCCAACTGGTGGGCTTGGGCCTTGTGTAAAACAGGAATTGGGGTCGCAGATTAGTGATCTTTCCTATCCACGAGAATCAGATCGATTCCGAGTTTCAAGGCTTTTACAGTCTCTGTTGGTGTAGTGGGTTAAGGCTCTGTGAAGGTGATCTTACGGGTGGCCGAAAGCAGTGGGTTCGAATCCTGCATGCGACTGTCATAAAGATTATCGGATTGATGTCGCTGTTACTAGCGAATTTCTCTCATAGATACAATGGCGAAAAGCGTGAAAGGGATTCGTTCCGATCCTTACCCCTTGCCAACTGGTGGGCTTGGGCTTGGTGTAAAACAGGGATTGGGGTCGCAGATTAGTGATCTTTCCTATCCTCGGGAATCAGATCGATTCCAGGTTTCAAGGCTTTTACAGTCTCTGTTGGTGTAGTGGGTTAAGGCTCTGTGAAGGTGATCTTACGGGTGGCCGAAAGCAGTGGGTTCGAATCCTGCATGCGACTGTCATAAAAATTATCGGATTGATGTCGCTGTTACTAGCGAATTTCTCTCATACATACATACATATATATATATATATATATATATATATATTAATCTTTCTTTAGATAATGTGACGAAAATCTGTTATATATGTACCAGTCCATTCTTTGGTAACTTATGTTAAGAGCTGGAATTGAGGATTGCTCACTTTTTTTTAAATTGATAATTTAATGTAAAATTTGAAGGAACTCTATATCAACAATTTGTTTACTGGGAGGTCCGCCCTACACTCAGAAGGACCTCTAGTCAGAAAGGGAAGGCCCAGTAGTCAGAAAGGGAAGGCCCTGTAGTCAGAGGGCCCAGTAGTCAGAAGGCCCAGTAGTCAGAAGGCCCAGTAGTCTGAAGGCCTGCTCCCTTTTCCTTTTCCTCTCTACTTCCTCCGAAAACATCTTTTTATTTCTTTTATTTTAAAAAGTTCCGTCATACTCCTACCCTATTCTCCATCTACTCTGCTCTTTCACTCATGTGTCTTACGTTTTACTTCTCTCTCTTTGTTCTCTTTCACCTCTCATATGCTTCCCGAGTCCTTCTTTGGAACCAGGATACACATGATCGTTTCTTCTCTTTTATCACCATCTTCACCTCATCATCCCACCACTCACTACCCTTGTCATTTCCTCCTTGAAACCAAACCATTCATCTTCTACTACTTCCACTCTATCTCTCGCTACCTCCAACATTTCTCTCAGCTTCACCTAGTATTCCTTCTCCTTTTCATTCTCATTCAAAATATTTGCTCTGAGTATTTCTCTAACTTCCGCCTTCTCATCCTTCTCCACTTTTGCTCGTCTCAATTTCCATAAAAAAAAAGACACTCTCCTATTCTCCCCTAAAAAATCGGACATCCAGAACTCTTCCTCTCCTTTCTTTGGATACTACAACATACTCGTAGTTAATTATTGCCATATGAACCACTTCTTTCACCTTTTCCCATGTATACTTATGCTTGATTTTCCTCTTAAACATTATGTTTTTTTATCATTAAATTCCTTTCTAAACACATCTCCAACATCTACTAGACCGTCTTATTCCTTGACTTCTCGTAGGATGAACATACAGAGAGCAGGATACCTGGTCCCATCACTCCGTCCCACTTTGTCGCCTTTTATGACTCGCATGGGAATCACAGTCGCTGATGTCTTCCCCCCCCCCTACCAGAGGGGACACGGGGAAATTAAAAGTATACTCAAAGAGTTGTTATAGAACAGTTTCAAGGGAACTACATAAAGGAGGGATAGCCGTTGTCCAAAATGAATAAATAAGCGAATAAACTAATAAAGTAGAATAGAATAGAAATTAATGAAATAAAATCCTTCCTCTACAAGTGCAGATTTTACTCCACCATAGATGGCTGATGTGTTGCTCTAATATGTAGGGGCGCCTCAAACAGTCCCTAAAGGGCTGCATGCTACTAGGCAATTAATACTGCACAATAACATGTGGTCAGTACCCCAGTAGTACGAGGCAACATAAAGGAACTGTACATGTACTACATAAATGTATAAATCCCTCAATGGGCTCCACCACCCGAATTCAATGCAAGGCTGCTTCCCCGAGTGAATTCGGCTGGCATAACCCATGATAAAATGTGTACAGTACGTCATTGTGGCGAAACTAAAAAATAGTTGTGTCATCTACTCGTAATAGCAATATGAAAAGGGAGCACGATTCGGAAAAAAAAAGACAAGCAGATGTGCATCTCATTAACTGCCCTTTACTGGGCATTGGACACGAATTCTCTGTTTTTTTTCTGGCTAACCCGATGCGATTTTATTCGGCTTAAACAAAACTCTGGTTCAGGGAAAGTGGAAAAAACATCGATGAAGCTATCTTACTAAACCCTTTTCCGGTCACTGACATGACCTGAACAAATTATAATAGTTTAGCATAATCATGATAATGGAATGAACTCTCCTCAGAACTCGAAATTTCAACATTTAGTTGATAAAATACTTAAACATTCTACTGAATGTATTGCTGATTCTAACACGTTTCAGGATTTTATTATAGCTAATAATGCACGATTTCATTCAGATGAGAGGAACCTTCCATGCGGCAAAGAATTACATAACCGACTCGATTAAAGAAGCCCGCTTAACTCTATATGGTATGTGGCACTGATTTAGGCAGTTAGGTTTTAGCTATAAACAGTATAAGTTTGATTAGCCATTTCCTTTATTTGTTTATTTAAATGTTTATGTATTTATTTCTTTATTCTACTATGTTTTGCATCGTAATTCAATGTAATTATACCTTCTCACACCTATTCATTACTTTAGGATACAAACAAAACCAGATACATTTCTAAAGCTATTTTGACCAACACGTAAGTGCTGTTGTTGAAAATATCTTTTTTTTTCTATGTATGGTGACTTAATTTTCGAAATGTGACGTTCCCTAATCTGAAGAAAACAATATGCTTTTAGGCAGAATATTCATAAGATAACGACACCCATGAACGGGTTAATCAAGATACTAAGTCTATGCTGGGGTGAAGATTTACTCTTCGTCTAAATAAAATCGTCTTAACATAGCCATAATACATATATTTAACGACAATACTCAAACGTGTTGGTCAAGGTAGCCTAAGAAATCGATTTGTCAATGAAGAGAGTTGGCTGAGGAAGGACAAAACGTGAGATTTCATTGGATACACTGAGGAAAGCGGTGGGCGAGTGCAAGGCAGGTAGGGGTGGGCAGTGGAGTCATTGAGAACCGCGTGGCCAGTGTGGTCTAGCCACCTACTAGATGGACCACGTTCCTTCCTCTACACATCTTACGAGTGCCAAGGATCGAGAAGGTAAAATAGCTTTGTGGTAAACGAGGATTATGTAGAAATAAGGCTGTAAAGAGTATGGAATATTTTTTAATGCCTTACACAGTGAGTGGATACAGACATTACGATAAATGCCAACATATTAGAAGAAAAAGGAAATTACAAATAATAATATACTGTAATAGGCATAATTTGTAGACAGTAACAGCATCCAGTCTTTTTGTACACAATATATTTACAGTGCGGAAACGTTTGCTATAATCCTAGAAAATGTGCGAAACTTTTGAATCTATAGATTCGAAGAATCCACATGCTTGAGACTCTTTACCCGCTGCCAAGAAAGATATGTAGTGTGTAGACATTGGAAACTTTGTTACCCATACAAACTAAATGATCCATGTCACTCGACTAAACAGTCACCCAATCCAACTGACTTCATCTCCTCTATGTTTCTTCTTTGAACCATCTTAACCCAATGATGACATTAGCATATATTTTTTCAATATTACTTATTTAAACTGGACAAATTTAGATTTAAGAAGGAAATGGGCAAGAATTGGTTTACTAATAGGGTGGTCAACGAATGGAATAGACTTAGTAACCATGTAGTGAGCGCTGAAACTATCAGTTGTTTTAAGAAACGGTTAGACAACTTTAAAATGGGGATGGCAGGTGGTGATGGATATGGAGCTGTCTAGTGTAGGCCTTATGGTCTCTTGCAGCCTCCTTCATTCTTATGTAAGTTATTCAGATTGTTTTAGGATCCGGATCTGACAGGATCCTGCTCCGATTACACCGTATCATACCGTCTTTGGCCGAATATTGATGTTTGAGAAATGAAAGCTTACTGTAGATTCAACTCGATATATCACCCTGGAATTCTTTTTACTCACCCATCCCTGCAATATTGTGACTCAATAGATATATATTTTTTATGGCTCTGGAAGCTTTTGATTTCTTTCTAATTCATCATATGCATCCTGTAACTGGTAGGCCTGAACTCTGGAATAATTGTTTATATTATAAAGAGGATATGTATATCATATGGTTAGTTTCGTTTTCTCTATAAACGATGTAATACGCTGTTTTTCATGTGGCAGAGTTTGCTGACATACTCATATTTGAACGAGAAACGAAGGAGCGTAATAACTATGAAATTATTCTTTTTGTGATTTCAGCTCGCCCATTTCCTTGTGTGTGATATGTGGTAGTGCCAATCTGAGATATATGTAATGTTCCGTATAATTGTATTCATGTGTGCACACACGTTTTACAAGTACACATTGAAAAAATGTGTGCGCAAACAATGTTTTTAAGATAAAATTGATTTATATTGAAGTTTTATAATTTAATAACAAAGATTCTTCTAATACTTAATAAAATCTTAATACAAATTAAAGAATGGTGTGCACTTGCTTAGAGGTCACTATAGCATTTAAACAATGGCAGTTCATATGGACGCACAACGGAATTGTGAGGCCCAATCACATTTTTATTTTCTTATTTTATTTTATCATTATTATTATTATTTTTGACAGGGTCCTAGGTTCACAAATCTTGATTGTTCTGGCCAGTAGTTAACCGGCGATTCTATCCTTGTGGACAATATCTCGTCGACATGGGATGTAGTTTTCCTTGGTTGTAGGAATATTGTGTCCTATCTCTCTCTCTCTCTCTTTGGATACATGGATAGGATGGCACGGGAGATAAATGCGAGGGAGATACACAGGGAATTGGAAATGGTCAGTGAGAGTGGAGGAAAGTGGATGGTGAGCTAGTTGATATTTGCTGATGACACTGCCTGTGGCTTGGACAGAGGAGGGTCAACGTCAGTTAGTGACGACAGGAGAAAGCTCAAAGTAAATGAGGGTAAAAGTGAGGTGATGAGATGTATAAGGGCATGGGTTGGAGGATCTTAAAGGAAAGGGGCTAGAAGAGGTGTATAGTTTTAGGTGTTTGGGGTCATATGTAGCAAGGAATGAAGGAGTGGGAGTGGAGGTAAACTAGGGGGGATCAATTGAATGTATTGGGAGAATGAAAAGTGTCATGAGAAATAGGTATCTAGGGATGTGCAAATTGGGCATTTTACTATTCTATATGGTATTGTAAAGGAGGCTCGGAACTGATAGTGGGTCATTTTCTTTTGTAAGGTGTGTAAAGAGAATGTCCTGTACTTAGACATATTAGTTTTTTTTCCAAAGCGGTGGCCACATTAATGGGAAGGCAACCATGGATTTATAGAGGGCTTGATTGTCGTGAGGTGGGTTTCCAGCTTCTTTGCCACTTGTTTAGCATTGTGGATTGGAGGACTAGTTAGACGTCTGTTGCTGGTAAAGAGGTGGGAGCAACAGGAGGAGACCACGTCTCGAGCCGCCTTATGGGTTCGTTCGTCGCCGTGGATGCCAATATGAGATGGTCTCCGGCAGGATGCAAATTTGTACTGGACGGGGGTTTGAACGATCAACGAATGGTTTTTGTCAATCATTGGGTGGCGAGAGCTAAGAGATTAGAATACTTGAAGGACACTTCGTGTGTCTCAGGTAATTTTATAGGATGCGGAAATCTAGTTATGGGTAATATATAGTGACAGGGATTGTGAAAAGTTTATTGTTGAAGACTGATACGATAGGGGTAGGGGAAGGAGTCCAGGTTTTATATCTGCCGGGGAGTGCTGCATAGCCTACTCCATGTTAAGACCGAAACCCGTCAATTTACGTGTTAATAGCTATTGAATGAGTTTAAAGGTGGGAGAGAAATTGCTGCCCGGTTATTTTTATTTACTCTATCATCGTCGTCGTCATCATAATCATCACCATAATCATCATCACCATCATCATTATCATCTATCGCTTATCCTGTGGTGGGGGAAAAAAATGCTGCCACCAAGTCTTCCCACTTGAGCCGTATGAGGCGACAAAAAAAAAAAAAAAAAAAAAAAAAAAAAAAAAAAAAAAACGGGACGGGGATAGGACTAGGAGTCCTGCTACCTGTAGCATAAGTGGTCTAGGAGTGTTCCAATCAGTACCCTAAGATTTGGGTCTTTTAATGTGCGTGGATATGGTACAGATGAGAGTAAAAGGGAAGAAATAGGCAGTATGTTTGTGAGAAGAAAGATGGATGTGTTGGCATTGAGTGAAACTAAGTTGAAAGGGAGGGGCGAGTTTGAGTCTGGGAGTGCAGTTGGGAGGTTCTCAGGAGTGAAGAGAGGAGAGGGAGAGAAGGGGTGGCTATACTAGTAAGTAAAGAGGTAGGTAAGCGTGTAGTGGAGTGGAAGGAGGTTTCTTCAAGGTAAATGTGGATGAAAGTGAAGCTGGGAAGGGAGATATGGGTTTTTGTAAGTGCGTATGGACCTGGTAGTGAGAAGAGCGTAGAGGAAAGAGAGGCTTTTTGGATGGATTAAAATGAGTGCATAGAGGGATTAGGGAGAAATGTCAATGTAGTTGTATTGGGAGACCTTAATGCTAGGTTAGGAAATAAACCAATAGACGGACTGATTGGGAAGTATGGAGTTCCAGGAAAGAATTGTAGTGGAGAGTTGATGGTGGAGATGTATCTCGAAAGAGAGTTGATGATAACAAATGCAGTGTTTAGGAAGAAAGTCAAGTATAAGTACACATGGGAGAGGGTGGTGGATGGAAGGACGGTAGATAGAGCGTTAATGAACTATATAGTAGTAACAAGGAGTATAGTACGAAGAGTTAAGGAAGTACATGTTCTAAGGGGAGAGAGTGGGGGAATATCATATTTTTTTTTTCGTGGAAGGTAAGTTGAGAGTGGAGAATAGGTGGAGAAAGAGGAAAAGGGCAGAAGGTAGGGAGGTACTTAGAGTGAAATGCTTAAATGAGAAAGAAAAGGAGAATGAGTATAAGAAGAAGCTGAGAGAGGAGTGAAAAGAAGTGAAGTATAGAGTAGAACTAGGAGTGGAGGAGGAATGGGGATGGTTCAAGGAGGGAGTCATAAGGTGTGCAAAGATTGTGTATGGAACAAGGAGGACGGGAGGAAATAGAAAGAAGTGAAGTGAGTGGTGGGATGAGGAAGCAAAGAAGGGTTTAGGAGAGAAGAAACAGGCTTTCATAGATTGGTTACAAATTAGGACAAGGGGATCATATGAGAGGTACAAAGAAAAGAAAAGAGAGGTAAAGCATAAGATAAAGGAGGCAAATTGGAGAGCAGATGTGAAATGGGGTAAGTATTATGACAGAAAATTTGGAATAGAAAATGTTTTGGAAAGAAATTAGAAGAGTAAGACAAAGCGAATCAAGTAGAGAAGAAAAGGTAAAAGGTGCAGATGGAGAGATGATAATGGAAGAGAAGGCAGTGAGAGGACGGTGGGCAGAGTATTTTAGGAAGTTGCAAAATGTGAAGGAGGATAGGGAGGGAAAGGTAGTTCCAGTGGGAAGCACTAAGAAAAGAGTTATGATGAGTGAGGAAAATGGAGGAGAAATAAGGAATGATGAAGTGAAGGAAGTTGTGAAGATGATAAGAGCAAGTAAGGGAACCTGGATTGGATGGATGCCATGCAGAATGTCTGAAAAAAGGAGGTACAGTGATGGTGGACTGGCTGGTGAGGTTATTTAATGATTGTTTAAGAGAGGGTAGAATGCCGGAGGACAGGAGTGCCTGTATAGTTCCACTTTACAAGGGAAAGGTGGGCAAGTGTGAGTGTAGTAGTTTCAGAGGGAGCAGTTTGTTAAGTGTAGTTGGGAAGGCTTATGGGAGGATCTTGATTGAGAGGATTGGATGAACAGAGGTAGTGATTGGTGAGCAACAGTGTGGTTTTAGGTCAGGTAGGGGTTGTGTAGATCAGATTTTTTTTGTGGTAAGACAGACATGTGAGAAAGCTATAGGAAAAGGTAAGGATGTATTTTGGGCTTTTATGGATCTGGAAAAGGATTATGACAGGGTAGACAGGAAGGCACTATGGGAGGTTTTGCAGATATATGGGATAGCTTTTAAGAGCAGTCTAGCTTTTACGAGAGTAGTAGAGCTTATGTTAGGATTAGAAATGGAGAGAGCGAGTGGTTTGAGGTAAAGGTGAGACTTCGTCAGGGATGTGCTATGTCGCCCTGGCTGTTCAATCTTTACATGGATGGGGTGGTGTGAGAGGTGAATGCAAGAGTAATGGGTCAGGGATTGGAGATGGATAAAGAAAATGGAGAAGTGGGAGATAAGCCAGTTGTTGTTTGCTGACGACACTGCGCTTGTAGCAGGATCAGAGGAAGGATTGGGGAAGTTAGTGACAGAGTTTGGGAAGGTATGTGAAAGAAGGAAGTTAAAGATAAATGTGGGTAAAAGTAAGGTGATGAGATGTACAAGGGGAGAGAGTGGCAGCAAACTGGAAGTGAGTATTGAAGGAGAGAGACTGGAGGAAGTTGATAGTTTTAGAAACTTGGGTGCGAATGTAGGAGGAAAGGGAGGAGTGGAGGTGGAGGTAGAATGTAGATTGAGAGAAGCGAGTAAATGCCTTGGTGGATTAAAAAGAATAATGAGAAATAGACATTTGGGAATGGATGCTAAGAGGAGATTGTATGAAGGAGTGATTGTGCCGACAGCACTGTACGGGGTAGAAACATGGAACATAAGAGAGGAAGAGAGAAGGAGTTTGAATGTGTTTGAGATGAAATGTCTGAGAAGTATGATAGGGGTTACTAGGATAGATAGAATGAGAAATGAAGAGGTGAGGAGAAGAACAGGAGTGTAAAGGGAGTTGGGAGATAGGTTTGATGAAAGAGTATTGGGATGGTTTGGACACATGGAAAGAATGAGTGAAGAAAGATTATCAAAAGTGGTGTGGAAGGCAGATGTGGAAGGAGTGAACATGAGGGGTCGACCCAGGATGAGATGGATAGATGGTGGTAAAAAGGGCATTGGGAAAGAGGGGAATGTCTGTTGAGAAAGGACGGCGAGAACAGAAGATAGTAGTGATTGGAGAATGGTTGTGTATGGATGATGCTGTGATGCATGAGAGGGAGTGGGTGGAGGATCGGGGGGTGAGGGAGTATGTATGAGAAATAAATTGACGCAACCCGAAGGGATTTCTCCCCGTCTTTTCCTATTCTGCATGAGGGAACGGAGAGGGGGGTCGCCGAATTAGTGGAGCGGCCTGTGGATGTGCTGTGTCTTGCGACACTGCTTCTGACCCAGTGGAGTGGAAAGATGCAGGGATGACCTGCCATCCAGGAGGTGTCAAGATAGGAGGGAGAAAAGAGGGTAGATTATGTAGGGGATGGAATGGATGAGAGTGGTTTCTATGCCTTTGTCTTTTTGGCTACCTACCATGTAAGGGGAAAAATGTATGTATGTATTATTATGATTATTATTATGATTATTATTATTATTATTATTATTATTATTATTATTATAATTATTATTATCATTATTATTATCATCATTATTATCATTTATTATTATTAGAGAAGTGGAGGTGGAAGTAGATTGTAGATTGAGAAAAGAAAGTGCCTTGGGGTATTAAAAGTTGTAATGAGAAACAGAAATTTGGGAATAGGTACTAAGAGGTAATTGTATGACGGGGTGATTGTGTTGACAGCACTGTATGGGGCAGAGACATGGAACATGAGAGAGGAAGAGTTTAAATATGTTTGAGATCAAATGTCTGAGAATTATGGTAGAGAGTAGGTTGGATAGAGTGAGAAACGAGGTGAAAAGGAGTGGGAGTGGAAAAGAAGATAGCATATAGGGATGATGAGAGATTATTGGGATGGTTTGGACACATGGAAAAGATGAGTAAAGAAAGATCAGTAAAAGAGGTGTTGAAGGCAGAGGTGTGGGGAGTGAACTGGGGACGACCGAGGATGAGATGGATGGATGGGGCGAAAGGTGCGTCGGGCAAAGAAGGAAGAAAGTAGGAGATATGGATGAGTGGAGAGTAGCTGTGTATAGATGATACGGTTATGCAAGGAAGGGAGGGGCGGCGGATGGGGGGGATAGGGTGTATTTATGTTTGAATGATGTTTTGACGCAGCCTGAAGGGACTTCTCCCCGTTTTCTCTTGTTCTGCATGAGGAAACGGAGGAGGGGGGGGGTTGCCAATTAAATGAAGTGGCCATGCTGTGGATGTGATGTGTCTTGCTGCATTACTTTTGACCCAGGGCGATGGGCGAGATGCAGGGGCGACCCGTCATCCATGAGGAGCCAAGACGAGAGGGAGGGTGGTGGATGGGAATAGAATGGGTGGAGATGAAATGGATAGGAATGGAATTTTGTCTTTTGACTTTGGTTACCTCCCCGGTAAACGGGAAAGAGCACTTGATATACTGTATGTATGTATTATCAAAATTATCATTATTGTTATTATCATCATTATCAATTATCATTACTATTACCACTTTTAAACATCGTTATTATTATTATCATTATTATTACTATATTATTATTATTATCATTATTATTATTATTATTACTATTATTATTACTATTATTATTACTATTATCATTACTATTATTATTATTATTACTACTATTATTATTGCAAGGGTAGTGGGTCAAGGATTGGAGATGGTTAGAGAAAATGGAGAAAAGTGGGAGATAAGCCAGTTGTTGTTTGCTGACAACACTGTGCTTGTAGCAGGATCAGAGGAGGGATTGAGGAAGTTAGTGAGAGTTTGGGAAAGTGTATGAAAGAGGGAAGGTGAAGATAAATGTGGGTAAAAGTAAGGTGATGAGATGTACAAGGGGAGAAAAGTGCAGCAGGCTAGAAGTGGGTATTAAAGGTGAGAGACTGAAGGAAGTGGATAGTTTTAGATACTTGGGTGTGAATGTGGCGGGAAAGGGAGGAGTGGAGGTTGAGGTAGGATGTAGATTGAGAGAAGCGAGTAAATGCCTTGGATTAAAAAGTGTAATGAGAAATAGACATTTGGGAATGGATGCTAAAAGAGCGTCGAGGTGGGGGTGTGTTTAGAGATGTAAACATTGTAAACATCGATGTCATTTACCGGGTGTCTTGTCCTGAGTTTCGCTGATTTTGATATGCATGAGGAGTTTGTGCATTTGTTTCGCTTGGAATGCATATCTACAGCTGTGCGTGTCGGTGCCATCTTAGTTAATAGCTGGTGCATCCTCGTATGATGAGGCAGAGTTAGTTTGAGCAGTTGTGCTAGAATTAATTGGCGTTAAATCAAGTTTTGCCTGCTTGCCCACAATGATGTGGTTGACTTTATGGGAATTTACTTATGGCAATGTAGGGAGGAAATGATTAGCATAAATGAGGCCATGTTGAACAGGGTAAATTATTATATTATATTGCTTCATCAATGTTAAGCCTATGAGTATATCAGCAGGGAAATGGATGTCAGCTACGTAGGTGGCAACTGGAATGGCTGAGCACTCATCTTTGAAGCTAATATCTAATGAAAATTTACCAATGATTGGGGGAAGGGCACACCATCTACATTGCAAAGGTTGACGTCGTGGGGTTCCGAAATGGTGACACGTTTTGTTTCAGTGCGGAATCTGTGAAAACTGTGTAGTGCCATGATCTTAGCTGGGGAGCCCGTGTCGAGAAATATTTTCACTTTGGTGTTACTAGACTTGGGATGGAAAATTAAGGAGTCGGAAGACATGTCTGGGATATCCAGGGTATATACCGGTAGAATTGCAAATGGAATATCTTGGTATGGAGTAACTGTCCTAGGTGTGCACTGAGTCTTTGTGTCCTGTAGTCATAAGGAAGATGTGTTACGTGAATATTTTGCAGATGTGTTGCGTGCATCCCTAGCAGATGATGTGGTACATGAATGTCTAGCAGGAGAGCTATCTGGGGATTCTTGTCTATGGTGTCTTCGTGCAAGTAAGACACGGCAACAATTAGTCGTGTGAAAGCATGTACCATGATGCTCGCAGTATCGGTTCGGTTATGACGGGTATCTGTGATAACACGTGTGAACAAAGTGTCCCGGTTTGTGGTACTACTGTATGTACAAAACAGCCGTGTTCTTGAAAGAGAGCGTTTTCGTGAGTGATGTTGCGTGCGTGATGTATGTTGTCCTCTCGTGTTATGTGAGGGGGACCGTGTGACGTGTGCTATCGTATGTGTTGGTGCTCTGGGTACTGACTGACTTTGTATCTGTGTGATAACTTGTTCTGTGTCAAAGAATTTTCGTGAGAATTCGCCTAATGTGATACCTGGTGTGAATGTAATGGCGCTGGCTTTCTGGAGTGTGTCTGGGTGTACCTACGAGAGAAGGCGAAAGTATGTAATGAGGGAGACTACGATATCCAATGAAATTGTGTTGTTTGAGACTCAATCTGAGTTTTTGAGACTTTCTCTGAGTTCGTTCTTAAATGCTGAGGCTATTTTGGCTGCATTTTCTTTCGTGGTATGTGAGCTATGATCGTACGTTTTTGCAAGAGAGTATAGGAGGGAAAATGGTCCAAGTGGTTCAAAAGCCGCAAATGACTTTTTAAAATGTTCTACAAATGTATCAAATGAATGTGTTTTCTCAAACATGTCAGACTTAATGACGTCACCAGGTAATGTGTCATGTTTGTCAATTTTAGGTGTTAAGATGGATATCTTTGTTTTGTTGTCTGTAAGATTCACAAAAACCCACATCCCCCATCCCAGTTTCACCTACACCGATATTATTGTGGAATGGTTATGCTAGATCTCCAGAAAGCTTTTGATACTGTAAATCATGATATTCTATTATTCAAATTACAAGCGTTAGGTTTCAAAACCGATGTTATTAATTGGATGAGGTCTTATCTAACAGGTCGAGAACAAATTGTGAATGTAAATGGTACAACATCAAAATCAGCTGAAATAACTTGTGGTGTCCCACAGGGTAGCATTTTAGGTCCGCTGTTGTTTCTTTTGTATGTGAATGACATGAAAGCTGCTGTTAACTGTAAACTGCTGTTGTATGCCGATGATTCAGCCTTACTAGTATCTGGTAAAGATGTAAATAGGATTGAGACGTTACTTTGTGAAGAGTTATTGAATGTCAGCAAGTTGTTGATAGATAACAAATTGTCTCTACATCTAGGTAAAACAGAATCCATTCTCTTTGGCTCTAAACAAAAACTCAATAATGCTCCCAACTTAAATATCCAATGTAATGATACTAGTATTCAACCTAAATCTGTTGTTAAATATCTCGGAACAGAAATTGATCAAAATGTATCGGGAGAAGTTATGGCACAAAAAATAATTTAAAAAAGTCAGCTCCAGATTTTTTTTTTTTTTTTTTGCAAGAATACAAAAATACCTGGATGTAGAGACAATGAAGTTACTATCTTCAGCCCTGGTACAGTGTCATATTGATTATGCTTGTTCTTCTTGGTATAGTGGTCTAACTAAAAAATCTAAAGTTAATCTTCAAATATGTCAAAACAAACTAATCAGGACTGTCTTGAAACTCCATCCTCGTATTCATCTAGATTATACTAATTTTAAACTGTTAAATTCATTACCTGTTGAAAAACGTGTTGTTCAGTTAAAGCTTAACCATGTTCACCAAATTGTAAACGACTCTTGTCCCAGTTATTTGTAAAATACTTTTACACTTGTTAGAAATGCACGTACCTTGAGAACTCGTTCTAGTCGGTCATCCGTTATTGTATCTAGGTTTAATAGTTTGTTAGGGAAAAATTCGTTCAAATACACTGGTGCTATTGCTTGGAACTCGTTACCGATCAACATACAATCACTTGTTTCTAAAAGTAGTTTTAAAAAACCAGTTAAATGTTATCTTTTAGACACTGTTTTTTCTGAGGAAAATAGCTTATGTGCTAGTGATTTTTCTAAGTAATTTTTTTCTAGTCAGTACAGTCATATTTTTCATGTTAGTCATTTTTGACGTTTTTTTCTAGTCAACCTAGCTTGTATAATGACAATCTTTTCCTAGTTATAATACATCATTTTTTGTGAGGACCACAGTGAAAATAAGTCTTTTGACTTTCTGTGCCATCCTCGGATATACAATTATATCTTACATGCATTTTATTGTATATATGATTGAATCCGAATAAAATAAAATCAATCTTGAAGCCACTTCTCTCCACTCCACCACGTGCTTTCTTCATCTCATCACTTACCGGCAGAGCCATTCCTTCCCTATCTCACCCCCTCATCATTCCCAAAATTACCCCACTTTCAACTTAGTTTCACTTAATGCTAACATATCTATCTTTCTTCTTGCAAATAAGCTGTCAAATCTTAGGGTTCTTGTTAGACTTCTCCAAGACCCTCTTGTGCCTTGAATTCTCGTAGAATGAACATACAGAGGGATCCGTAGTCTCATCACTCCACCCCACTTTGTCACATTTTAAGACTCGCATGGGAACCAGTGTGGCAGAAGAGGTAAAATCATAGAAACGATTGTTAAATTGATTTTTAAGTAATCGACAACAGGTCGCAAATTTCTATAATTTCTTTGGGGAAAAATCATCAATGAGCAGACCGACTCAGTGATGTCAACTAGAAATTGTCAAACGTATTTAAAGGCTGTGGTCCTCTGACGGAGGGGAAGCTTCAAAATGCTTTAGTTTATCGTTGTAGTGCACTCCTAGTTAAAGTACCGTCTTATCAGTGACTATATCCGTCTTGGCGCAGTTGTAAATGCCTTAATCTGTAAAGACTGAGTTTGACAAATAGCTCCTACTGTTGAGGCGTTTTATTACGGGAAATTTTGGGCATATTTGACCTCTGTTATCATGTTAATTTTTTTTTCATTATTGAACTAAAGTTCTTCCAAAGTTGACACGCAATAGAACTATGGCACTAGAATAGTCTAATCTGATATCAAGAAGAGTTCTACTATGATTTGTTTTCAATTTATATCACCCCGGACAATAACGACATGTACAGTAAATAAAAAGCTCCCTAAACATATTTCGAATATACATTATAGATGTGAAACAGTAACGTTCCTATAGAAACAAACACCATGTGAGAACGGAGCCTTTATTGGTACGATGTTTCGTTTATTATATCTTTTTCAAGTACCAAGACAATTGATCCATCTTCTCAACCTTTCCTAGGTTCCAGTGACCTTCCCCCGTTTCCACGATCCTATTATTCAATCTCAATAATGTATATCACGACTTCGTACATGAAAAAGCTGATAAGCGAAACGTCGTACCAATAAAAACTTCCTCCTCACGTGGTGTTTATTTTGTTAGACTTATCGGCAACTGCCATTTTCATACTACAGGTAAACGTCGACTTACGATGGCATTAGGTTTCGATAGAGCCATCGTAAGACGATTTCATCGTAAGTCGATCCCCAATGTATGTAACACTCTTCCAAAAGTGGAGAGTGCTTATCACTTGAATGAAGTTTTCCTTAGCTGGATAAAATCCTCTGGTTGTGTATGTAGGAAAATGTAAAACAGAACACATCCTTTTACACGTTAGATAAGAAGTTTTACTTATATATATAGCCGAATCATCTTTGTCTAAAAGCGGGACACTTTAGATTAACAAAACCTTACATAAAGAAAAGAAAAATTGAGAACGCTAGCCGTATATCCCCATGTGGCACATGTAAATACACACCTTTCACTTCACCATATTTTTGATTAACACAGTAACTTGGAGTCTGGCAGACAGTGTAAGATGAATATACATGCTAAGCATAATTCAGTAGAATTGATAATTTCCCTTAATATTACGGGAACGTGATACAGTCTAGATAACTAAAACCCCATTCAAAACAAAAACTTTACACCTCCTTGCAATTTGGACTCCTTTGGATCGATTCGACCTTCAGTTACGGTAAAATATCAGATGGACATTCGGCATTGCCAAAATCATTAGATTAATAGAAACCGTAACACTCGGGGAGAGAGCACATTGCTTTTGTCTGGCACTGCCAGTCTTTAGTTTGGCACTGAATGAAAGCAACTGAACCAAAGGGGGTTATTCAAGATATTCTTGATCCCATGAGCTAGATGACAACTTTTCTGCTGAGAAAACGTACGAAATCCCTGGATGAAAGATATGAAGTGGTAATACAAGTTAAATGATATGGGATAGAGGAGTGCGAATTTAATATAGCAATATCACTGATATAGCCTGGCAAGCATATAGTGTAATGGTGGGTCCAGCCCTATATTCAGAAACTGTTGTATTCAGAAGGCCCACCAGTCTGAAGGCCCACTAGTCAGAGTGCCCATTAGTCGGAAGGCCCGCTAGTCAGAAGGCCCGCTAATCAGAAAATTAGTAAGATAAATTGTAGCCTTTTTTCCGTGAGGAAAAATTTAAAAATTTCAGAGAAAGGATAGTTGATCATGTTGAAATTCCAAGCAGAGTATGGATGATCTTTGATTTTATTGAACCACTTTCAATATATAAGTATAAGGTACTAGATTACTGTATACCCTGAATGTCACTTGAATGATAAAATATACTTCATATAAATTTGCTTCATAAAATATACTAAATAGGATATATAGAATATACTTCATGAAATATACTAACCTAACCTAAAGTTCTGCAAATTGCAGCGGCTCCTTTCATCTAAATGATACCATATCTAACATTGAAAAAATCTGACTACTGGCCCTTCTACTGGGTTTTCTGACTACCGGGCCTTCTGACTAGAGGTCCTTCTGAGTATAGGGCAGACTGTGTAATGGTGACACCCAGATAAATATAAAACTATGTTGATTTAAAAAATTCACATAATATTTAACATTTGAATGTATTTACTCTTCTATTAATATTGATCTTTTCAATTCAGCCGGCGAAGAGGATCTGTGACCGGGAGAGGATTTGCTGGAGAGGCAAAATGAAGCCACTACCATTTCTTCTCTTATGCACCTGGTCCTGGTTTGGTAGGTTTTCCCTCGGTTCCATCATTCGTCCTAAACTGGGTCATTACCTTTGTCTTGAAGCCCTTGCATTCCACATAAAAGTATTTGTGTACTTGCCTGTTATTTGGATTCAAAAGAACCGAAAATTTGTATTTCATATGTCTATCTATCTATCTATCTATCCGTCTGTCTTTCTATCTACCTATCTATACCTACTTATATACCAAGTGCCACTTCCACCTATAATATAAGAGAGGTAGCTAGCCATGGCACGTACCCATTTTCACTCATTCCGCTCCCACCTACAACCTTAGCTCCTCGCGGATGAAGGGTCATAACAGTCTCCTACCCACTGCTAAGGTCAGGAGCAATGGAGCGAGACACACTGCATCCACAGCAGTGCTACTTCATTTACACGACGATCCTCCCTTGTCCACTCATGCAAAAAATAGAGAAGACAGAGAGAAATCCCTTTGGGCTGCATCAAAATATCATCCAGATGGGACCATTCTTCCTTCACACCTATCCCTTCCTTCTCCCATCCCTACTCCACAGACATTCCCGTCTTGCTCAAAGCCTCTTTCACCCCATTCATCCATCCATCACATTTTTGTTCCTCCCCTCATTTTCACTCTTTCCACTTCTACTTTCCACACTCTTTTTGTTAAAATTTCTTCACTCGTTCTTTCTATATGCCCAAACCCTCCTAATAATCTTTCATCAGCCCTATATATACCAGCCCCCTTCATATGATCTTCTCTTTGCATCCATTCCCAGATGCCTCTTTCTCATGACACTTTTCAATCCCCCAAGACTTAACAGTACAGATGCTCCTCAACTTACGTTTTAGTTACGTACCGAAAGGCCGAACGTAAGTTGAAAATGAACGTAAGTTGTTACTGTACTATAAATCCGTAAATTCTATTACCGTATCTTATAAAACACCCCTAAATCATTAATTATACACATAACATTGTAAAATAATAACATTAATTTCAATTAAATTAAATTCAAGCAACATAAATTGAGATGGTGAAGGAGGAGGGTGAGGAGGATGAGGCTAGGCATTATCAGTTTATCGTTTGTGAAATGTAAACAATGGACGCAGCGTCATGCGCAAGTATCGTTTGAACTACGGAGAGCGCGCTAAACTAAAAAATTCACTCAATTTTTGTTTTTGTTTACAATTTTTTTTTTTACAGTTAGTTCAAACGTAAAATCGAAAAAACGTAAAACGAATGAACGTAAGTAGAGGAGCGTCTGTACTTGCTTTCCTAGCCCTACATTTTTCTTCCACCTCCAGTCCTCCATTTCCTATTACATGCGACCCCAAATACTTAAAACTAGCCACTTCCTTCTGCCTATTTCCTTTAAGGCCTACTTCTAACTTGCTACCACCTTCTCCCCTTGTACATCTCATC
Organism: Oratosquilla oratoria; assembly: GCF_046742065.1. Lineage (NCBI taxonomy): Eukaryota > Metazoa > Arthropoda > Malacostraca > Stomatopoda > Squillidae > Oratosquilla > Oratosquilla oratoria. The sequence continues at coordinate 19,058,702 of NC_134813.1, forward strand.
ACCTTACTTTTAATTACATTGACTTTGAACTTCCTTCTATCACACACCTTTCCATACTCCATCACTATTTGTTTTAGACCATTCTATTACCACAACAAGCACAGTATAATCCGCAAATAACAACTAGCTCACCTCCCACGTCCCAGCACTATCTCCAAACATCTCTAATCCCATGCCTATCACACTCGTATCTGCCTCTCATTTCACTATAACCGCACCTCTCTTTTTTAGACCCTTCGCATAACATCCATTCAACCCAGATGCCTGACCAGCTTTAAGAATTTTCAATATTGTTCATGCCTCTTCTTTTCCTATACCTTTTTCATTTTCCTCTCCCATAACAGTAATTTTCTTAGCGCTTCCCATTAAAAAATCATCCCCGCCCTAATCTCTTCCACATTGAAAGTTTCTTCAAAAGACTCTATCCATCTTCTGCTTACTGCCTTCACTTCATTAACATCTGTCCATCTGCACCTTTTACCTTTACTCTCCACCTGACTCTCCCCCTCAGTCTCATAAATTCTTTCCAAAGCATCTTTTTATTCTTTTGAAATATTTCTGTCACCCTCCTACCTCATTTTACATCTGTTCTCCTCTTTCTTCCTTTATCTTATGTTTTACTTCTTTTTCTCTTACCCCTCATATGTTTCCCGAGTCCTACTTCGCAACCAATCCACATATGCTCATTTTCTCTTCTACTACCATTTTCATCTCATCATCCCACCACTCACTACTCTTCCTTTTATTCCTTTTGATCCTCCCCATCACTTCCTCAAGCCCATTCCTATTCTACTCCTACATCCTCCTACCATTCACTACCTCTCAATCTTCTCTCATCTTCTGGTATTCCTTCTCCTCCTCCTTACTCAAAATGTTAACACTAAATATTTATCTACCTTCTGCCCTTTTCCTCTTTCTCCACTTATTCTCCAGTCTCAATTTCTATTCTACTATTAATGCCTTTTTAACCATCTTTCCATCCACCACCCTTTCCATGTATACTTATTTTTGCATAAACACGGCAAAGGAAACATGGACTGGAAGTGAAGCGTTTATTCCTGACATTTTGTCTATTGACTTTCTCAAAGTCAATAGACGAAACGTCAGGAATAAACGCTTCACTTCCAGTCCATGTTTCCTTTGCCGTGATTATGCAACTTGTTCACATAGATATTAATTTAATACTTATTTTTTGCCTCTCTTCTTAAACACTGTGTTTACTATCATCATCTCCCTCTCTAACATATCTCCAATATCATCTCTCCATTACTACACCATCTATTGACATTGGGATCTCCAACATCACTACATTCACATTTGTCTCCAAACTGTATACACTAGTTTAAATCTATCCAAAGTCTTCCCTAACATTCTCACTCTTCTTGCTACCAGGTTCATATGCGCTTATAAAAACCCACACCCTCCATCCCAGTTTCAATTTCACCCACATTAACCTTGAAGATACTTCTTTCCATTCCACCATGCGCTTTCCTATCTCATCACTTACCAGCAGAGTTACTGCTTCCTTCCCTCGCCTCCTCATCACTGCTGACACCTTCCTCATCACACTCCCAAATTCAAAATCACCCTTACCTTTCAACTTAGTTCCACTTATCTCCAACACATTCATCTTCCCTCTCACAAACATACTACCTATCTCTTCCCTTTTACTCTCATCTGTATCACAACTATATCACAACTACGCACATTTAATGACCCAATTTTTAGGGTTCTGGTTGGAATTATCCTCCCAGACCCTCTTATGACTTGACTTCTTGTAGGGTAAACATCTGCCCCACTTTGTCACCTTTTACGACTCGGCATAGGAATCACGAAGTCAGAATTCTTTCCTCCCCCTACCACAGGGACACGGGGAAATAAAAAGTATACTCAAAATAGTGGTACAGAACAGTTTCACGGGAACAGCATAAAGGGCGGTTAGTCGTAATTGACGTAATTCCTCTAGGAATAGAATTTTTACTCTAACACAGACAAATTGTGTGTGGTTCTAGTCCATAAGGGTGCCCTCAAAAAAGTCCCTAAAACATTGGCTGCATGCTACTATGAAATTAATACTGAAGAAAGTCTACTGTGAATTATTCTACTATCACTAATCACCTCCAAACTGACATCTCACCTTTCATTACTACTACTACTACTACTACTACTACTACTATGACCTCCATCCTCGTGGAACTGTGTGGTGGAAGCAATCAGGTTCTGTCTCCCACAGACACAGTTCATTGGCCCCTCTCCCGCCAATGAATGTGGTCGACGACACTTTTATTTTTTTTTTAGTGCCTAATACAGAATTGCATTTATCCTATTGTCAATCACCATCTGCTCAAAGTCTAGGTTTTGTATATGTGCTGATTTGAGCGGTGGGGACCTGGTACCTTTCAGGCATTGGAGGGCTGATCTTAGGAGTGAGTATGACAGTCTACATCTCATCCATGAAACAATGCTGCTTTTTGGTTGTTGTTTCTTTTCAGCCATCACCTCTGCCAGCCGAGTGTAAAATGCCTGTGCTCTAGGACCCATCCCTCCTGAAGTCGTAAAGGTTATAGGAGTGAATGAACCCTGGTCTACATTTTGTATACTACCATTACTACTACTACTGTTCCCATAAGTCTATCTTTTGAGAAATCCTTCATTCATTCCTGAATGTTCCCTTTGAGTCCTCCAAAATTTACTTTAAGATAAATTTTTTGTGTGGCACCTTATTTGAACCCTTCTTCAGATCCAAACACATATGACGCATTTTTTTTCTCATGTATATCATCTGCTCCCAAACAAAGACTTACTATACATGTTACACAAGACTTTTCAATCTCACTTTGTATGGTTTACTGTAAGATTAGGAACAAGATTGATCTCTGTTCTTTGTATCCTTCACCTTATTGCGTAGATGACGTCGTTGCTGGGTATTCCAACCTATGGGAGAACAGGCATTCTAAATTATATATATATATATATATATATATATATATATATATATATATATATATGCAAAGTAGACCACTTGCAAAAAGAAACTAACGAAGCAGAGCGCTTTCGTATATTAAATCTTCAGTGCAAAAAGATGTACTTTTTGCACTAAAGATGTAATATATGAAAGCGATATCCTTTGTTAATTTCTTTTTCCAAGTGGTCTACTTTGCACAAGTGAACACACGTATCCGTGTTCTTATTGGCATATATATATATATATATATATATATATATATATATATATATATATATATATATGTTTTCTCATCATCTCTTTGTCCATGTAGTGGGAAACAAATTGATGTTCATCAGTAATATCTAAGTTTCATTTACAATTTTGTCGATGTGTTTTTCAGGTGATAAGTTATCCATGGCCCACACTCCCAGCTCTTTCATTTTGTTTCTTTGTGTATTTAACTATTTTCATCTTACTTATTTGTAGCATACAGGAAAAGAGCAATACTCATGATGGCCTGTCTCACTCTCCAGTTATATATGTATATATATACATATATATACATATATCTCGTCTGGGGTTGCATGTTATTGTGTGGTGTAAATTGTGCAGTAACGTGCAATCGATACTTTAGGGACTATATGTGGCGCCCCTACGCACCACAGCCTCAAATAACCTTGTCTATGTTAGAGGAAATCTCTAAGCATAGAGAAATGATGCTGCTTTATTGTACTGCGACTGTCCCTCCGTCATGTTGCCTCACATCCTATTAATACTGTCTTGTACATTTTTTTAAACTATATATTTCTTTTTTTGTCTCTTCCTGTAGTAGGGGAAAAGAATACAGCCACTGAGTCTTGCCACTTGGGTCGTAAAGGCGGCTAAAATGGGATAGAGTGTGGGACTAGGAATCCTGCTCTCTGTAATCCCATGGGTACACTCCTATGAGAAGTCAAGGCTAAAGAGAGCTTGGGAGTTTTCCACCCAGAACCCCAATGTTGGTTTTTTTTTAATGTGTGTGGGTGTGTTACAGATGAGAGCAAAAGGGAAGAGATAGGCAGTATGTTTGTGAGAAGGAAGATGGATGTGTTTGCATTAGTAAAACTAAGTTGAAAGGGACGGATGATTTTGAGTTTGGGAGTGTACTGGGGAGGGTGTCAATATTAATGTGGATGAAAGTGAAACTGGGAAGGGAGATGTGGGTCTTTGTAAGTGCATATGGGCCTGGTAGAGAGAAAAGTGTAGAGGGAATTGAGGCTTTTTGAATATACTTAAATGAGTGTGTAAAGAATTTTGGGAGGAATGTCAATGTAGTGGTACTGGGAGATCTTAATGCTAGACTAGAGAATGAACCAATAGATGGAGTTGTTGGGAAGTGTGGAGTGCCAGGTAAAAATCATAGTGTAGAGTTAATGGCGGAAAAGTGTTTAGAAAGAGATTTGTTGATAACTAAAACATTGTTTAGGAAGAAAGTCAAGCATAAGTACATACGAGAGAGGGTGGTGGATGGAAGGATGGTTGATAAGGCATTGGTAGACTATGTAAAGGTATACAGGAAAATGGTAGGAGGAGTTTTGGATGTCCATGTTCTCAGGGGAGAGAGTGGGGGAATATATATGTATACATATATGTGTGTATTTACAACTACGTAAATGCACATATATATATATATATATATATATATATATATATATATATATATATATAAGGTGAGAATGGAGGATAGGTGAAGAAAGAGGAATAGGGCGGAAGGTAGAGAGGTGCTTAGAGTAAACTGTTTAGATGAGAAGAAAAAGGAGCAGGAGTATGAGAAGTTGAGAGAAGCGTGTGAGGTGGTGAAGGATAGAGTAGAAGTAGGATTGGAGGAGGAATGGGGATGGTTCAAGGAGGGAGTCACAAGTTGTACAAAAATGGTATGTGGAACACGAAGGATAGGAGGGAATAGAAGGAAGAGTAGTGAATGGTGGGATGATGAAGTGAAGAAGGTAGTAGAAGAGAGAAAACAAGCATTAACGGAATGGTTGCATAGTGGGAAGAAAGAAAACTATGAGAGGTATAAAGAAAAAAAAAATAAAGGAGGCAAAAAGGAAAGTAGATATAAAATGTGAGAGAGTATGGCAGAAAATTTTGAAAGCAATAAATAGATGTTTTGGAAAGAAATTAAAAGAGGAAGGTGAGGTGAGAGGAAAATGGAGGAAAATAAGAAAAGACGAGGTGCAAGTAGCTCTGAAAATGATAAGGCACCTGGGTTAGATGGGTGTCATGAGGAGTGTCTGAAGAAGGGAGGTACAGTAATAGTGGACTGGCTAGTGAGGTTGTTTAATGTATGTCTAAAGGAAGGTAGAGTAATAGAGGATTGGGGAAGAGACTATCTAGTTCCGCCTTACAAGTGACAAGGGGACAAACGTGAGTGTAGTAATTTTAGAGGGATCAGTTTGTTGAGTGTAGCTGGGAAGGGTTATGGGAGGGTTTTAATTATAATTGGTGAGGAACAGTGTGGGTTTAGGAAAGGCAGACATGAAGGCATTATGGGAGGTGTTGCAGATATATGAGATTGGGGGAAATCTGTTAATGGCAGTCAAGATTTTTGACGAGAATAATAGAGACTGTGAATGGGAAATGTAGAGAGTGAGTGGTTTGAGGTAAAGATAAGACTGCGTCAAGGATGTGTCATATTGCCGTGGTTGTTCAATATGTACATGGATGTGGTGGTGCGGGAGGTAAAGGCGAGGATAATGGGCAGGGGACTGGAAATGATTAAAGAAAATGAAGAGAAGTGGGAGGTGAGCCAGTTGTTGTTTGCTGACGACACTGCGCTTGTGGCAGGTTCAGAAGGGTTATTAAGAAAGTTAGTGACGGAGTTTGGGAAGGTATATGATAAGAGAAAGTTGAAAGTAAATGTGGTTAGAAAAAAGGCGATGAGATGTACAAGGGTAAAGGATAGCAGCAAGTTGGAAGTAAGTTTTAAAGGATAGTTGCTGGAGGAAATGGATAGCTTTAGGTATTTGGGGTCGCATGTGGAAGGAAAGGGAGGAGTGGAGGTAGAGATAAACTGTAAACTGAGAGAAGCAAGCAAAGGCTTTGGTGGATAAAAAGTGTCATGAGAATTCGGCTTCTGGGAATGGATGCAGAGAGGAGATTGTATGAAGGGGTGATTGTGCCGACGACTTTGTAAGGGGTAGAGACATGAACTTTACAAGAGGTAGAGAGGAAAAGTTTGAATGTATTTGAGATGAAATACCTGAGAAGTATGGTAGAGGTTACTAGGTTGGATGGAGTGAGAAACAAGATGGTGATGAGGGGAGTGGGAGTAGGAAACACAGGAATAGTCAGAGTTTATTCCTGACTAGTATAGCATATCTGCAAAACTAATCAGGAATAAACTCAGGTTAAGACTCCTGTGTTTCTTATTCCAACTTATGCCATATATATATATATATATATATATATATATATATATATATATATATATAAATATATATATATATATATATATATGCATGAAGATTTAAAATCTGGGATACATATCTTAGGAAAAACGTACATTACATCATCGGTGAGGGACATTCATTTATAAGTGGTGTTTCAAGTGTAGGCCTACCTGGGCAACAAAAAAATATTCACATTTATCTGACTGAAGATAAGCTCGTTCCTTATAGATCATATGGTAATTTGCAATATACTCATCTACAATGCATTTGACATTTCACTTTATGATATAATGACAGCTATGCAAAGCATAAAACTGCAACATAAACTTTCTTATACATTTGAAAACATGTTCATATTTTCATTATATCATTCAGTCAGTATTTCGTTTTCTGATAAAAGAAAATGGACATTGGAATTCTCATAATTACTTTAGTGTTTTTCATTCCTAGTACATTATCACATTACTTGCTCATTTTTGTGCTAGATAGACATCCAGTAACAAATCTATTTTCCATTTTTTACAAGGCTGTGCATATGGCCAAAGCCAGGGGAAGATACGGGTGTTCACGATGCAGAAGGACATCTGGTTGCCCCCTACCGAAGAACATTACTTGCATTTCAAATTAAACCGAGTAAGTACGCCTTTTGTGTCCTCCGATTTGTCCGTTGTTTGGAGTATGATATAACCTCACGAAAGCAAGCGGAACATCGAATATGAAATAAGAGTGTGTGGGTACTACATGTCGCCCAGAAAAAAAAAAACTAGAAGAACAACAATAAAAATATGATTTTTCTAGTCTATCAAATTATGAGTCCTAAATATGGAAAAGAGCAATAGGTGCGATATAATTACTATTAGTTTCATGAGTCAGGATAAGACAACTTTCATTCACTGGTACTGCAGTGAGAATTTTTCGAAAATGTAACATTGATTTGTGAAATATATATATATATATATATATATATATATATATAATATATATATACACACACATATATATATGTATATACATGTTATATATATATATGCAAAGTAGACCACTTGGAAAAAGAAACTAAAGAAGCAGAGCGCTATTGTATATTACATCTTCAGTGCACTTTTTGCACTGAAGATGTCATATACAAAAGCGCTCTGCTTCGTTAGTTTCTTTTTCCAAGCGGTCTACTTTGCATAAGTGAACACACGTACCTGCGTTCTTATCAGCATATATATATATATATATATATATATATATATATATATATAAATATATAAGATATATATATATACATATATAAGATATATATATGTATATATATATATATATATATATATATATAAATATATAAACACACACACACACTTACGTCGGACAGACGGCAAGGATTGACGTCCTGAAGAAAAAGTCAAATTTTCGTGGATCTCAATGCAAAGGAAGTACCTATTGTATTTGCAGGGAAGGGGATTGCTCGTGGTGTAGTGGGAAAGTGAGGAAAAAGGAGAAGGGGAGGGATTACTGAGGGAAATGGAAGGAAATGAGGAAGGAGAGGACTTGGTCCAGGCAGGCAGACGCCATGTAAACAAGCGCGGGCCAGAGCAATTTAGTGACGATGAAGGGACTAACAAAAATGTAAGATTAGAAACATAGAAAAGAGCAGCACAATAGAAGGTGAGGATAATAATTTCCATGGATTTAATGAGGGGGGGGGGCAGATACCAACCACCCCCAACTGGCAAGACTAGAGGAAAAACTTGAACAAATGACCGAACATTGTGAGATTAGGTTCGGTAGAATGTCAAATATTGCGCAAAGGGTTGAAAGATTGGAAGAACTAGAAAAGACGAACAAAAACTTAACTAAGGAAATAGAAGAATTAAAAAGACAGTTAAAAGAAAAGAAGAGAATGAAGAATTAAAGAGGAAAAATAAAGACAACAAAGAGGCCATAGATAAAGAAGCTAAGGGTTGGAGGACAATCCAAGAAAACAGTAAAGTTGCATTTACTGACATAATTAAACAGCAAATGAAAGAACAAACTGAAGACTCAGTTATTAAAGTGATGAGACAAAAGGAGAATATAGTAAGAGACTTAGCAGATAAAAAGAAATGTATAATTATATTAGGGATGGAAGAGAAACACAACCCAGATAGAACCACAAGAATCAATGAGGAAAATGAAAAAGTAAGCAGATTACTAGAATTACTTCAGGAAGCTGAACCTGAAATCATGAAACAAATTGAAGAGATGTTTAGATTCGGAAAGTACAGTACAGATAAGACCAGACCAATTAAGATTAAATTCAGGTCACAAACGACAGCAGAGAATATCTTATCAAAAACAGGGAAACTAGCAGCAAGTGAACAATATAAAAAGGTATGGATAAAAAGGGAAATGAATAAAGAGGAAAGAGAGGAGGAAAAAATGAAAAGATATGAAGCTAAGGAAAAAAATGAGAACAGAACAGAGTCAGAAAAAGAGAAATTCTATTGGAGAGTAGTGAATATGAAACTAAGGACATTCGACATACTACAGAAAAACAAAAGGGAAACAGAAAATACAATGGAAGTGGCAGAAAACTATGAGTGTCTTACACAAATATAGATTGATTAATAACAGGATTGAATGAGCTGAATGATTATCTGAAGGAAAAAGAACCGGACATAATGGGAATTGTAGAAACAAAATTAAAAGGTCCACTACCACCCAACAGTGTAGGACATGATGCATATAATTATTGGATTAGAAACAGAGAGACAAAGCAAGGGGGTGGAGTTATGTTCCTGACTAAGAGGGATATAAACGTGAAGAGTGTCACATATGGAAATAATACAGTAGAGATGATTATGATCGAAATGAAAGACAGAGATAAGAAGGACAGAAAGTTTGCGATAAATTATGTGCCTCCATAAACAGCCTCGTGGGAAGAGAGTCAACATAAAAGTATGTTAGAGGACACAAAGATAACATTAAGATAATGGAAGATGGAGGAAAAATAGTTATGATGGGCGACTTTAATTGCAAAGAAGTCTGCTGGAAAGAGATGACAGTAAAGGGTGGAGACGGCTCATGGGGAAATGTTCTACTGGAGATGATTATTGACCATACAATGACACAGTGGATACAGGAGAACACTAGGTATAGAAATGAAGAAGAACCATCGAGACTAGACCTAATAATTACATCTGAACATAGAATAGTAGAAAAGATTGAATATAAAACACCAATAAGTAAAAGTGACCATATACTGATTGAACTGGAACTAAATGAGGAAAAATACATGAAAAGAAATGAACAATATAGAAAAGGAAGAATGATGTATGAAAAAACAAACTTTGATAAAATAAGAGAATTCTTTCAAAAAGAAAACTGGGAAGGAATATACAAAGAAGAAACAACAGTGGAAGAGAAATGGAATATTTTGACTAAAATAAAAAAGGAGTGGAAAAGTATGTCCCAAGACAAAAAAAAGAAAAAGAAAATGTAAAGTGCTGGTACAACAAAAGTTGTAGGGAGTTAAAGACAAAAGAGACAAAGGTTGTACCAAATGAAAAAACACAAAAGACCTGAAAAATGGAAAATATGTACTTGTTATAGAAAAGAATATGTACAAGCGTGCAAAGAGGAAAAGAGAAAATATGAACAAGATGTCATAGAAAAATGTAAAGATCAACCAAAACTATTTTACAGATTTGTAAACAGCAAACTGAAAAACAAACAAGATTTGGAGAAATTAAGACAAGGAGGAGTTGAATACACAGAGGAAATAGAAATGGCGGAAATTATGAACAAGCATTTTAAATCGGTGTTTACAAGGGAGAACATACAACCTGAAGAGATCGAATGGAAAGAGAAAGTCCCCCCCATGAAAGAAATAGAAGTAACAAAAAATGAAATATTGAAACACTTGAGTAATCTTGATGTCAGAAAATCGCATGGACCAGATGAAATAGCAAACTGGATTTTGAAAGAATGCAGGAATGAACTGGCAGACAAAATACATAGTATAATAAACAGTTCCTTGAAAGAAGGAAAAGTTCCAGAAGATTGGAAAAAAGCAAATATATTACCTATATATAAAGGGGGAAATAAAGAAGACCCTACCAACTATAGACCAGTCTCTCTAACAAGTACAATAGCAAAAATTTGTGAAAGAATTGTCAAAAGTAGATGGGTAAAATATGTAAAAAAAAAAAAACAATGTGCTAAATCCCAGGCAATTTGGATTCAGACAAGGACGATCATGCGTCACCAATTTAATATGTTTCTATTCAAGGCTAATAGATATAATACAAGAAAGAGATGGATGGGCTGATTGTGCATTTCTAGACCTAAAAAAAGCTTTTGACAAAGTACCACACAAGAAGTTGCTTAAGAAATTATAAACTGAAGGAGGAATACAGGGCAAACTGCTTAAATGGATGGAAAAAATTTTGCAAGAAAGAAAAATGAGAGTAGTGATAAGAGACACTCAAAATGGGATGAAGTAATAAGTGGTGTTCCACAAGGAACAGTTCTGGCCCCAATAAAGTTTGCTATATATATTAATGATATGGATGACGGAATTGAAAGTTATACGAGTTTCTTTGCAGATGATGCAAAACTGTTGAAAAAAGTGAACACAGTAGAATATTGTGAGTCACTACAGAGTGATCTGAATAAAGTACAGGAATGGAGTAGGAAGTGGGAGATGGAGTTCAACACTAGAAAGTGTAGTACAGGTACTCCTCGTTTAACGACCTACTCGGTTAGCGACAACTCTGAGTAACGACGGGCTTTATGACGTCGTTTAACGTAAATCTCCCGAAGTTACGACGTCGTGTACGATAATTAAGTTGGCTGAGGCAAATTTGTATGATGTTATAAGTGAACTTGTACGGTGGATATTAGCTGTGAGGTAAAGTGTTCTGAAGCTTAGGTCTACATTACCATCCTGCAAGCTGCAAAAACTACCTGGGGTACAGTGTATACCGATAGTGGTATATTTTTTAGTTTCTACCATGGGCGCAATATAACAATAGAAAATTAATTATTAATTTTGTAAATTATAATGTATCAACGTAATATGGAATTTTGTGAGCGGAAATGAAAAAAAAATGCTAAAACAGATTTCGTAAGTAACGAAGTCATGTCGGACGAATGGTACACCATGTTTGTTATGATAGATGCCGATGTCGAAGAAATGAAAGGACGATAAATTAATTCGTCTAACCTAAATTAAACTAACCTAGCCTGTGTTTAATAAATTATTACCTGCAAATTAAATGTCATCCTACACGTGGTCGTGAGAGACGTTGGCAGACAAGATGGCGTCCCGAGCCTATGCTACCGACTTCGTTCATTAGCATATTTTCTTGTAGCAAGGAATTTTTACTTTCATTTCCGCCCACAAAATTGCTTATTACGTTGATACATTTTAATTTACAAAATTAATAATTAATTTTCTATTGCTATATTGCGCCCATGGTCGAAACTAAAAAAAATACCCCGGTATTCAATATGGAATGTCAGCATACGTGGATTTGGTCATATACGGTAATTTTAGGAACCTAACCATCGTAAATAAATAGTAAATAAAGCTTTAATGTACTGTATAAAAGAGGGAAAATACACGAAAATAAAGATACATGTATTGCTGGACATTGTACATACAGTACATGTACGTATATGTATACACTTTCGCTTAACGACTAATTCGGTTAATGACGGCGCGCTGGTCCCAATTGTCGTCGTTAAACGAGGAGTACCTGTATAATGGAATTTGGAAAAAGCAAAAACAGAATAACAGGATCATATAAATTGGGAGAAGAAGGAATAAAAAAAGTAGAAAATGAGAAGGACCTGGGAGTCATTGTTATGAATAATATGTCACCTGAGAAACATATAAATAAGATTTTTGGAGAAACTTATAATTTAATAAGAATCAAAGTGGCATTTACATACCTGGATGAAGAAATGGTGAAGAAAATTCTAATCACTCTGATAAGACCAAGATTGGAATTTGCAGCAACGATATGGTCACCAAGTACAAAAAAAATGTATAAAAAAACTTGAAAGAATACAAAGAGCAATTACAAAATTGGCACCAACACTCTCAAAACTATCATATGAAGAGAGACTAGCAAAACTTGAACTACAGACACTAGAGCAAAGAAGAGAGAGAGGAGATTTGATAGCTATTTACAGAATCATGAAAGGCATAGAAATTATTGATAGAGAGAATCTGATAAAATGGGATGACAGAAATACAAGAGGACACGGAAAGAAAATCAAGAAAGACAGCTATAGAAGAGATGTGAAAAATAACAGCTTTCCTCACAGAGTAATAGACAGTTGGAACAAGTTAGATGAGAAAGTGGTGTGTGCAAAAACAATACATAAATTTAAAAAAAGGTTTAGATAAAATGAGATATGAAGACGGGACACCACGAGCATAGCTCCCCTTCCCGTAAAATACAACTAGGTAAATACACACACACGGGAGGAAATGAGGGTGGTACTCAGGGACAAGAACTCAAATTGGGAGGAAATGATAAGTGGAGTCCCACAAGGCTCTGTATTGGCTCCGATAATGTTTGCCATATACTTGTATATAAATGATATGGATGAAGGTGTGGAATGTTACATAAACTTCTTTGCAGATGATGCGAAACTACTAAAGAGAGTAAGTACAGAGGAAGATTGCAAATCATTACAAGAAGACCTGGACAAAATCTGGAAATGGAGTCAGGGCAACATAACACATCCCTGACGAAGTCCTACCTTTACCTCAAAACACTCACTCTCTCCATTTCTAATCCCAACACAGGCTCTATTACTCTCGTAAATATTATTGACTGCTCTTCACAGCTTTCCTCCTATCCCATATATCTGTAATACCTCCCACAGTGCTTTCCTGTCTACCCTGTCATAAACCTTTTCTAGATCCATAAAAGCCCAAAAAACATCCTTATCTTTTCCTAAAGCTTTCTCACATATCTGTCTTACCACAAAAATCTGATCTGTGCAACCCCTACCTCTCCTAAACCCACACTGTTCCTCACCAATTACTCCCTGTTCCTCTCCTAATCCTCTCAATCAAGACCTTCCCATAAGCCTTCCCAACTACATTTAACAAACTGATCCCTCTGAAACTACTTCACTCACATTTGTCCCTTTTTCCCTTGTAAAGTGGAACTATACAGGCACTCCTCCAGCACTCTACCCTCTCTTAAACAAACATTAAATAACCTCACCAGCTAGTCCACCATCACTGTACCTCCTTTTTTAGACATTCTGCATGGCATACATCCAACCCAAGTGCCTTACCTGCTCTCATCATCTTAACAGCTGCCTACATTTCATCCTTCCTTATTTCTCCTCCATTTTTCTCACTCATCACTCTCATTTTCTTAGTGCTTTCCACTACAACTACCTTTCCCTCTCTATCCTCCTTCACATTTAGCAACTCCCTAAAATAATCTGCCTATCGTCCTCTCACTGCCTTCTCTTCCATTATCGTCACTCCATTTGCACATTTTACCTTTTCTTCTCTACTTGATTCGCCTCCTCTTCCTCTCTTAATTTCTTTCCAAAACTTTTTTTTATTAATTTAAAAAAAATTCTGTCATACTCTTATCCCATTTCACATCTGCTCTCCTCTTTACCTCCTTTATCTTTTGCTTTACTTCTCTTCTCTTTACTTTGTACCTCTCATATGATTCCCTCGTCCTATTTTGTAACCAATCTGTGAAAGCTCGCTTCTTCTCTTCTACACCCTTCTTTGAGTCCTCATCCCACCACCCACTACCCTTCCTTCTATTTCCTCCCATCCTCCTTGTTCCACACATCATCTTTGCACACCTTATGACTACCTCCTTGAACCATCCCCATTCTTTCTCCATTCCTAGTTCTACTCTATCCTTCACTCCCTCCCACTTCTCTCTCAGCTTCTTCTTATACACCTTCTCCTTTTCCTTCTTATTTAAGCAATTTACTCTACATACCTCCCTACCTTCTGCTCTTTTCCTCTTTTTCCACCTATTCTCCACCCTCAATTTACCTTCCACCAAAAATGATCTGATATTCCCCTTAGAGCATGTACATCCTTAACTCTTCCTACTATACTCCTGGTCACCACTATATAGTCCATTAACGCTCTATGTACCACCCTTCCTTCCACCACCCTCTCTCATGTGTACTTATGCTTGACTTTCTTCCTAAGCACTGTATTTGCTATCATCAACTCTCTTTCGATACACATCTCCACCATCAAACCTCCGCTACAATTTTTTCCTGGAACTCCATACTTCCTAATCAGTCCGTCTATTGGTTCATTTTCTGCCCTAGCGTTAAGGTCTCCCAATACATCTACATTGACATTTCTCCCTAATCCCTCTATGCACTCATTTCAATCCATCCAAAAAGCCCCTCTTTCCTCTACGCTCTTCTCACTACCAGGCCCATACGCACTTACAAAAACTCACATCTCACTTCCCAGCTTCACTTCCATCCACATGAACCTTGAATAAACCTCCTTCCACTCCACTACGCGCTTACCTATCTCTTCACTTACTAGTAGAGCCACCCCTTCTCTCCCTCGTCCTCTCTTCACTCCTGAGAACCTCCCAACTACACTGTCAAACTCACACTCGCCCCTCCCTTTTGAACTTAATATCACTCAATGTCAACACACCCACCTTTCTTCCCACAAACATACTGCCTATCTCTGCCCTTTTACTTTCATCTGTACCACATCCACACACATTAAAAGACTCAAACCTTATGGTACTGGTTGGAAAACTCCTAGACCCTGTTATGCCTTGATTTTATTTTTAATTTTTTTTTTAAATTTTATTTATTTCTTTTTAGGAATGTCCCCTTTGGGGCTACAGGTAGCAGGATTCCTAGTCCTATCCCCATCCCGTTTTTTGTCGCCTCATACGACTCAAGTGGAAAGACTTGGAAATGAATATTGATAGAAATGGTACAGGATACTAACAAGGGGTTGGGGGACAGCATAATGGAGAGACAGTTGCAGTATAATAAAAACGTCATCATTTCTCTATGTACAGAGACTTCCTCTATCAGAGACAAAATGATGTGTGGCTCTGGTCCGTAGGGGTGCCCCATATAGACCCTAAAGTATCAACTTCATGCTACTTTGCCACAGTAACATGCAACCAATACCCCAGGTCTTAGGTAAATTTCTTCCGCTTTTTTTTTTCTTAATTTGGATAGCAACCCTGCTAGATACATAAGTTTACAGAAGGAATGAAATACGTGGGACATAAACTTGCTATCCAAATTGAGAAAAAAGTGAAAGAATATGAATATGTATGTAAGGGGGAAAAGCCTTTGATATATGTATGTATATATATAAATATGTACTGTATATTATATATATAAATATATACTGTTATTATATATATATATATATATATATATATATATATATATATATATATATATATATAAGGAAGGTTGAATGTAGTAGCACATTTGTAAAATAAGACTTATTGACCCACTGTCAGAGAATGAGATAAGATGGACAGAAATTCTGTATATTTCGACCACTATCTGTGGACCTCTTCAGCAGAATGATACATAGTGTCGAGTACGAGAGTATATATAGCTAAGAAGGGGTACATTCGAAGGAAAATTATAGAATCCTCTCCTATTAAAAATATACATAATTTCAATACCTCCAAAGGTCAGTGGTCCCCACACTGCATAACTTGGATGGCTGCTAAGAAGTCCATCTCTAAAGCAGCCGGGCTTGACCTCACTATCGGTCAACCTCCGCCCCGACCTCATCAAGAACACATAACCTGAGTCCCCCCTTTTCCCTGTCCCCAAATGTACCCTTCTTAGCTATATATACTCTCATACTTGACACTATGTATCATTCTGCTGAAGAGGTCCACAGATAGTGGTTGAAATATACAGAATATCTGTCCATCTTATCTCATTCTCCGACAGTGGGTCAATAAGTCCTTGAGGCCCTCCACATTAAATACAGCCAGCCTACATTGAACACCCAACAGGAAGCCCCCACCATCCTTCCCAGCCTCAAACCATTCAGAATCCACCAAACCAGACAACCCAGCTACGAGACAAATCAGCCCTCTCATGAGCAGTCACTCCGGCTGCGACGGACACCCAGGCCACAGTAACGGTCATCTAAGTGTCCTTTCCCAGTGGTCACAGTTCCCCTTCCCACGTTCCCTTCCCCGATATTCAATGTGTCCTTTCCCAGTTTTAGACCAGAGTAACGGTCAACCTCTTTGTAATCTTTCCTAGTGTTTACTTTCTGTATTTATAATCATCCATTTCTCTGTTATTGTTACAATTGAAAATGCTAACTGTGATTAGCGAAACGTCTTGTATCCTGTTCTACCCATTAGATGGCTTCTATCGGCAACTTGGTTTTTTCTTTACCTCTCCATGCTAGAGAGATCTTCAGAAGACTTGAAACTCTTCATCGGAAACTCATCAGAGCTCAATTTGCTGTTGCATATAATTCAATATGCCTTAAAGAAAATATTTTGCCACGTTCTCCAATATATATATATATATATATATATATATATATATATATAAATATATATATATATATATATATATATATATATATATACATATACATATATGCATACAGTAAAACCTCGGTTTTCGAACATGATTCATTAAAAAAATCTGTACTTAAACCGAATTATTCGAAAACCAAATAATATTTTTCCATTACAAATAATGTAAAAGAGATTAATTAGTTCCCAAGCACCAGATGAATGCTTATTTACCTAATTACACTTTTATATACCATATAATAAATAAAACATAAAAGTGTAAATCAAACAAAAAATATAACAGGAGTAAATTTTATGACAAAGCAACACTGTACAGTTATTATGTAATGTATATACTGTACCCTTCTGGCTGCAATGTGATGGCATAGGTGTATGGAGATGAGGGAGGAAAGGGGCAAATTATTGCTTGGAAGGGGAATCCCCTTCCATAAAAACTTCTGGTGATTCTTGTTCAGGTGTTTCTTCTTTTGTCTTTGGCTCAGGTAAATCTTTCTCTTGGGTTTCTTTCCTTTTTTTCTTTCACTAAAAACCTTTCCAATTTTTGTTATTTTAGCATGTGCTATATTTTTTTTTCTGAAATGTGACATGACATTGTCATAGAAAAGATGTACTACTCTGTGTGCTACCACGGTGTATGGGTGGTATTTTTCTACAAACTTTTGAACAACACCCCATTTAGCACAAATTTCTTTGATTAAAATACTTGGCATATCTTCAATTCTTTCCTCCTCCTCAGAGGACTGTTCCTCAGCCAATTTCTTTTGCTGTTCATTTTGAAGGTGTACAAGCTCTTCAGTGGTAAGCTCAGTATTGTGGTCTTCCTCCAGCTCTTCAATATCTTCACTGTCGGCCTCCAAACCCATACTTTTTCCCATAGAAACAATATCTTCAACAATAGCATTGTCCTCGACAGCAGCAGCAGATCCAGCAGTTTCAAACCCCTCAGTCTCTCTCTGGTACACAGCCTGGCCAAAGGTTCCGCCATGCTGAATTCATGGTTCTAGATTTCACTTGGTTCCATGCATTATCAATAAGATTAACACAATTCAGGATATCAAAATGGTCTTTCCAAAATTATTTCAAAGTTAACTGAGTGTTGTTAGTAACTTGGAAACATGAAGCACGGCTTTAGCGTAATGTTTCTTAAAGTTAGCTATGACCTGTTGATCCATAGGTTGGAGTAGAGGTGTTGTGTTAAGTGGCAGAAATTTGACCTTAATAATATCAGACTCAGCAACCAAGTCATCTTCCAAACCTGGAGGGTGAGCAGAAGCATTATCCAACACGAGAAGGCATTATATATATATATATATATATATATATATATATATATATATATATATATATATGTATATACCGTATTTTTCGGACCATAAGACGCACCCATAATTTGCTCTTCCCCGTCCTTACATAAGGCGCACCTGACCATAAGGCGCTGCTGGTCTCGTCATCGGGTAATCATGCTTATGTGAGTACATACAGAACTGATCATTTTCGTTGTCGAATGAGAAAAATCGTTTGGGATTTAGCAAAATTACAAAAATAAATGATATATTTTTTCATTTTGGTCAGTGCAATCAGACCACCTCCATGGATGGTCTGCCCTACCAATACCCCTAAAAAAACAACATAAACACGTTATGGGAATTGTAGGGAATAAAACCAGCATTAGCAGTTTTATTCCCGGAATTCTCTATTCACGTAAAAACACAAGATTACAAATGAAGGTAAATTTTTAGTTTCGACCATGGGCGCAATATAGCAATAAAAAATTTATTAATTTTGTAAATTGTAATGTATCAACGTAATATGCAATTTTGTGAGCGGAAATAAAAAACGAAAAAAGTTACTAAAACAGATTTTGTAATTAACGAAGTCTTGTCGGACGAATGGTACGCCATGTTTGTTATGATAGATGCCGACGTCTAACCTAACCTGTGTTTAATAAATCGTTACCTGCAAATTAAATGTCATCCAGCTCGTCCTCGTTGTCGTCGTCGTGAGACACGTTGGCGGGCTTTTCAACCACTCAGCTTGCGGGGTATACAGTTCCTATGCTACCGAATTCGTTCATTAGCATATTTGCTTGTAGCAAGGTAATATTTTTTCATTTCCGCCCACAAAATTGCATATTACGTTGATACATTTGAATTTACAAAATTAATAATTAATTTTCTATTGCTATATTGCGCCCACGGTCGAAACTTAAAAAATACCCAAATGACTACAGTCGGAGTGGAGCGAGACTAGACCAATGTAGAATGGCTGTCTTTGTTGTAGACGCTATCATGTCATAGCCATGATAGCGTTAATGAATGCGGTGGCATGGACTCGAAAACTGTTGAAGTTTTTGCAATTTTCTTGTCAAGATACATGCATCTTGATTATAACTTGGTTGTAACTTTTGCTAGGCCTATGCACTGTCGCCATCGGCAGGCTAGCTACGAAACGTGTGAAAATAGTACGTCACTGTCCGAGGCATTTTTTTTTTGCAATGAAGCCACACATAAGGCGCACCTCACGATAAGGCGCACCACCCAATTTTGGCCGATTTTAAAGATTTTGCCCGCGCCTTATGGTCCGAAAAATACGGTATGTATATATATATATATATATATATATATATATATATGTATATATATATATGTGTGTGTGTATATATATATACATATATATGTATATATACATATATATATCATCATATACCAAGGCTTTTTCCCCCTTACAAGGGAGGTAGCCAAAAAGGGAAAGGCATAAAACAATTTCCACCCATTCCATCCCTGAATACACTCCACACCCCTCCACCCTCCCTCTTATCTGAGCACCTCCTGGATGATATATATAATATATGTATATGTATATATATATATACGATAATTCTTATGACAGTCGCATGCAGGATTCGAACCCACTGCTATCGGCCGTAAGATCACCTTCACAGAGCCTTAGCCCACTACACCAACAGACACTTAAAAGCCTTGAAACCTGGAATCGAACTGATTCCCGAGGATAGGAAAGATCACTAATCTGCGACCCCAATTCCTGTTTTACACGTTTTACACAAGGCCCAAGTGCACCTGTTGGCAAGGGGTAAGGATCGGAACAAATCCCTTTTACGCTTTTCGTCATTGTAACTATGAGAGAAATTCGCTAGTAATTTTTATGACAGTCACATGCAGGATTCGAACCCACTGCTATCGGCCGTAAGATCACCTCCACAGAGCCTTAGCCTAGTACACCAACAGACTGTCATAAAAATTATCGGATTGATGTCGCTGTTACCAGCGAATTTCTCTCATAGTTACAATGGCGAAAAGCGTGAAAGGGATTTGTTCCGATCCTTACCCCTTGCCAACTGGTGCACTTGGGACTTGCGTAAAACAGGAATTGGGGTCGCAGATTAGTGATCTTTCCTATCCTCGGGAATCAGTTCGATTCCAGGTTTCAAGGCTTTTAAGTGTCTGTTGGTGTAGTGGGCTAAGGCTCTGTGAAGGTGATCTTACGGCCGATAGCAGTGGGTTCGAACCCTGCATGCGACTGTCATAAAATTATTGGATTGATGTCGCTGTTATTAGCGAATTTCTCTCATTGTATACATACACACACACACACACACACATATATATATATATATATATATATATATAATATATATATATGTGTGTGTATTTACCTAGTTGTACCTAGTTGTATTTTACGGGAAGGGGAGCTATGCTCGTGGTGTCCCGTCTTCATATCTCATTTTATCGAAACTATTTTTAAATTCATGTATTGTTTTTGCACACATTACTTTCTCATCTAACTTGTTCCAACTGTCTATTATTCTGTGAGGAAAGCTGTTTTTTCACATCTCTTCTATAGCTGTCTTTCTTGATTTTCTCTCCTTGCCCTCTTGTATTTCTATCATCCCATTTTATCAGATTCTCTCTATCAATAATTTCTATGCCTTTCATGATTCTGTAAATAGCTATCAAATCTCCTCTCTCTCTTCTTTGCTCTAGTGTCTGTAGTTCAAGTTTTGCTAGTCTCTCTTCATATGATAGTTTTGAGAGTGTTGGTGCCAATTTTGTAATTGCTCTTTGTATTCTTTCAATTTTTTTTTATACATTTTTTTGTACTTGGTGACCACATCGTTGCAGCATATTCCAATCTTGGTCTTATCAGAGTGATTAGAATTTTCTTCACCATTTCTTCATCCAGGTATGCGAATGCCACTTTGATTGTTCTTATTAAATTATAGGTTTCTCCAAAAATCTTGTTTATATGTTTCTCAGGTGACATATTATTCATAACAATGATTCCCAGGTCCTTCTCATTTTCTACTTTTTTTATTCCTTCTTCTCCCAATTTATATGATCCTGTTATTCTGTTTTTGCTTTTTCCAAATCCCATTATACTACACTTTTTAGTGTTGAACTCCATCTCCCACTTCCTACTCCACTCTCATACTTTATTTAGATCACTCTGTAGTGACTCACAATCTTCTTCCGTGTTCACTTTTTTAATAGTTTTGCATCATCTGCAAAGAAGCTCGTATAACTTTTAATTTCTTCATCCATATCATTAATGTATATAGCAAACATTATTTGGGCCAGAACTGTTCCTTGTGGAACACCGCTTATTACATCATCCCATCTTGAGTGCTTGTCTCATCACTACTCTCATTTTTCTTTCTTGCAAAAAGTCTTCCATCCATTTAAGCAGTTTGTGTGTGTGTGTGTGTGTGTGTTGACTATATTATGACAAATAAGACTGAAGGCAGAGGAAGCAGACGAGGAGTAATGGGAGAATTTAATGCTTTAACGTTTCGACCCACAGGGTCTTGATCACAAAGCATAACAGGGTCTTTTATACAGAGACGGGTCATCTCATGGGACGCCTCGGAGAGCTTGTTATTCTATTTGTGTATTTTTTTATTATTAATAAGCTTGTGGCTTTTACTAGACATGTAAAGCCTTCTTTATGGTTAATGTTGTTATTAGTGTTAATGTATGCTGCTTCATTTCTCTTTCTCAGTTTCTTGGATGATCCTTTATTTAATATGGTTGTGTTGGTCCAGTCTGGGAGGTGGCCATGCTTATCTACATGCATTACTATGGAATTAGATGATCTATGGGCTTTTACGTCATGTTTATGTTCATTTATTCGTTTATCAAGTCCACGACCAGATTCTCCAAAATATGAAGAGGGACAGCTTTTACATGGGAATTTATAAACAATGCTGTTTTCATTAGTGGGATTATTGTAAGTACGTGTGACCAAATATCCTACGTTGTTACCTGATATCCTGGCTATTTTAATGCCCGCTTTAAGGAGGAAAGTGACTAGGTGTGAATTTATATAAGAGTTTGGTACTGTAATGTATCGGGTTTCATCATTACATTTATTATAATTTTTATTTCTATCTTTATTTTTGTTAATTATTTCTTTAGATTTCTTTTTCAATCTATATAAGAGACCTTTTGGATATTTGAGTTTGTTTAAAGTCTCTGTGATATGTTGTAATTCAAGATCTAGAAATTCTTTACTGCATATACGAGATGCTCTAAGGAAGAAACCTATTATAATACCTGTTTTAGTTCTGTCATTATGTCCTGAATAGGAATGTATGTAGTCTTCTTTATTGGTGGGTTTCCGGTATACTGAAAATTTCACATTTCTATCTATTCTATGGATAATTGTGTCTAAGAAAGGTAATTTTCTGTTATTTTCATTTTCTGCAGTACATTGCATATTTTCATTTACACTATTTAATCTCCTGAGTTTGTTATTAATATCTGTATCATTAGGCACAATTACAATTATGTCATCAACATATCTAAACCATTTGCTATTCCTACCCATTATTGTCATGTATTCTTCTGTTTCGAGTATTTCCATGTATAAATTTGCTAACACTGCAGAAGGGGACTACCCATGGCGAGGCTAGAATGCTGTCTGTATTCATTATTATTAAAAGTGAAAGCGCCAAATCCTACACAAAGAGAAAGAGGTAACATCACTGCTGACTGATTTCTTATTACTCGAGTATCAATAAATGACGGTCTAAAAGCTGTCGAACGAGTAGTAAATAATTTGAAAAGTGAAAATTTACCCGTCCCCAAAAAAGATTACCTGGAATTAATTTCTTTTTGTGTAGTATTTAGCGCTTTCACTTTTGATGATATTGAATACAGACAGCATTCTGGCCTCGACATGGGGACTACCCATGGCGAAAATTAGAAATGACTGGAATAACATTCTTCTCGTCCTTCAAATGAGAAGAGATCTTAATTTAGAAAATTGAGAGACAAGTTACTTATTCTTCATATATGTTGAATTGCTATTTCAGGAATCATAACATACATCACAGGTATAAAGGTAGTGGTGGTTATTTTCAAAACGATGACTACCTTTTTGTGTGTCATGTATTGTGTAAGTGTTTCTTCCTAATTCCCTTCGGTCTCACAGCTATACTCATGAGTATATGCATATCAATTTGTTTACTTATCCCACCCCGTCCTCCGGCAGAACCGGACGGCGCAATTTCTTACTATCTGCTACAGAATCCGACTGTACTTCAATGCCGAGCTGGACTCGTTCTTTTCATACGCCACAACCGATGATATGGCCAATGCTATCCTAATAGGTAAGTAGCACCTTAGACACTTCAACTGGCCCGCTCGCTCTCTGTGCAGCACTATATTTCATTAATGAAAACTGCCCCAATCCATTTGTAACCCTGCTAATGTTTGGGTTAGATACCGCACGTATTTTTGAGTTCATGTATAAAAATGCAAAACGTTCTTTATGCCTCAGAAGGAGGAACCCACACTTTGCGAAATGCATATCCGGTGTGTCCACATTCTTCTCAACCCTTCCATTGGTGGCACACTGTATATTAGGTTTAGTAATGACAAATACCACACAATTCTGTCATGATGTTTAGAAGCGGCATCCAGGACTTAACTGGTCCTCATTCAGGCAGGGATCCAACTACCTATCAGATGCATAACAGATTGATTGGATACGTATTAGTTGTAATTTTATATTAGATGGCTCAGGAACGTATTGATTTAGCTGTGCCCTTCAGAAATAAGGAACGATAGGAGTCAATAACAATTCACAGTGGATGAGATTTAGGACTTATGAACCAATTATCTAACAACAGCTAATACTATTAATAATGATAACAATAATACATATAAAACAATATAAAAAATGGAAAATAATAAATTAGTGAACAAATAGATAAATGAATGAATAAATAAATGAATAGATAAAATAAATGAATAAACAAACAAATAAGTAAATAGATTAATCAATATATATGTAAATAAATAAATAAACACATAAAAGTGGTCATGTTGTAGAGACAACCATGTGAGCGGGATCATGAAGGAAATGTATCACAGGCACATACAGCCGGAGTTGACGTTCACGAATTATGCTGAAGGTAACTGGCCTAGAATGGGTCTCACAGTACAGTCTAATACAAAATCATAACAGCTATATCCCATTATTCTCTGTTTTTAACGAGGATGATCTTCTCTGCACAACTACATGCCAATCAGTTTGACGTCGGTTAGAGGTAAAGTAAATAGCAAATAGAATCAAAGCTCACATTGAGAGCCATAATTTGATTCGTGAAAACAAGAATAATTCAGAAAACGCCATTTTAGAGAAATTAGAATGGGAAAAGAACTTAGGATTATTAATGAGTCCTGATCTTAAATCCTGTAAACAGTGCACTAATACCAAAAATGGAGCGAAGAGGGCATTAGGATTTATTGTTAAGACTGTTTCGAACAAAAGTGCAGATGTAGCTATTAAACCCTATCTGGCGATAATTAGACCCATACTTGAATATGCAGTACATTTTGATCTTTGTCCTATAGAATGGATATTAATTCACTAGAATCAGTACAGAGAAGAATGATCAAGATGATACATGGGCTCAGGAATTTACCTTACGAAGACAGTCTTAGGTAACTTAACTTACACTTTCTGGAAAGAAGTAGAATGCGGTGGGTGATTTAATGGAAGTATTAAAATGGATCAAGAACAAGGGTGTTATAAGATAATGTCATTATATTAAGACAGCAGGTCAGGACTCGTAGTAATGGATTTAAAGTGGACACATTTAGATTTAAGAAGGAAACAGACAAGAACTGGTTTACCAATAAAGTGGTTAACAAATGGAATAGACTAAGTAACAATGTAGTGAGCGCTGAAAACATGAGTTGTTTTAAGAGAAGGTTAGATACCATTATGGATGGGGATGATATGTGGTAATGGACATGGAACTACTTAGCGTAGGCCTCATAATCTCCTTCTGTCACTTTTATTCTTATGTTCTTATATTCTCCGGAGGCACTTAGTACCAAGGGCATTGAGACGCCTCTTCAAATCAACATTTGATGTCTATGTTTCTTAGTCCTTTTGCATAAATTTCGACAAGACCATATACTCTGGTTGAGTGAATCCATAACACCATGGACAATCCAAATCCTTCGAAGTATATTCTAGTATCACACGTCGCTGTTATGCATTACACCATCAAGGTATGTGAGGCTCTCTACGACTTCAATGTCCTCGCCACATGCATGGACAAACTGATTTGTTTCATCTAGTAAATTCTAAATGCCTCGACCTTGGTATTGGTCCAGGAGACCTGGAGACCAAATGGTCTCGCTTTCCTGTGAAGTGACTGGAGGGCTGCAACCAGAACCTCCAACGACTCCGCAAGAGGGACAGCGCCATGAGCAAAGACAAGGTCAGAGACCTTAGTGTAGTCAATAGATGCTCCAGAACAACATTGTCCAAAAACTCTGTCCAATACCAGGTCCATGCAGATGTTGAAAAGTATTGGGATGAGGACACTCCCTTGCCTGATTCCTGAATTAACAGGAAAGAGACTAGACACACCTCCTTATTTTACAACACTCTGTTCCGGAGTATAAACCAAACATCAAGTCAATAATTTTGCCAAGAATCCCATGGATCTGCAGAAGATCCCAGAGCTCTCCACGATGCACCGAGCCAAACGCTTTCTTGAGATCAACATAAGGTCAGAGAAACCCGTTGAAACCACGTCGGTGCTACACAAGGACATGAAGCGCTAGGATTTCATCAGTTGTTGACTTACCTGGCACGGACACAGACTATTCAGGCCTCTGAAACTTTAGTAGATAAGTATGAACCCATTTCAACAATAGATGGGCAATCATCTTATATGGTACACTAAACAGTACCGCAGTAGTTGTAGTCCTGTCGATCCTCTTTCCCCTTCCAGATAGGGATAATCAGACCCTTTTTGTAGTCAGAGGGAATGTTACCACACGCAACCCACATATTATGGCCTCACTTCGGACTTTCATCATCTCTACTCTGATGTTGCAGATGACAACTGCCTTTCTACCCTTGAACTTACAGTTTTATTGTCCTTTGTCAGAGAGGGCGGAGATTCCTTTATCGGGGTCAGTGCTAGCTCCTATAATGTTTGCTATATATGTGAATGACATGGATGAAAGTATTGAATGTTATATGAACTTCTTTGCGGATGACGCAAATTTATAAAAGAAAATAAGATCCGAAAAAGACTGTGAGTCCTTACAGAGTGATCTAAACAAAGTCTCAGAGTGGAGCAAGAAATGGGAAATAGAATTCAAGATCAAGAATAAAATATCAGGAGTAAAGAAAGTTAATTATGAAAAGGACCTAGGAGTAATTATAATCAAAGACATGTCTCCAAGTAAACATATAAGTAAAATAGTTGGAGAAATATATAATTTGTTGAAATCAATAAAGATGGCTTATAAATACCTGGATAAGGAAATTATAAAAATAATATACCGGTATATTACAAATACTGATAAGGCCAAAACTGGAATATGCAGCAATGATATGGTCACCCAGTACAAAAAAGAATATAAGAAAATTAGAAAGAATACAAAGAACAACGACAAAGATGGCCCCAACACTTTCAAAATTGACATATGAACAAAGATTGGCTGTAACTGAAATTGCCGACCCTGAAACAAAGAAGAGAATGAGGGGACCTACTAGCCATCTCCAAGATTATGAAAAGCTCCCCTTCCTGTAAAATACAACTAGGTAAATACAGTACACTACACCATAATCCTAAGGTAGATAACACTGGATTTGCGGATCATACTTATGACGTCTTTTACCATCTGCAGGCATCAATATGTGGTCACTTTTACTTATTGGTGCCTGGTATTCTATCTTTTCCATTATTTCAGGTTCTGATGTGATTATTAGGTTTAGTCTCGATGGTTCTTCTTCATTTCTATACCTAGTGTTCTCTTGGATCCATTGTGTCATTGTGTGGTCAATAATCATCTCAAGTAGAACATTTCCCCATGAGTCTTCTCCACCCTTTACGGTCATCTCTTCCCAGCAGATTTCTTTGCAATTAAAGTCGCCAATCATAACTAGTCTTCTTCCATCTCCCATTATCTTGTTTAGTGTTATTCTTGTGTCTTCTAACATACTTTTATATTGACTCTCTTCCCACGAGGCTGTTTTTGGGGGCACGTTGTTTATTACAAACTTTCTGCTCTTCTTATAACATACTTTTATGTTCACTCTCTTCCCACGAGGCTGTTTTTGGGGGCACGTTGTTTATTACAAACTTTCTGCTCTTCTTATAACATACTTTTATGTTCACTCTCTTCCCACGAGGCTGTTTTTGGGGGCACGTTGTTTATTACAAACTTTCTGCTCTTCTTATCTCTGTCTTCTACTTCTATCATAATCATCTCTACTCTGTTCTTTCCATATGTGACACTCTTCACATTTATATCCTTCTTAGCCAGGAACATAACTCCACCCCCTTGTTTTATCTCTCTGTTTCTAATCCAATAATTATATGCATTGTGTCCTATGCTGTTGGGTGGTAGTGGGCCTTTTAATTTTGTCTCAACAATTCCCATTATGTCCGGATCTTTTTCCTTCAGATACTTGTTCAGTTCATTTAGTCCTGTTATTAATCCATCTATATTTGTGTAGGATACTCTTAACTTTCTGTTATTTCCATTGTATTCTCTGTTTCTTTTTTGTTTCTCTCTGTTATGGTCCATTTCTTCAATTTCATATTCACTACTCTCCAGTAGCATTCTTGTTTTTCTGTCTCCATTCTGGTCTCGTTTTTTTCTTTAGCTTCTTTCCTTTTCATTTTTTCTTCCTCTCTTTCCTCTTTATTCATTTCTCTTTTTATCCATACCTTTTTATATTGTTCACTTGCTGCTAGCTTCCCTGTTTTTGCTAAGATATTCTCTGCTGTTGTTTGTGATCTGAATTTAATCTTAATTGGTCTGGTCTTATCTGTACTATACTTTCCGAGCCTAAACTTCTCTTCAATTTGTTTCATGATTTCAGGTTCATCTTCCTGAACTAATTCTAGTAATCTGCTTACTTTTTCATTTTCCTCCTTGATTCTTGTGGTTCTATTTGGGTTATGTTTCTCTTCCATTCCTAATATAATTCAACCCTTTCCGCAATTTTTGACATTTTACCGAACCTAATCTCCCAATGTTCGGTCATTTGTTCAAGTTTTTCCTCCAGTTTTGCCAGTCGGGGGAGGTTGGTATCCGCCCCCGCCCTCATTAAATCCATGGAAATTATTATATTCACCTTCTATTGGGCTGCTCTTATCTATGTTTCTAATCTTTACATTTTTGTTAGTCCCTTCATCGTCACTAAATTGCTCTGGCCCGTGCTTGTTTACATGGCATCTGCCTGCCTGGACCAAGTCCTCTCCTTCCTCATTTTCTTCCATTTCCCTCAGTAATCCCTCCCCTTCTCCCTTTTCCACTACACCACGAGCAATCCCCTTCCCTGTAAATACAATAGGTACTTCCTTTGCATTGAGATCCATGAATATTTCACTTTTTCTTCAGGACGTCAATCGTCGCCGTCCGTCCAACGTAAGTGCGCGCGTGTGTGTGTGTGTATGTGTCACGGGAGAGAATGTTTCCATTTCTTCACATTATGGGGAGATAGCTGCGGACTGTTTAGTGTTGGCCTGGGCGGTAGCTATCTGATTCAGGGCAAGCCTGACCCAAAGATTCAAGTCAGGTAGTCCAGCCAATTTGCCTCTCTAAGCCAAGAAGGGCCACCCGTCCTAGCTTGAATAGAGGACCACAAGGGTGTGTTACTTCTCTCAGAGCAACACCTAAGTGCAATCACAGTACTGGGACATCATTCAGTCTCCACATCTGTCGCCAAGCTCTGCAGGGATGCCTCACACAATAAACACGTGTTAGTGACCCATAATGTAGTTGAATGGTTAATGGCTCAAAGAGTTCATCTTCCCTCTTGATGGTTTTCTTATTCCTCCATCTGGGTGTCCAAGACACCCTCTTCACTGGAGGATGACAAGTGGGGAGGCCGGTTTAGTCGTCAACAATATGACCATGTGGCAAGTAGTACTGGGTTTCATGATGCCAGTAGAAGGACAACTGCCTAAATCACAGGACTGCTGCATTATTAATGTCATTCCGTGTTGGAATCGCCGTATAGGCATTGACTGGATGTTATAGACATTCACGATTTTAGGGACCTTTGTGACGTGCTTGCGAACCAAGTCACACAGCATTGTACTTTTATGTCTGGAGATTGGTATCCAGTATTAAAAAAAAAAAAAAAAAAAAAAAAAAAAATGCTACCCTTCTGAAATTTCTCCTGTACCACCTCTATTACTCTACTTCTTCAGTGTAATATTGTGCCCTAAAACAGAAGCGCGGGTTATTGCACCAAAACCCTCAACGATGGAATTCTATGACTACAAGTATAATGGAAGCAGTATTGTATTCTCTCTGGGGTTGATGTTATGGCAAAGTCTGCATGTTATGCGTTGGTTTAGAGAAAATTATTAATTTTCATTCTTATAGTGAACACGGTGTATGTATAACTGGGAGTCATGCACAGAAAAGTAATGTATGACCATTCTTTAAATCTAATCATCACTCTCTCGCGACTCACTTTTTTTGTGTCTTCCAGTATTAGATCTGTATATTCTGCCGGATACCTCTGTTTATTGTATATAAAATAGTATAATATATTTACTATCACCCTGATGCAGGGACACTAGGACTGCACATAGCTTTTATCCTTTCGGCCTACGAAATCATTTGACCAATCCTTTCACTACTAGTGTCACGTTTACCAACTATTTAGATATGACAAAAGATAATGTTAATGTTCAAAACCACCATTCTTATACTGTATTTGATTGACTCAACAACCTTCATTTCTCTGAAGAAGCTGTTGATTTGTTCTTGCACATTTATATATAGTCACTTTTCTCAAATGTTTATTCATGGTTTTCCAAAAACTTATCTATGATCTTTTGCCTTACCCTTGAAATTTGACAATTTCTCCTTATGATACAAAAACCTGCTTGATACAGTATCTATTGAAATAACGCTTTTATCTGTATAATTTTTTTTCTCATAGCTAATGTAAATCTAAATTACTATTCTTATTTAAATTATTGACCAATAATACAATCATGCCATTGGTGAAACGTAAATCTCAAAGACAAGGCACTCAGTAAGGCAATATGAAAGCAGGAATTAGGGAACCAGAATTCATTCAAAACTTCTCATCCGTGTGTTCCTATAAACTTTTTCCCACCAGCTGAAAGAAAGGACGAATTATACCTAAACTTCAATGATGCTGAGCAAACCATCGTGTCGGGTATCAAGACATTCACTAGGATCGACGTCTGGCTTCAGGCATGCCATGTATTTGAAAACGGCATTTACAAGGCCTACTACGATGGAAAGAAGGTTGTGGAAGGTAAACTGCAGAAAAAGGACCCTCCAATGGCACTTAATGGTTCTATTGTCATTGGACAGGAACAAGACTATATGAATGGGGGATTTGATCGCACGCAGTCCTTTTCAGGAGATATTGCACAGATCAACATATGGGATAGAGCACTAAGCGAAGAAGAAATCACAATAATAGCTGACTGTAGGACAAACATTATAGGAAACATTTTCTCTAGTGATGTACAAGTTTTCACGTTCCATGGTAATATTACAAGGAGCTTGATGTCACTTGATGAAATATGTGCCCCACCACATGAATTTGTTGTATTCCCTGAACTCCGGCCTTTTGAAGCTGCAATTGATATTTGTGTTAAAATCAGTTCAACCATGTTCTTGCCTCAGAACGAGAGGGAGAATCTAGAGTTGTTAAGAGTAGCAGCAAAATATGTCAGCAATCCTGTGTCAAATACAGAAACTATATGGCTTGGGGGCATAGATAGAGAGAGCAGGAATGTATACCGAAGCATAGAGACGAACGAAATAATAACTTATATCCCATGGGCAGACGGAGAGCCAAACAGTCCAACACAGAACTGCCTCGCATTATGGAGGCCAAAAGGATACTGGGGAGATATCTGGTGTGATGGTTGGAAGCTCGGAGTTCCCTGTGACACAACTTCCAATAAGATTCCAAGTATGAATATTCGTGGGCTTTGCGAAGCATCAGCGCAGCGAACTAAGTTCCTTTTTGCTGGTTATATTAATGGTAGACCCTACTTGCGAGGTTTCCATCGGCGGCTAATCTATTGGTCAGATGAGGGTTCATGGACCCTTCATGACGGGATGACTAACATGTCACTGGCGGCACAGACAAAGGCCGATGACGAGTACCCTATAGGTCACTCACAGTGGACCATCGTGAACCCTTTCTGTGATTATCCAAAAAACAGTAAAATCCAACTCAGCATTTCTGTGTGCCGAGATTCAGAATTCACATGCGGCGATGGTTTCTGTATCCCTAAGACCGATCGTTGCAATTTACGCAGCGACTGCAGAGATGAAAGTGATGAGAAGGATTGTGAGATTATTTTGATCCCATATGGATACCTGACTCATCGTCCGCCTCCCACGAGAAACCGGACACAAGCACTCCAGCTCAGAATACACGCAGAACTTTTAAGATTCGGTACAATTAAAGATACGGAATTTGCCGTCTCCATGGAATTTCAGACTCGGGTTTCATGGTATGATGAGCGCCTGTCCTTCAGTAACTTAGCAGCAACTCGCACGGAGAATGAGCTACCTCCCTTACTAGTCGATGAACTCTGGAAACCAAAGCTTGATTTCATGGACGTCAATGATGGTAAATTAAAGCTAATCAAGCAGTCCATGTATGTCAACCGTACTGGAAAAGCCTTGCCACTCGATATAAATTCTATTAAAACAGGTACGTGTTGAGTGTCATTTGTGTGAATTGTTTGCTAGATTATGTAGTATGTACTTATTATATTTGATCGCATTGTATTCTGTCTCACATGCTAATGATCCAGGAATGATGAATTTTTTTGAGGCGCTTTTTCAGTTTCATGTATATTCGAATAAGCAAAACCTGCCTATAATATACAATTTTGCTTTATTCATAGATTCAGTTTGTGTTGGTTATGTCTTCCAGACCCAAGTTATGATGGCGGTGCTGGAGAACTACAACTCGAGCAACATTACTCTGGCAGTTTCAGTTGCTTCTTCCACTTGTTTACCTACCCATTTGACGAACAGCAGTGCACAGTTTTGATACAACTGGCATCCTCGAGTGGCGGTTTAGTACAGTTTGACACAGAAACGGCCACGATTGCTTATCTGGGAGAGAAGCTCCTCGCCTCGTACCAGGTTGAGCAAGTCGGCCTTTCTGGATCCTTTACCGACACGAATGAACCCGCTATCAAGGTAAGAACTGATTTACCTTAGTCACATCTTTTTAAACCTCTGGATGACTTTTACATCCGACTGATCAATTCTATGATAAAACAAAACTAACAAAATTTACAGTAAATATATATCCTTGAATTTTTTAATTTTGTGGGACATCGACGGAGTAGATACAGTTACACAGAAATTACAAACATTGCTCTGTTCAATCATGTATCTATAATTCTATGCAATAAAGGATACTACAAATACTTTACAAAATCTAGAAATAATCCAATTAAAAGATTAGGACAACATTACTGTTAGTCGGTTTGCCACTGATTTATTTAGATAACAAAAGCTAATCAATAGGAACACACACACCCGAAAACCATAGCAACACCTTCACTTCAAAGGTGAATAGAGATCCGATCCATACCTGTTGTCACAACCAGAGTCAAACATACCCCATGAGCATATCTGTAATCTCATCTATTCCGGACCGTCTCATTACAAGCAGAGTCGAGATGCGACTTTCGTTTGATGATTAGGGAGGCCTCTTTTCTTACTTTTGCATCACCAGGAATTTCCTCCATTGCAAGAGGGTATTGAAGAGAGCAAGAGAGAAAAGTGTGTGCGTGAGGGAGAGAGAGACAATAGCGCTTTGTATCAACCTGAGGTCAGCCCGTTGACCTCGCCCCACTAAACTTAAAGAACATCACATTTAGTGCAGTGGCATAATGTGAAGTCCTCTTTTGTTCCTATACCAACCCACTGAATAATACACACACACATACACACTTCAACGAACGGACGGCTTAGAAGACGTTCTGAAGAAAATTGAAGTTTCGTGGATGCCAACGCAAAGAGAAGTGCCTATTGTATTTACAGGGTGGGGGGAAATTGCTCGTGGGGTAGTGGGAAAGTAGGGAAAGAGGAGAAGGGGAGGGATTGCTGAGGGAAATGGAAGGAAATGAGGAAGGAGAGGACTTGGCCCAGGCAGACAGGCGAAAGGTAAACAAACGGCCCCCCGACCAGCTGAGCGACGATGAAATGTCTAATAAAAATGTAAAGATTAGAAGTATAGATAAGAGCAATACAGTAGAAAGTGATGAGAATATTTTCCAGGGATTTAAAGAGGGTGGGGGGGACACCCCCCCCCCCCCCCGACTGACAAGACTAGAAGAGAAGGTCGATAAGATGATCGAGGACTTGGAGCGTAGGTTCGGTCATGTTAACAACATTGTACGGAGGGTTGAAAAATTGGAAGAACTAGAGAAGGCGAACAAAAACTTAACTAAGGAAATTGAAGAATTAAAAAAACAGTTAAAAGAAGTAAAAGAAGAGAATAAAGTCTTAAAGGAGAATAATAAGGAGAACAAGGAGGGTTGGAAAAAAATAAAAGAAAATAGCAAAGTTGCATTCACTGACATAATCAGACAGCAAATGAATGAACAAACTGAAAACTCAGTTATTAAAGTGATGAGACAGAAGGAGAATATAGTAAGAGACTTAGCAGACAGAAAGAAATGTATAATTATATTAGGAATGGAAGAGAAACATAACCCAGATAGAATCACAAGAATCAAAGAGGAAAATGAAAAAGTACGAAATTTACTAGAATTAGTTCAGGAAGATGAACCAGAAATAATGAAACAAATCGAAGAGAAATTCAGGCTCGGGAAATATAGTACAGACAAGACCAGACCAATTAAGATTAAATTCAGGTCACAAACTACAGCTGAGAATATCTTATCCAAAACAGGGAAACTAGCAACAAGTGAACAATATAAAAAGGTATGGATAAAAAGGGAAATGAATAAAGAGGAAAGAGAGGAAGAAAAACAGAAAAGACTTGAAGCTAAGGAAAAAAAAAACGAGATAAGAACGAAGTCAGAAAAAGAGAGATTCTATTGGAGAGTAGTGAATATGAAACTAAAGAAAGTCGACATACAAGAGAAAAACAAAAGGGAAACAGAGAACACAATGGAAGTGGCAGAAAACTAAGAGTGTCTTACACAAATATAGATGGATTAATAACAGGATAGAATGAGCTGAATGATTATTTGAAAGAAAAAGAACCAGACATAATGGGAATTGTAGAAACAAAATTAAAAGGTCCACTACCACCCAACAGTGTAGGACATGATGCATATAATTATTGGATTAGAAACAGAGTGAAAAAGGAAGGGGGTGGAGTTATGTTCCTGACTAAGAAGGATATAAACGTGAAGTGTGTCACATATGGAAAGAATACAATAGAGATGATAATGATGGAAGTAGAAGACAGAGATAAGAAGAGCAGAAAGTTTGTGATAAATTACGTGCCCCCGAAAACAGCCTCATGGGAAGAGAGTGAACATAAAAGTATGTTAGAGGACACAAAGATAACATTAAACAAGATAATAGAAGAGGGAGGACAAATAGTTATGATGGGCGACTTTAATTGCAAAGAAATCTGCTGGGAAGAAATGACAGTAAAGGGTGGAGACAGCTCATGGGGAAACGCTCTACTTGAGATGGTTACTGACCATACAATGACACAATGGATACAGGAGAACACTAGGTATAGAAATGAAGAAGAGCTATCGAGACTAGACCTAATAATTACATCTGAACCTAGAATAGTGGACAAAATTGAATATAAAACACCAATAAGTAAAAGTGACCACATATTGATTGAACTGGAACTTAATGAAGAAAAATATATGAAAAGAAATGAACAATATAGAAAAGGAAGAGTGATGTATGAAAAAACAAACTTTGATAAAATAAGAGAATTCTTTCAAAAGGAAAACTGGGAAGAAATATACAAAGAAGAAACAACAGTAGAAGAGAAATGGAATATTTTGACAAAAATTTACAAAAAAGGAGTGGAAAAGTATGTCCCAAGACAAAAACAAGAAAAAGAATATGTAAAATGCTGGTACAACAAAAGTTGTAGGGAGTTAAAAGACAAAAGAGACAAAGCCTGGACCAGATGGAAAAAAGACAGAAGACCTGAAAAATGGAAAATATATACCTGTTATAGAAATGAATATGTACAAACGTGCAGAGAGGAAAAGAGAAAATATGAAAAAGATATCATAGAAAAGTGTAAAGATCAACCAAAACTATTCTACAGATTTGTAAACAATAAACTGAAAAAACAAACAAGACTTGGAGAAATTAAGACAAGAGGAATACACTGAGGAAATGGAAATGGCGGAAATTATGAACAAACATTTTAAATCAGTGTTTACAAGGGAGAACATACAACCTGAAGAGAACGAATGGAAAGAGAAAGTCCCCCCTATGGAAGAAATAAAAGTAACAAAGAATGAAATATTAACACACTTGAGTAATCTTGATGTCAGAAAATCGCATGGACCAGATGAAATAGCAAACTGGATACTGAAAGAATGCAGGAATGAACTGGCAGACAAAATACATAGCATACTAAATAGTTCCTTGAAAGAAGGAAAAGTTCCAGAAGATTGGAAAAAAGCAAATATAGTACCTATATATAAAGGAGGAAATAAAGAAGAACCTACCAACTATAGACCAGTCTCTCTAACAAGTACAATAGCAAAAATTTGTGAAAGAATTATCAAAAGTAGATGGGTAAAATATTTAGTAAAAAACAAAGTGATAAATCCAAGGCAATTTGGATTCAGACAAGGACGATCATGCGTCACCAATTTAATATGTTTCTATTCAAGGCTAATAGATATAATACAAGAAAGAGATGGATGGGCGGACTGTGCATTTCTAGACCTAAAGAAAGCTTTTGACAAAGTACCACATAAGAAGTTGCTTAAGAAATTAGAAACTGAAGGAGGAATACAGGGCAAACTACTAAATTGGATGGAAGACTTTTTGCAAGAAAGAAAAATGAGAGTAGTGATAAGAAACCAGCACTCAAAATGGGATGAAGTAATAAGCGGTGTTCCGCAGGGAACAGTTCTGGCCCCAATAATGTTTGCTATATATATTAATGATATGGATGAAGGAATTGAAAGCTATATGAGCTTCTTTGCAGATGGTGCAAAACTACTGGAAAGAGTGAAAACTGAAGAAGATTGTGAATCACTACAGAGAGATCTAAATAAAGTACAGGAATGGAGTAGGAAGTGGGAAATGGAGTTCAATACAAAAAAGTGTAGTATAATGGAATTTGGAAAAAGCAAAAACAGAATAACAGGAGCATATAAATTGGGAGAAGAAGGAATAAAAAAAGTAGAAAATGAGAAGGACCTGGGAGTCATTGTTATGAATAATATGTCACCTGAGAAACATATAAATAAGATTTTTGGAGAAACTTATAATTTAATAAGAACAATCAAAGTTGCATTTACATACCTGGATGAAGAAATGGTGAAGAAAATCCTAATCACTCTGATAAGACCAAGATTGGAATATGCAGCAACGATATGGTCACCAAGTACAAAAAAATGTATAAAAAAAACTTGAAAGAATACAAAGAGCAATTACAAAATTGGCACCAACACTCTCAAAACTATCATATGAAGAGAGACTAGAAAAACTTGAACTACAGACACTAGAGCAAAGAAGAGAGAGAGGAGATTTGATAGCTATTTACAGAATCATGAAAGGCATAGAAATTACTGATAGAGAGAATCTGATAAAATGGGATGACAGAAATACAAGAGGACACGGAAAGAAAATAAAAAAAGACAGCTATAGAAGAGATTTGAAAAAGAACAGCTTTCCTCACAGAGTAATAGACAGTTGGAACAAGTTAGATGAGAAAGTGGTGTGTGCAAAAACAATACATGAATTTAAAAATAGTTTAGATAAAATGAGATATGAAGACGGGACCCCACGAGCATAGCTCCCCTTCCCGTAAAATACAACTAGGTAAATACAACTAGGTAAATACATGAAACCAGATAAGCATATAAACAAGATGTTCGGAGAAACCTACAACTTATTGAGAGCAATCAAAGTGGCATTTATCTATATGGACGAAGAAATGATAAGGAAAATACTACACTAATAAGACCAAAACTCGAGTACGCAGCATCACTTTGGACACCCAGTACCAAAAAGAATATTAAGAAACTAGAAAGATTACAAAGAGCGACAACAAAACTAGCACCGACACTCGCCGAACTAACATATGAGCAAAGACTATCCAAATTGAACCTACCAACTCTGGAACAAAGAAGAGAAAGAGGAGATTTGCTAACTATCTACAGAATAATGAAAGGAATGGAAGTTTTAGACAGGAACGACCTATTAATGTGGGACAACGGTAAAACAAGAGGACACGGAAAAAAATTGAAAAAGGATAGTTATAGAAAAAACTTGAAAAGGAACAGTTTCCCACACAGAGCGATAAATACATGGAACAAATTAGACAACAAAACAGTATGTGCTAACACTATACAAGATTTTAAGATAAAACTTGATGCGGAGAGATACAAAGACGGGTCACCACGAGCATAGCTCCCCTCCCGTATATTACAACTAGGTAAATACAGAGAAGAAGTTATGGCTTTCGAGTGACTGCTATGGTGTAAAGGTATTAACATATAAAATGGAGGAAGGAAAAGGAGAAAAAAGGAATATTGAACCAATGGAAAGAGAATTATACATGAGCAGAGTCGAATTGCCACTTTGAGTGATACCAAAGAGGACTTGTTTAAATGACACCCAAAAAATCAACTCAAAGGTGAGAATTTTTTTTTTCAAGTTTTCAAAGAGACAAAGGAATATTAGGTAAAGAGTTAGATGTAGAAAGAGAAACTAGGTATAGAAATGTACTAAGAAATTGAGACATTAATGACTTGATGGAGAAACTAATAGATTTAAAAATAGATTATAGAGCAGTGCACAGAGAAGTGACTAATCTACGAAAAGCCAACGAAGAAATGAACTGAGAGCTTAATAACCTAAAAAGTGAACTATGATCAGAAGTGATAATGAAAGAAAAATGAAGACAGAAACAAAAATGAGAAACTGAAAAAAAGAGGTAAAAGAACAAATACAAGCAGTGACCAAAAAAGTGGGAGAATCAATTAAGGAGACAGATCTCCTAGAAATAGAAAATCAGTGGAAACAAGAACAAGAAAATCAGAAAATGAAAATTAAAGAAATAGTACAACAACAGGTAGAGGAAAATGCTAAAGAAACTGTTATTAAAGTAATTAAAGAAAAGGAAAACTGGGTAAGAGACACAGTGGATAAAAAAATGGATTGTAGTTTATGGTATTAAAGAAAACATAATATATACAAACGTGAAAGAGAAAAAAGAAGAGAAAGAAATTCCAAAGGAAATTCTGAAAGTGGTTAAGTAGAAGGACAAGAACTCGACAAAGACATCGAGGAGGTGCATAGGATGGCACAATACTCTAGAGAAAAACACTATAGGCCACTAAAAATCAAATTAAGGACTCAAATGATAGCTGAAGAAGTATTATCAAAAGCAGCAAAGCTAGCAAATAGTGAAAATACTAGAAGACACAAAGAATGCATTAATTGAGTTATTAAAAGAAGGATAAAACATAGTAATTATGGGTGACTTTAACTCAAAGGAAATATGTTGGGAAGAAATGTCAGTAAAAGGTGGAGAGGAACTTTAGGGAAATATTCTATTGGATATGACCACCATTGAATAGGTACACATTGACTCAATGGTGAAGGAAAATACCAGATATAGAAACAATGAAGAACTGTCCAGACTAGACTTGATATTCACATCAGAGCCTGAAAGCGTAGACAAAACGGAATACAAGACACCTATTGGGAAGAGTGATCACATACTAATAGAGTTCGAACTAAAAGAACAAAACGATGTGAGAAGAAATGAGAAACATAGAAAAGGAAGACTAATGTATAACAAAATGGACTTCGAAAAACTTTCAAAATGTTCAAAATGCTAACTGGGAATTTTCTTTAAATGAAGAAACAAAGATGGAAGAGAAGTGGAACATATTAAAAGAAAAATACAAAGAGGGAACAGATAAATACGTACCAAAGAAGAAGCAAAAAAGGTATACATAAAGTGTTGGTATAACAAAAACCGTAGTGAAGCTAAAGATAGAAAAGACAAAGCCTGGAAAAGATGGAAAAAAAAGACCAAATGGCAAACATACATCAAACTACGAAACAAATATGTAAAAATACGCATACATACATACATATATCAAAGGCTTTTTCCCCCTTACATGGGGGGTAGCTAAAAAAGAAAATGGCATAGAAACCACTCCCACCCATTCCATTTCCTATATATTCCACTCCCCTCCACCCTCCCTCTTATCTTAGCACCTCCTGGATGACGGGTCATCCCTGCATCCTGTCCACTGCCCTGGGTCAGAAGCAGTGTCACAAGACACAACAAATCCAAAATATTGGAAGACACAAAGAATGCATTAATTGAATTATTGAAAGGATGAAACATAGTAATTATGGGTGACTTTAACTCAAAGGAAATATGTTGGGAAGAAATGACAGTAAAAGGTGGAGAGGAACTTTGGGGAGATATAAGTTGAGCGCAACTTTTCTTATATATTTGTATACTCAAGTTACATACACATACACAAAATTTTGTGTTCAACCCATCTCCACTATGATAGTACAATTTGTAAGTATACAACTCAGGAAATTATTTGTACAACACTGATTGGGTCACAGTGCACAGATTTACGTGTACGTGTATGTAACTCGAGCATACAAATATATAAGAAAAGTTGCACTCAACTTATGTCTTTCTTGATGGTGCAATCAGTTAAGTCACTATCACTTGTCACGTGCTAGCGGAGGCTCGAGTCCTTGGCTGTACCACGTTTTAATTTCTGCTGTATGCCTCCTTGAGTTTCTTGATATTGATGGCTTAGAATTAACGTGATTGTGGTTGAAAAATGTAAATCTGTGCTCTGGGACCAAATCATTGTTGTACAAATACTTACCCTCATTGTATATTTACCAGTTGTACTGTCATGATGGAGATGGTTGAACGCAAAATTTTGTGTACATGTAACTCGAGCATACATATAAGAAAAGTTTAGCTCAAATTATATCACTCTTGATGATGCAATCGGTTAAGTCACTATCACTTGTCATGTGCTAGCATGTTTTAATTTCTGCATGTATGCCTCCTCAAGTTTCTCGATGTTGATGGCTTACAATTAAAGTAAATTGTGGTTGATAAATGTAAATCTGTGCACTGGGACCCAATCATTGTTGTACAAATACTTGCCCGCATTGTATACTTACCAACTGCACTATCATGATGGAGATGGGTTGAATGCAAAATTTCGTGTACGTGTATGTAACCCAAGCATACAAATATATAAGAAAAATTGCGCTCAACTTATATCTCTTGATGGTGCAATTGGTTAAGTCACTATCACTTGTCATAGGCTAGTGGAGGTTCGAGTTCTTGGCTGTACCACATTTCAGTTTCTGGATATATGCCTTCCCAAGTTTCTCGATGTTGATGGCTTAGAATTAAAGTGAATTGTGGTTTATGAATACACACACACACACACACACACACACACACACTTTCGTCGGATGGACGGCGAAGATTGGAGTTCTGAAGAAAAAGTGAAATTTTCGTGGATCTCAACGCAAAGTACCATATTGTATTTACAGGGAAGGGGAAAGCTCGTGGTGTAGGGGGAAAGTGAGGAAAAAGGAGAAGGGGAGGGATTACGGAGGGAAATGGAAGGAAATGAGGAAGGGGAGGACTTGGTCCAGGAGGCCAGGCGTCATGTAAACAAGAGATGGACCGATGATTTTGGTGAAGGGAAATAAATGCAAGGGTAGTGGGCAAGGGTTTGGAGATGGTTAAAGAAAATGGAGAAAAGTGGGAGGTGAGCCAGCTGTTGTTTGCGGACGACACTGCGCTTGTGGCAGGATCGGAGGAGGGATTGAGGAAGTTGGTGGCAGAGTTTGGGAGAGTATGTGATAGAAGAAAGCTAAAGATAAATGTGGGTAAAAGTAAGGTGATGAGATGTACAAGGGGTGAAAGTGGTAGTAGACTGGAAGTGAGCATTAAGGGAGAGCGACTGGAGGAAGTGGATAGTTTTAGATACTTGGGTGCAAATGTGGCAGGAAAAGGTGGAGTGAAGGTGGAGGTAGAATGTAGATTGAGAGAAGCGAGTAAATGCCTAGGTGGATTAAAGAGTAATAAGGAATAGACATTTGGGAATGGATGCTAAGAGGAGACAGTATGAAGGAGTGATTGTGCCAACAGCACTGTATGGGGCAGAAACATGGAACATTATAGAAGAAGAGAGAAGGAGTTTGAATGTGTTTGAGATGAGGTGTCTGAGAAGTATGATGGGGGTTACTAGGCTAGATAGAGTGAGAAATGAGGAGGTGAGGAGGAGAACAGGGGTGGAAAAGGAGCTGGGAGATAGGGTTGATGAAAGAATATTAGGATGGTTTGGACACATGGAAAGAATGAGTGAAGAAAGACTAGTAAAAGAGGTATGGAAGGCAGATGTGGAGGGACTGAACATGAGGGGACGTCCTAGGATGAGGTGGATGGATGGGGTGAAGGGGGCTTTGGGGAAGAGGGGAACGTCTGTTGAGTAAGGATGGGAGAGGACAGAAGACAGGGGTGAATGGAGAATGGTTGTATATGGATGATGTTGTGATTGCATGAGGTGGAATGGGCTGGGGGGTGAAGTAGTATGTGTGAGCAAAATTTGACGCAGCCCAAAGGGATTTCTCCCCGTCCTCTCCTTTTATGCAATGGGGGGACGGAGAGGGGGAGTCGCCGATTTAATGAAGCGGCCTTGCTGTGGATGTGCTGTGTCTTGCGACACTGATTCTGACCTAGGGCAGTGGACAAGGTGCAGGGATGACCCGTCATCCAGGAGGTGCTCAGATAAGAGGGAGGGTGGAGGGGTGTGGAGTGTATTCAGGGATGGAATGGGTGGAAATGATTTTATGCCTTTCCCTTTTTGGCTACCTCCCTTGTAAGGGGGAAAAAGCCTTGGTATATATATGTATGTATGTAAAGATTAGAAATATAGATATGAGCAGCACAATGGAAGGTGAGGATAATAATTTCCAGGGACTTAATGAGGGGGGGGGAGCGGATACCAACCTCCCCCGATTAGCAAGACTAGAGGAAAAACTTAAACAAATGACCGAACATTGGGAGAATAGGTTCGGTAACATAGCAAAGATTGCACAGAGAGTTGAAAAATTGGAAGAACTAGAGAAGGTGAACAAAAACTTAACTAATGAAATAGAAGAATTAAAAAGACAGTTAAAAGAAGTAAAAGAGGAGAATGAAGAATTAAAGAGGAATAATAAAGACAACAAAAAGGCCATAGCAAAAAAGCACAGGGTTGGAAAAAAATCCAAGAAAACAGTAAAGTTGCATTTACTGACATAATTAAGCAGCAAATGAAAGAACAAACTGAAGACTCAGTTATTAAAGTGATGAGACAAAAGGAGAATATAGTAAGAGACTTAGCAGATAAAAAGAAATGTATAATTATATTAGGAATGGAAGAGAAACATAACCTAAATAGAACCACAAGAATCAATGAGGAAAAAGAAAAAGTAATCAGTTTACTAGAATTAGTTCAGGAAGATGAACCTGAAATCATGAAGCAAGTTGAAGAGAAGTTTAGACTCAGAAAGTATAGTACAGATAAGACCAGACCAATTAAGATTAAATTCAGTTCACAAATGACGGCAGAGAATATCTTAGCAAAATCAGGGAAACTAGCAGCAAGTGAACAATATATAAAGGTATGGAGAAAAAGAGAAATGAATAAAGAGGAAAGAGAGGAGGAAAAAATAAAAAGATATGAAGCTAAGAAAAAAAAACGAGAACAGAACAGAGTCAGAAAAAGAGAAATTATATTGGAGAGTAGTGAATATGAAAGTAAGGAAATACGACATACTAGAGAAAAACAAAAGGGAAACAGATAATGCAATGGAAGTGGCAGAAAACTAAGAATGTCTTACACAAATATAGATGGATTAATAACAGGATTGAATGAGCTGAATGATTATCTGAAGGAAAGAGAACCGGACATAATGGGAATTGTAGAAACGAAATTAAAAGGTCCATGATGCATATAGTTATTGGATTAGAAACAGAGAGACAAAACAAGGGGGTGGAGTTATGTTCCTGACTAAGAAGGATATAAACGTGAGGTGTGTCACATATGGAAAGAATACAGTAGAGATGATTATGATCGAAGTGGAAGACAGAGATAAGAAGAGCAGAAAATTCGTGATAAATTATGTGCCTCCAAAAACAGCCTCGTGGGAAGAGAGTGAACATAAAAGTATGTTAGAAGACACAAGGATAACATTAAATAAGATAATGGAAGATGGAGGAAGAATAGTTATGATGGGAGACTTTAATTGCAAAGAAGTCTACTGGGAAGGGATGATAGTAAAGGGTGGAGACGGCTCATGGGGAAATGTTCTACTCGAGATGATTATTGACCATACAATGACACAGTGGATACAGGAGAACACTAGGTATAGAAATGAAGAACCATCGAGACTAGACCTAATAATCACATCTGAACCTAGAATAGTGGACAAAATTGAATATAAAACACCAATAAGTAAAAGTGACCACATATTGATTGAACTGGAACTAAATGAGGAAAAATACATGAAAAGAAATGAACAATATAGAAAAGGAAGAATGATGTATGAAAAAACAAACTTTGATAAAATAAGAAAATTCTTTCAAAAAGAAAACTGGGAAGGAATATACAAAGAAGAAACAACAGTGGAAGAGGAATGGCATATTTTGACAAAAATTTATAAAAAAAAAGGAGTGGAAAAGTATGTCCCAGGACAAAAACAAGAAAAAGAATATGTAAAGTGCTGGTACAACAAAAGTTGTAGGGAGATAAAAGACAAAAGAGAAAAAGCTTGGACCAAATGGAAGAAAGACAAAGGATCTGAAAAATGGAAAATATATACTTGTTATAGAAATGAATAAGTACAAGTATGCAGAGAGGAAAAGAGAAAATATGAAAAAGATGTCATAGAAAAATGTAAAGATCAACCAAAACTATTTTACAGATTTGTAAACAACAAACTGAAAAACAAACAAGATTTGGAGAAATTGAGACAAGGAGGAGTTGAATACATAGAGGAAATAGAAATGGCGGAAATTATGAAGAAGCATTTTAAATCAGTGTTTACAAGGGAGAACATACAACCTGAAGAG
This sequence comes from Oratosquilla oratoria, assembly GCF_046742065.1. NCBI lineage: Eukaryota > Metazoa > Arthropoda > Malacostraca > Stomatopoda > Squillidae > Oratosquilla > Oratosquilla oratoria. The sequence goes on from NC_134813.1 coordinate 19,103,485, forward strand.
ATCGAATGGAAAGAGAAAGTCCCCCCCATGAAAGAAATAGAAGTAACAAAAAATGAAATAATGAAACAATTGAGTCATCTTGATGTCAGAAAATCGCATGGACCAGATGAAATAGCAAGCTGGATTTTGAAAGAATGCAGGAATGAACTGGCAGACAAAATACATAGCATAATAAACAGTTCCTTGAAAGAAGGAAAAGTTCCAGAAGATTGGAAAAAAGCAAATATAGTACCTATATATAAAGGGGGAAATAAAGAAGACCCTACCAACTATAGACCAGTCTCTCTAACAAGTACAATAGCAAAAATATGTGAAAGAATTGTCAAAAGTAGATGGGTAAAATATAAAAAAAAAAAAAACAATGTGCTAAATCCAAGGCAATTTGGATTCAGACAAGGACGATCATGCATCACCAATTTAATATGTTTCTATTCAAGGCTAATAGATATAATACAATAATGAGATGGATGGGCTGATTGTGCATTTCTAGACCTAAAATAAGCTTTTGACAAAGTACCTCAAAAGAAGTTGCTTAAGAAATTAGAAACCGGAGGAATATAGGGCAAACTGCTTAAATGGATGGGAGACTTTTTGCAAGAAAGAAAAATGAGAGTAGTGATAAGAGACAAACACTCAAATTGGGATGAAGTAATAAGTGGTGTTCCACAAGGAACAGTTCTGGCCCCAATAATGTTTGCTATATATATTAATGATATGGATGAAGAAATTGAAAGTTATATGAGCTTCTTTGCAGATGATGCAAAACTATGAAAAAAAGTGAACACGGAAGAAGATTGTGAATTACTACAGTGTGATCTAAATAAAGTACAGGAATGGAGTAGGAAGTGGGAGCTGGAGTTTAATGCTAAAAATTGTAGTATAATGGAATTTGGAAAAAGCAAAAAAAGAATAGTAGGATCATATAAATTGGGAAAAGAAGGAATAAAAAAAAGTAGAAAATGAGAAGGACCTGGGAATCATTATTATGAATAATATGTCACCTGAGAAACATATAAACAAGATTTTTGGAGAAACTCATAATCTAATAAGAACAAAGTGGGATTTACGTACCTGGATGAAGAAATGGTGAAGAAAATACTAATCACTTTGATAAGACCAAAATTGGAATATGCAGCAACGATGTGGTCACCAAATGCAAAAAAAATATATAACAAAACTTGAAAGAATACAAAGAGCAATTACAAAATTGGCACCAACACTCACAAAACTATCATATGAAGAGAGACTAGCAAAACTTGAGCTACAGACATAAGAGCAAAGAAGAGAGAGAGGAGATTTGAGAACTATTTATAGAATCATGAAAGGCATAGAAACTATTGATAGAGAGGATATAATAAAATGGGATGATAGAAATACAAGAGGACACGGAAAGAAAACCAAGAAAGACAGCTATAGAAAAGATCTAAATAAGAACATCTTTCCCCACAGAGTAATAGACATTTGGAAGAAGTTAGATGAGAAAGTGGTGTGTGCAAAAACAATACATGAATTTAAAAACAGTTTAGATAAAATGAGATATAAAGACGGGACACCACGAGCATAGCTCCCCTTCCCGTAAAATGCAACTAGGTGTCACCCCCGTCGTCTCCTCTCAGAGCGTTTCCATTCTCTTTGTTCTAGAAGTTATTCTTGAGTTGTGAATAAAATAGTTTTTCTGATGCTTCTTGGTCTCAATCAGTACACCTCGAAAATCCCACCCGGAACTCTCTACATTACGTCAAGCCAACTTCGTTATGACATCACTTTTTCATTCATCCAATAGTATTTTACTTCTCAAACATGTGCCACACCTTAAGGGCGTGACTTTTCCTTTCTGCACCAATGATTTTTCTCCTCCATCTTTTTCTCCAATTAGCGAGGCTGTTATACTCTTCTAAAGGATATCACCACATAAGCATTATATCGTAACAAAAATGGCTTGTCCGCTTACAATTACAACAGTCAAAACAATATTACACACCAGGCGACACTCCGCATTTTGTTTCATATACAACATATACAAGGCGCGAGTCTTACTCAGCTATCCCCGTCGCCCGTCGGCCGCCGCCCTCACATGTTTTCATAATAACTGACCCTGGATTAGCATTCGTTCTCCATCTACTCTGATCTACCTTAAATGTCTACCTCTACCGGCCTCTTACACTAGGTAAATACAACTAGGTAAATACACGAGGAAGATCATGTGCCACAAACTTTATTTGCTTCTATTCGAGACTAATAGAAATAATACAAGAAAGGAATGAATGTGCAGATTGTGGTTTTCTTGATCTACAAAATGCATTTGATACGTCATGGTGACGTAGGGGGACAGTGTACAAAAGAGATCGGATGACCGTGATCGACCAGATGTCCGTGATGGGGGAAATATTAATTTTGATGGGAGAAATGTTAATGAGGCATTGAATGTCAATGAAGGAATAAATAATAATATAGAGCAAGATATAAATAAAAAAACAAAATGATAATGTAAGACATGATATTGAAACTCAAAATGTGCCAAAAAGAAATAATCACGAGTTTCTTAAAACCATGTACTTCAATGCTCGTAGTATTAGGAACAATTTTCAAGAAATACAGGCGTATGTCAAAAGTGAAAATCTCGATATGATAGGAATAACTGAGACATGGTTAAATGGTACAGAGTTCGAAGCTGAATTTAATATTGTGGGATTTAAACACTTTCATCAGGATAGAAACCACAAGAAAGGTGGGGGTGTTCTGTTGTATGTTAAAAACAATGTTCATGCTTGTGTTTTAGAGAAAGTGAAACAGGATGCATATGATAGTTTGTGGGTTGAGTTAACCCAAACAAATGGACAAAAAATGAATGTAGGTGTAATATATAGGCCAAAGACATTATCTAGTTTCTGCAACCGGGATTTATTGATAATGGGTGATTTTAATTTTACTGACATTGATTGGATGACCCTTGAACATGGCCATATAGGTAGTCGCTTGATTGATTTTCTTGGTGACAATTACTTAATTCAGCATGTAAAAGAGCCCACAAGATATGGAAACTTACTTGATCTATTCATCACTAACCGTGAAAGCATGGTAACTGATGTAGAAATCGATGAAACTGTTGCAAATAGCGATCACAACTTAGTTAGATTCAAACTCCTAATTTTTTTTAGAATAGATACTTGTGTTTCTAAAATACCCAATTTCAGTAAAGCTCAGTTTATAGGACTACGTCAGGAGCTTCAGCTTACAGATTGGAAGGCAAAATTAAACGAAAGACCTGTAGATCAGATGTGGGAAATATTTCAAAATACGCTCACTAAGATGATTCATACTTACATTCCTTTTAAGGACAGGCGTCCCCCCAATCAAGCTCGCCCAAAGTTGCTCAACAAAGAAACCGAAAAGAGTATTGCTAAAAAGAGACAGGCTTATAAGAAACATAAGTGCTCAGGTGCATCTAATGACTATGAAAGTTATGTATCAATACGGAGAGATTTAAAAAAGACAACAACAAAAAAAGAAAAGAAAACGACAATACGAAATGAATATCACTGATAAATCCAAAGAGAATCCCAAAGAATTCCATAGTTACATTAGAGATAAAAAGGTTGTAAGGAATCACATTGGTCCACTATTATCTGCTGACGGTCAACTTGAATATTCAAATGAAGGAATGTGTAATATTTTCAACAATTATTTTAGCTTGGTATTCGTAAACTAAACACCTCAAAGTGAACTCCAAACTGAAACCTGTGAAAAGTCTAGGGTAAACTTACTACGGTAAATATAACAAAAGAAAAAATTAAAAGATGTATAGATAAACTCAACATTAATAAAATACCAGGGCCTGATGGTTGGCATCCAAGAATCTTAAAGGAAATGAAAAGTGAGATTGTTGTTCCATTAGAAATTATTTTCAAGAAATCCATCATATCCAGACATGTCCCAAGAGAATGGAAGCTAGCTAATGTTACTCCCATATTCAAAAAAGGTGGCAAAAAGAAACCAAATAACTATAGGCCTATAAGTTTGACTTCAATCATAGGAAAAATAAAGGAAACTATCATCAGAGATACTATCGAACATCATTTAGAAAGTAACCGTTTGATAAATGATAGCCATCATGGTTTCAGACGGAAACGTTCTTGCGTGACTAACTTACTCAAATTCAACAACATAGTTATCTCGAATTATGACAAAAGAAACAATATAGGTTTAATATATCTAGACTTTGCAAAAGCTTTTGATACCGTCCCACACGAAAGACTACTTACTAAATTAGCTTCGCACGGAGTAAGTGGTAGCCTATTAAGTTGGACTAGTAATTGGTTGAATGATCGAAAACAGAGAGTTTTAAATGGAAAAACTTCTAGATGGAAAAATGTTACAAGTGGAGTTCCTCAGGGTCCCGTTCATGGGCCACTTCTATTCATAGTATATATAAATGATATAGACCATGGACTAAAATCTACTGTTTCCAAATTTGCTGATGATACAAAACTGTGCGGAATGGCAAATGATCCATTAAACCAATTAGATATTCAAGAAGATTTAGATAAATTACAGCAATGGTCTGAAAAATGGCTAATGAAATTTAACACAAGTAAATGCAAGGTAATGCACATAGGTAAAAATAACAGTAAGTATGATTACAAGTTACAGGTATTTGGAAATTCGTTAATAAAAGTGGATAGTGAAAAAGATCTCAGCGTAATTATCAGTAACGATCTCAAGTCAACCAAGTAGTGTATTTCAGCCTCTGAGAAAGCAAATAAGATTCTAGGACTGATTGCGCTATCTTCTGATTTCAAAAGTCCATCACTCATTAACAAGCTATATAAATCGTTAGTTTGTCCACATGTGGAATATGCTGTTTCCGTATGGTCACCGAATCTCATTAAAGACATTGACAGACAGACTGGAAAAAGTACAACGGCGAGCCACAAAACTTATTCTAAATATAAAAAATAAATCATACGAAAATCGACTAAAACACATGAATCTGTTTTCCCTAAAAAAGTGTAGACTCAGAGGTGACTTGATACAGGTCTTTAGAATTCTAAAAGGAATTGACAACATCAAAAGTGACAAAATTTTCACATTGAATGAGAATCAGACAAGAAACAATGGTCTCAAACTATCCGGAAGTAGATTCAATTTGGAAGTAGGTAGAAACAACTTTGCCAACTGTGTAGTTAATGAATGGAATAAACTTCCTGCACAGGTAGTGCAATGTAGTTCAGTTTGAAGCTTTAAGACTCATTTAGATAAACATCTAAGCAAGATGCTGTAATGATTATGATTTATTTTATATTATTTGTTTTTGCTTTGTTATCATTTGTCGTTTGATTTTCATTTATTATTAGTTGTGTCAATTTATTACTATTTACTGTTTACCTGTTTGTTATTCAACTATACCTATGCATTTATTTATGTATTTTGTTTGTTGCATACATTATCATAGTTTTTATTATTATTATTATTATTCTATTATTATGATTTTTTCGCATCCGACCTAGATATGGACCAAAAGGTCTCCTGTCGGCATGCTCCGCCTTTGTAATCCTTTGTACCACACAAAAACTATTAAGATAAATGGAATCAATATTTGGTATTAAAGGAAAATTACTGAAATGGATGGAAGACTTCTTGACTGGGAGAAAAATGAGGGTAGTAGTTAGAGAGAAATACCTGACCTGAAGAAATGAGTAATGGTGTCCCGCAAGGTTCGGTATTGGATCCAATCATGTTTGTCATATGTATAAATGACATGGATGAAGGTGTGGAATGTTATATGAACTTCTTCGCAGATGATGCAAAAATACTAAAGAAAGTAAGTACAGAGGAAGATTGTGAATCACTACAGAAAGACCTAGATAAAATCTGGAAATGGAGTCAAAAGTGGGAAGTGAACTTTAACATCAAGAAATGTAGCATAATGGAGTTTGGAAAATGTAAAAATAGAATATCGCGGAAATATAAAACTGGTGAAGGAGAAATAAAAAAAGTGAGCTTGGAAAGGGATCTAGGAGTAATTATCAGCAAAGACATGTCACCAGACAATCATATCAATAAAATAGTTGGAGAAACCTTCAATTTACTAAGGTCGGTGAAAGTGGCTTTTTACTATTTGGATGAGGAAATGGCAAAGAAAATATTAGTTACACTGATAAGACCAAGATTGGAGTATGTAGCAACACTATGGACACCCAGTACTAAAAAAATATAAATAAATTAGAAAGAATACAAAGAGCAATGACAAAGATGACACCAATACTCTCCGAATTGACATACAAACAAAGATTGTCCAAATTGGAACTAACAACCCTGGAACAAAGAAGAGAAAGAGGTCTACTGACTATTTACAGAATTATGAAGGGAATGGAAGTTCTAGATAGATATTATTTATTAAAGTGGGACAAGAGAAAAACATGAGGACATGAAAAGAAACTCAAAAAGGATAGTTATAGAAGAGATCTGAAAAAAGAATAGCTTCCCACACAGAGTGGTGGATATCTGGAATAAATTAGATGAGGCAACAGTGTATGCAAATACTATTCAAGAATTTTAGAACTAACTTGATGCTGAGAGATATAAAGACGGGTCACTACGTAAATAAATATATATATATATATATATGTATATATATAATGTGTGTGTATATTGTAAATTCATGTTGGTTTTGCTAAGCATCTATTGTTCATAAATATAATCATAGAGTCTGAGGGATCAGTTCTGTAATAGAATTCTTACTTTTATGTGAACTATAACAAAACCTTATTTTCTTCATCATGGTTTATTTATTCCTTGCATAACCCTTGCCCTATTTTCTTCCTTTTTAAATGTGATCCTTATTACATTGGAAGAGGGTGAATGTGGCTGCATATTGTGTATGTATCTGCCCAGATTTATTGATTCATGGATTTTGAGTCTATTTTCTTTTTCTCAGATTCAGTTCACCCTCGTGAGACGGTACGGGATCGTGCTCCTGACGGCCTTCATGCCCTCGCTCACGCTCATCTTCGTATCCTACTTCACCATGTTCATCGCAGTGCACGAACTCGAGGTGACGATATTCTGCCAGATGATGCTGGGGATAAGTAGTCTATAAAAGGGTGGGGTGAGGGCTGGGCTGGATTCCGTAAAATAATTAATTTTTTTAACATATATATATATATATAATATATATATATATATATATATATATATATATATATATATATATATATATATATATATATTTCAGTTTCTTCTGACATGGAATACACTTAAACTATTTTTCTAATGCTATCCGAATCTGTTTCTATTTGTCATTCCATTTATAGGTAGGCTACTTGGGCCTCTCACTTTCCTCAGTATTCTCCTGTTCAATGATATTATACTGTAAAATATACTCAGTATGTTTTATATTTTTCTAAAATAATCTATCTAGCAGACAGTTGCTCAAATCAACTCCATAACTTTTGTCCCTTCCTTGTAGTATTTAGATTTACACACTTCAGATACTTTAATGTTGTTTATATTTTAGTCGATGATTCGCCACTCTACCCCTGAAAGAAATTTTAAAAATCTTTGGAAAGCATTCACAAAAGCAATTGTTTCCTTATAACTGCTATAATGCTATTAGGGCATTTAGTGTACACATATTTTTTCTAAAGTTGATTGCAACAAAAATGTGAACATAAAAAAGCATAAATTTTTACTGGAATGAGTTGGTTTTGTCTTTAAGATGTCTGAGTCATGAGGAATTGACAATTACTAACATATATATATATATATGTATATATGTATATATATATATATATATATATATGTATATATATATATATATGTATTATATATATATATATCTATATCTACTATAAAAAAGTAGTAGCCTCTGTCTGTCTATCTGTTTGTTTGTTAATTTGTTTGTTCACGAACTCCTACTAGGGTTTTGGAGATAGACCCCCCTAACTATATATATTCTGATATCCTACCCCCCCCCCCACACACAAAAAAAAATGGTTAGGGTTGAAGGTTAAAGTTAGGTGGGGTATGGTTAGGTGAGTGATTATTCACGAACTGCTCCTAGGATTTTGCAGATAGACCCCTATAACCATATATGTTCTGAAATCTTATAGCCCAAGGTACTTGGATAACTAGCTTTCATTTGCCTGTCTGTCTGTTTGTTCACGATCTCCTAGGGTTTTGGAGATAGACCCCCATAACCATATATATTCTGATACCTTATCCCTCCAAGTATTTGGATAACTATATTTCATTAAAAAAATATTTTAGTTAGGGCTAAGGTAGGTGGGGGTATGGTTAGGTTAGAGATTATTTACGAACTCCTCCTAGGTTTTGCAGATAGACCCCTATAACAATATATATTCTGAAACCTTATAACCCTAGGTACTTGGATAACTATCATTTGTGTGTCTGTCTGTTTGTTCATGAACTCCTCCTAGGGTTTTGGAGATAAACCCCCATAACCATATTTATTCTGATGCCCTATTACTCCAGGTACTTGGTTACTATATTTAATTAAAAAGTTGGTTAGGGTTAAGGGTTAGGTTGGGTACGAGGATGGTTAGGTTAGGGTTTATTCACGAACTCGCAGCAACGCACAGGTAATTTGGCCAGTACATACATATTATGTATGTGTGTATATATATATATATATATATAAATATAAATATATATATATATATATATATTGAGGAATGGACGACAAAATGAGTGGTAGGGTGGTGAGATAAACACCGAGAACCGTTGAAGTTTTATTAACTGACGTTTCGTTCTTAACAGAAAATCTGAAGAAGTTCTGTTAAGAGCGAAACGTCAGTTAATAAAACTTCAACGGTTCTCGGTGTTTATCTCACCACCCTACCACTCATATATATATATATATATATATATATATATATATATATATATATATATATATTTTAAGCCGTCACTACAGTAATGTTCCTTAGCGTCCTTAGTAACGTTTCTCGTTGGATGTTAACTAGAATAATGACTGTTGCCAACAATCAGTGTAAGCATTCAGATGTATGTATAATATCTTAAACATTCATTTTAGTTCCAATACATAAACGAAACACTTCAAAGTGAAGTATCATATAAGTCGTGTGATATGTTGAGTAAAAGACCAGGCATTCCAAAAGATGGAAGGAAATAAAAAGAGCAAACGTGCTAGTCCCCCAGAAACTTTTTAAAGAATCTATCACGGCCGGAATGTATAAGAAAATCAAAATTAGCAAATTTATTAAAACTTATTAAACTTATTAAAACCTATTACTATTAGCAAGCCTTATTAAGAAAAGGCAAAACACAGAAGACATAAAATTAAAGATTTATAGACCTAAATTCAATTATAGAAAAATGGTAGAAACAATTATATGAGTTCCTAAATTACATAAATTAAGAAAAGCAAATTTTTAATGATTCACAGCCAGCACAGCTTTACACGTAACGCTCTTGTGTGAATTGCTATCTAGAATTCTATACCAAAATTTTCATAATTATATAAAAAAGTAAACCTCATACATCTAGACTTTGAAAAAAAGTACTGTCCCACATAAGAGATTGCTAACGGAATTCACTTTGCATGGAAGAAAATGTAACCTACTAGTATTAACAATTAGTCTAACAATCGTAGACAACTAATTGCTCTGAATGGTTAAAACTTATTAGAGAATGGCAACTGCTAATGAATGCTGTAATATATATATATATATATATATATATGTAATATATATATATGTATATATACATACATATATATATATATATGTATATATACATACATATATATATATACATATATATATATATATATATATATATATATATATATATATATATATATAAATATGTATGAGGACAAAAATTTTATGATTATTACTGTCTTCTCAAGTACTGTATAGTGTAATGAGAGAAACGTTTTACTAAAATTTCATCCTCATATGGTATTTCTTCTGTCATGGTAAAATATTTAGCTTGAAGGATATTACGAATGAAGTTCATCAGTGTTCTGTTTTTGGTCCAGTTCTGTTCATAGTACATCTCAGTGACATAAACTGTGGGCTTAAATTCATATTATACAAATCTGTTCATGATACCTATACAGAATAATAAATGATCACTCGGAGCAACTTGATATCGAACCATGAGTATTCAGGTAAATTCGAGAAATATCCAGAAATGTAGCAAATGTAGCCTCATAAGTATAAAATTATATAGGTAGAAGTAATACTATGACTATAAGATGTTAGAATAAAAACTTCAACAAAGTAGAGAATATAAACGATCTTGCAATTATCAGGAACGGTCTTAGATAATCTAAGTATCGTATTTTTGTCTCAGATTCTAGGACTGATAACACGGCCTTTTAATTTAACAAATCCAACTATTATCAACCAATTTTATAGATAATTAGTCCCTCTACATTTGGAATATGCAGTTTCTTTATGGTACCCACATACCATTACAATGACAGATTAAAAAGTGTACAACGGGAAGACACAAAACTGATCTAAAGTATCAGAAACACTTATGGAAAAATCACTAGTTGCAGTTATGCCTTTCAAACGACCAAATCTAGCAGTTGCGGAGTCTCAATCCAATGGCAAGATGGTAGCTAACTGGACTGCTATATTTGAGGTCGATGAAAGCTCCACAGCTGCTGGATTTTACTATCAGAAATAAATAATAAAGAAACTGCCTTAACAACTTAGACCAATTTCCTTAAAAAAAGGGCAGGGGACTCGTGAGAGCTTGATATAGGTCTTCAAAAATTTAAAGGGAGTTGATGATATAAGAATTGGAAGTTTTTCACTCTAAGAAGAGACGAATGGCCTCAAGCCGCTAGAGCGTAGGTTTAACCCAAAAATAAGTAGAAACAATTTTGCCCACCACATAGTCACTGAATGTGATAAACTTCTTCTCAAGAAGATGGAGTCCAGTCTTGTTGTGAATTTCACTAACATCTAATCAATATGATTGAGCTGATTACATTGATTTCAGAGTTCATTCACAACCACAGCCATCAACATAGCAAAATTTCACATCCAATCCTCACCATACATACAACCTTACCAAACCGGATTAAGCCATTGTGGTGAGACACAGACGCTGTATAGCCCCGCAGGGGCTAGGCCGGTCATGCAGTGAATCTTTAAGGCTGGACCAGTTAAGTGCTTAAGCAATAGGCTATAATGTCTTTTTACAGATTATTTTGTTTATCTTGTTTTATTTGGGTATTTAGATGTTTGCTTCTTTATTAGATATTTCGCTCATTCATTTCAACACTGACATAACTCAAAAAATGCTACTTTTCAGGAGAAGCAAAATAAACTTTTAATTATGTAATACAGTCTCCCATGGAACTTTTAAACAAGGTATTTAGCAATGAATTTTTATTTCATGATTAAATGTAGTACATGACATCTCATATTAAAAAATACATTTATTATAAACATGCTTTGTGCCTATTTGAAAAATAAATTTGGAATTATGACGTCATTGCCTTGAGCGACATCTAGCAGCCAGTTTTGCTACTAGAGTTATGGCGTTTTTACCACAAATAAATATAGAAAATTGCAAATTCATTGGTATAGATAACTCAAAATCTTCAATTTTTGAGTTATGTCATTGTTGAAATGAATGAGCAATTTATTTTCTGCATCTAGGCTCGTGATGGAAAGGCTGTCAGCATGCTTTGTTATTATAATTTATTTATCTATTCATTTATTCATCTATTTGTTCATTAATTTAGTTATGCATTTATTTTTTTATCCATTTATTCATTATGTGTTTATTTATTTAGTAATTTATTTACTTATTCATTTATTTATTCTTTTAGTTATTTACTTATTCATCTATCTATTTATTTGATTATTAATTATTTACTTATACCAATTGAAAACTTGCAATCCCGACAGTAGCAACGGTCCTTAGGCCCTTCCATAGCTCCCTCTGGGAAGAAACACCGAGTGGCAAAAGGAGGGGGAGGAGGAGGAGGAGGAGGAGTAGTCACCGGATGTCAGCTATCCTGATATTGAAAAGTTGAGAAAATATAAACTCGACAGGGAGAGACCTTGAACTCAGTTGGGAGACCAAGAAGAAGAGCAGTGGGGAGATTTTCTCTACGTTCATTTAATAGGACTACCACAAGCAGTTACCCATCGTTGGTCTTCTTGTCAGAGTAAAATATTTGAAATGTGACTGTAGTGAGGGGGTAAATTTATGTAGTCTTGAATTATTTTATACGATGATCCCCCAAATTGATTAAATTCAGCCTGGCGTTAGCCTGAATATAGAACACATCACTGTAGCAAAAGGGATACTGGATGCTAATAATATACAATATTTTCAATTCAACTACGTTAGTTTCCTAGTAACTGGTATTTTTGTCACAAAAGGCCCTATCTAAATATATCACCCTACAACCAAAATATCACCTGTGGGCAGGGATCTAGCGAATGCTCTTCCCTTTTCTGGCATATTCGTTTGTTCCTTTTTGTAGTTCCATAAGAGCTTGAAAAGAGTTCCAGCATTCAAGCGGGCCTGGTGAGGTCCATTTTCCACTCCGGTTTCAAACACGGTTTATTGTCCATGTTTTGGGCCTCAGAGCGAAGAACTCAATTTCTTCTATAAGGCCCACAACAGTCTCCTTTAGTGCTACAATTCTATTATGTAGATATTGTAGCATTTCGGCACTGATCACTGAATAACAACTGCTCGCCATCTCTCTGAAGCAGGAATCCCGGTTTGACCTGACCTAATTGTTCAGTATCATTCCCTCGGAATGAAAAAAATAAAATAAATAATAATAAAATAAAAATAAAAGCCTGGACGTCCTTATCTGGGAGAGGAAAGGGGGGTTTGGCACTGCAGCAATTACCGCAGTGTCAAATTGGCCATGCGTCTGGCAAAGTTCTTGCTCATCTACTACTTGTACGGGATAGTTCTCATTTGCCAAAGTTCTAAAGGCTTGAGCAGTTTGGGTTCATTTGATCATATCCTAGCACTTCGTATTCTTGTGGAGCATCGACGTGTTTTAACAGGGGTTTCTTGCAACTTAAACTGATCTCAAGAGAGCGTTTAACTTGGTGCATTGTGGAGTACCCTGGGATCTTTTACAGATCCGTAGGATTCAGGCCAGGATTGTTGACTTGATATATGGCCTATACTCTGGAAGAGAGATTTCTGTAAAGTATGGAAGAGGCATATCTAGCTTCATTCCGGTTAATTCAGGAGTGAAGTAGGAGTACGTCCCTGACCCAACATTTTTCAACATCTGCATGGACTGGGTATTGGCCAGACTTGTCGATCATTGTCATTGTGGAACATTTATTGGCAACATTAAAGTCTCTGATCATGTCTTTGTCAATGACGCTGTCCTGGTTGCAGCCCTTGACTCACTCCACAGGGAAGCAAGACCACTTGATCTTCAGATTTCCTGGAACTCTTTTCAAGCTCTTATGGAACTACAAAAAGGAACAAACGAATATGCCAGAAAGGGGACACCGGTATTTGGGTATACATATTAACCTGATAGCCCCAAGAATCATTGGAGAGTATACCTGCCTACTACTAGGGAAAGACGGCCACAGGCCGTGTGGTGTTGGCCCAAGCGGTATTTGCTTGACACAGAGCACGGCAAACACGTGAGTGGATTAATGACCCATAACGGAGTTGAATGGCCATTGACTCAAAGCAATCATCTATCCTTTTGATGGTTTCCTTTTTCTCCATCTAGGTGACCAGTAGGGAAGTCAGTTTAGTCGTCGACAATCCGACCATGCAGCAGGTATGCTGGATTACATGGTACTACCATATAGACAGCCGACTCACCTCACAGAGTCCACTCGAACAGCTTCAGGGTACTTCATTAAAACGGGGATTAAAATCACCCCCAGATTAAACCGGTCCTTTGTTAACGTCATTAGAAGGTGTCTCGGTGTATCTTTTAACTCTCTATTTTTGTTTCTGCAGTATTTGCGGAAAGTATTTGAATACCCTCTGTGAAACATCTCTTCTTTAAACCATAGTTTCTCTTTATCATTGAAACCCATGTATCTGGATACAGATATGACAACCTTTATTCTCTTTTTTTCACTTTCACTATACTCATCTCAGTTTGAAAGCTGATTCTTACACATATGTAAACAAATATCTTGATGTTTGTTCCTGTTCCCGAACTTGAATTTTCCAAAAATTGAACCATCTAGCTTAAACTAAATTTCCCCTAATACCACAGATTACTTAAGCCACGTTCGTTTTCCATTCTAGTCCTTAAGACTGTCCAGAAATTTCCATATACCCAATTTATTTGTTAGAAATATTCTATTTTATTCTTTTCTATAAGAATTCCGTTTTAGGAGGTACAGAAAAAATAGTTATTCATGGGAAATTACAGGTGTACTGCTTTATGAAATTCTAGTCAGTAGTAGTTATGTACCAAAGACACTAGTGCATGGGGGGACCTTAGGACAGTGATTAGGCGATAGAAATTATGTTGTAATTGGAGATAATCAACTTAACGGAATGAGAGGCTAAAAGTCTAGGAAAATATCTATATTGTTGGGTTTCTGTTTAAGACGGTCAGATCTATGACCAGGGTGTTGAAATACTAATTTTATGCCAAAGCTTGTAGTGAATATTGAAACTCAAGATCCATAAATTATTGTAAAATTTATTGCAAAAGTGATTATTTCAGGTGTGAAGGAAAAAAAATTAATAAATAAAACACGATAAGGTGGAAAGCTTTGGTGTTACTCTTGATTAAAAAATAACTTTCTGAGTTGAATCACTCCAAACATAAGATGTATGCTCCATAAATCATCATCAATTGGAGGCATATGCCAGGGAGTGCGTTGCTTCACCCATACAGCGGTGCTAGTCCCCACGGTCTCTCTGAGCAAACTCCCATGCAGCCATCCATCCCACTCCAAATAGTTCTCGACAGGTTCAATCAACTTACCCCATACATGAATTTTGTGGGAGTCCCCTTCCTCTCCTCCATAGATACTCCGCAACGACATTGATCGACAACTCTGTCCAATACCGAGTTCATGCGGATGTTGAAAAGTGTTGGTGTGAGGACACACCCTTGGCTCATTCCTGAATTTACAGGAAAGAAGCCAGATAGCCCTCCTCAATACTTCATAGCACTCTATGTCCAAGAGTATAGGCCAGATATCAAGTCAATAATCCTGGTAGGAAACCTATGGATTAGGAGATCCCATAATACTTCACGATGCACCGAGTCAAATGCCTTCTTGAGATCAACATAAGCTGTAAGAATCCCCCACTGAAACTCATGCTGGCGCTCCACAAGAATACAAAATGCTAGGATCTGATCAATTGTTGACTTACCTGGGGTGGATCTAGATTGTTCAGGATTCTGAAACTTTGGCAGATGTGAACGAACCCTTGTTAGCAATAGATGGGCAAGCACCTTACCTGGTACACTGTGCAGTGTAATCCCACGGAAGTTGTTGCAGTCCTACCGGTCCCCTTTCTGCCTGCAGACAAGGACGATCAGACCCCTTTTCCAGTCAGAGGGCATGGTAGTGGACTGCCAGATAGTAGGCAGTACCACATGTGACCCGTGGATCATGGCTTCACCCCCGGGTTTCAGCAACTCCACAGTAATGTTGCGGGTGCTAGTTGCCTTTTCACCCTTTGAATTACTCGCAGCCTATTTGATCTCTGTTAGAAAGGAGGAAGATTCGTCTATCGGTGGATCAGAATCTGCAACCTGAATACTATTGAGGTGAAGCTATCCACTTGGAGGGTCACGCATGAGCAACTACTGAAATTGCTCGGCAAACGGGCTACACTTCTCCACACCTGACATGAGTTCACCATCAGCTGTTTAGGGTTACAGATTTGGAGTGAATTTTTTTCAGGGTTCAGTAAGCACTCCTGAGGTAATTTGCATTAGAATGACCCTCAATATCCTCAGGAAATCCCATTACGCACATCTTATCCATTCTCATGAAAGCTCTAGTCTGCCGTTTCCAAGTCCTGTATTGGTCCAGGTCCCCAGCCATTCTGGCATCATGGCCTGATTCTATACTCTCCAATGCCTCCCGCGATGCTACACCACTCCTCGCCCTTGGGCGCTCTCCAATGCATTCCTCCGCTGTTTTCAGTTTCATGTTTAAAAATGCTCCACATTTCTTTAGGGTCTTCAAGAGAGCCAAGTACTTCAGACTGGTTAGAGATTGCCATCGCATACTCCTGGGCACACGATTCATCCATTATTTTCTCCAGATGAAACTCACGTGGGTTATATCTAGGGATTCTCCTGGATTTGATACGTAGTCCGAGTGTTGTGACCACAAGTATACGATCGGCCCCACCAGCACTTTGATAAACCCTGCAGTTCTGTAGGATCTTACAGCGGGTGCTAACAAGTGTGTGATCGATCTCCTTTGCCACTCCTCCGGTATTACTATATCATGTCCATTGGTGTGGCTTTCGTCTCTGAAACCAAAAACTGCCAATCTTCAGCCTTCTAGACTTTGCAAAATTCAGGAGAGAACTGTTGATGTTCCTGGTTCTAGAACCATGGGGATCAATACCTACTTCTTAGCCAGCTCTGTTGGTGCTAGTAACCATATTGAAGTCGCCCAAAAACGTGTGTGTCTCGTTGCGGGCGCTGAGCAACTATAGATTTAAGCTTGGCATAGAACATGTTCTCTTTAAGTGTAAACCTTAGTAGGAGCATATACTATAATAAGAGAGATGAAGACCAAGCTGTGATCCAGCCTTACCAGCATCATATGCTCATCAGCTATAGTAACCTTTACAATGGTGTGTTGTAATCGGCTGTGTATGGCTACAGTTACTCCCACGAAATAATCCCCATCGGTTTCGCCCGATCAGAATTGTGACCATCACTACTGAATTCGCCGCTGCCCGGTCTTCTCACTTCTGAAAGAGTCACTCTTAAGCTATATAAGGACGAGTAATTTTTTGTACACCTAGTTAGCTTAATCCAACACTTGTGTGGACGTTTGGGCCAAGGATTTAAGACCACTTTGGGAATTGGTGGTGTTTTATCTCCTGGGCCAATTCCCGAAGTAGGTTTGCGTCCTGAGCCCAAACATTCACACAAGTGGCGGATGGCGAGTGTTGGATTAAGAGACCTATGTGTTTATGATTAACAGCTGAGTTGGAGTTAAAAAACTGAAGGCAGCACAGAACACTAAATTTCATTTGAAGCTATGCTAGCAATACATGATATATTGTTTTACAGTTGGGTCTTATAGTTAAGGATATATTGAAGGAAAGGGTTGTGTTTTGGAAGAGAAGGAAATAGGTATGTGGAAGATTGTGTCAAATGGGGAGGTAAAGAAGCTGAGTTGTCATAGTATGAAGAGATTTTTCCTCCTGTCACATATAACATATAGGTCTAAAGTTGGGTATTCTGCAATGATCCTTCCATTATGATAGAGCTAAGATTGAAAAGGACGTCTGGGAAATGACATGAAAAATGTAGATTAGATCTATTAGCCTAAAAGTGTATAAGGGAATATGTGTGGATAAGTACGCCATTCCGTTTATGTACAGAAAAAAAAAAGAGAATAGGAGTTAGAATAGAAGCCTTAGAGACACTGATGGCTATAGGCATGGGAGAGGAATAGTGAACATTGACAACAACAGCTACAGAAAAGTAAAAAAGAAAACCAGAAATGATGAAAAAACAACAACAACAAAAAACAGAGGGGTAGAGGATGTACTTTTTTACTTATTTATTTTTTATAGTGAGGCTGTTTAACGCGTGTCTAAGGGAAGGTAGAGTACTGGAGGACTGGAGGAGTGCCTGTATAGTTCAGCTTTACAAGGGAAAAGGGAACAAGTGTGAGTAGTAGTTTCAGAGGAATCAATTTGTTGAGTGTAGCTGGGAAGGTTTTGAGTGAGAGGATTAGGAAAGGAATAGGGAGAGTAAACAGATTGGGTTTAGGAAAGGTAAGGGTTGCGTGGATCAGATTTTTGTGATAAAGCAGATATGTGAGGGTTTTTTGGGGGCCTTTACGGACTTGGAAAAGGCTTATGTCAGGGTAGACAGGAAGGCACTGTGGGAGGTATTGCAGATATATGGGATCGGAGGAAAGCTGTTAAGAGCAGTCATTTTTTTTTATGAGAGTAGTAGAGCTTAAGTTAGAATGGGAAATGGAGAGAGTGAGTGTTTTGAGATGAAGGTGGGACTGCGTCACGGATGTGTCCTATTGCCGTGGCTATTCAATATGTGCATAGATGGTGTGGTGCGGGAGGTCAAGGCGAGGGTAATGGGTAGGCGACAGGAGATGGTTAAAGAAAATGGAAAAAAGTGGGAGGTGAGCTAGTTGTTGTTTGCTGATGACACTGCATTTGTGGCAGGGTCAGAGGAGGGATTAAGATCATTAGTGACAAAATTTGGGAAGGCATGCGATAGGGAAAAGTTGAAAGTAAATGTGGGTAAAAGCAAGATGATGAGATGTACAAGGGTAGAGGATGGTAGTGAGTGGAAAGTAAGTCTAAAAGGAAAGAGGCTGAAGGAAGTGGATAGGTTTAGATATTTGGGGACGCATGTGGGAGGAAAGGGAGTGGAGTTGGAGGTAAATTGTAGATTGAGAGGAGCAAGTAAATGCCTAGGGGCGATTAACTTTTTTTATGAGAAATAGGCATTTGGGAATGGATGCTAAGAGGAGATTGTATGAAGGGGTGATTGTGCATTGTATAGGGCTGAGACTTGGAATTTAAGAGAAGTAGAGGGATTTGTTTTTATTGTGTTTGAGAAGAAATGTCTGAGAAGTATGGTAGGGGTTAATAGGTTGGATGGAGTGAGAAACAAGGAGGTAAGGAGAACGGGAGTGAAAAGGAGATGGCAGATAGGGCTGATGATAGATTATTGGGGTGGTTTGGACAGATAGAAGGAATGAGTGATGAAAGATTAGTAAAAGAGGTGTGGAAGGCAGAGGTGGAGAGAGTAAACATGAGGGGATGACTGAGAATGAGTGGGATGGATGGGTGGGATGAAAGGGGCGTTGAGCTAAAGGGGAATGTCTGTTGAACAAGGAGGGGAGAAAGCAGGAGATAATGATGAGTGGAGAGTGACTGTGTATAGATGATATTGTTATGTAAGGAAGGGATGGGCGGGGGATGGGGGGAAGGGGTGGTTATGTGTGAATGATATTTTGACGCAGACCGAAGGGATTTTTCCGTCTTTTTTTTTTCTGCATGAAATGATGGAAAGGTGGGGTCACCGATTAAGTGATGTGGACTTGGTGTGGATGTACTGTGTCTTGCTACATTGCTTCTGACCCATGGCAGTTGGCAAGATACAGGGATGACCTGTCATCCACGAGGAGCTAAGATGAGAGGGGGAAAGGGGATTCTATTAATTCAACAAGGGACGGGCCGCTTGAGGCAGTCTGGTTAAGTTGTACTTTTGCAAAGATGATAATCAAGATGATATTTTTAGACATATCCAAAAACACTACAGTTGTACGTGGCAACCATCTTGGATATATACAAACCTGGTATAATTATGTTACATCAGTTGATATCTTGTACCTGGACAGTGCAAATCATTCTATGATATCAAATGCTTATCCACCGGTTCGAACAGTAATATATAAGCCATACATATATTTAAACAAATTAGTTAAATTTTGACTTTACAACCAACAATTAATTTTTTTTCTCATGAAATCATGTGGTTTGGTAAATGACAAGATTTAGGATTAATGATAGAAGCCGCCTGCACATTGCCGTGGTCCTGAGAGATGGACTTCTTTTCAGATTCAATGAATAACTTCTCCTTTATCTATCTGGAAGTGCAGCCCCGATGGAGTAGCATTCATGATCACTGTATATCAGCTTCAACTGTATTTCCTTAATTTCTTTCACAAAAGAAAATATGACAACCAGGACTGCTCCCCTCCTCTTCCCGCTATCGGCTGTTGTCATAGAGACAGACACACACTAACATAGTACACAAAATAGTTAAGCAAAAAAGAAAAGATAGAATAAAGATGGGGACAGTCTTGTGGATCCTTGCTACTCCAGAGCTGTTGGCTTTAGTGAGTGAAACTCGAGGCAACCATTATTTTTGCCATTTTTCAGCTGTATTAAGAAAAATATATATGTGTGTAAAACACCCGCCAGTGGTCTCATGGCAGACTTTAGGAAGTAATTTGATATAAATGTGGCTAAATATAATGGGACCAGTATCTAGAACAAAACAATGATTATTGCCAACCCCTATCTCCCACCACACACAATTTTCATGTCCTTGCATAAACAAAAATAGTTTCCCTTCTGATCCTAATTCCTAAACATTGTAACACTGTTTAAGTTTCTCTTCCTCCCACACAGCTCTTTTAGCAGAAGGTGTTCATCTTTGTCATATGCTATTTATTTGCTTCCTCAGGTACGACTCATGGTAACTCTAACCGCACTTCTCGTTATGTACACCCTCTTCAGTCAGGTGTCTTCGACGCTTCCACAAACGGCTACGTTCAAGATGATTGACTTTTGGTTCTTCTTCTGTATATTCCTGCCATTTTTCATCATTGTCATACACGTCTTCGGAGAACACATGTCCCATGATAACAAGGTGCATCCAGCATTTGAGAAGACTACTGGAAGGAGTACAATAG
This sequence comes from Oratosquilla oratoria, assembly GCF_046742065.1. NCBI lineage: Eukaryota > Metazoa > Arthropoda > Malacostraca > Stomatopoda > Squillidae > Oratosquilla > Oratosquilla oratoria. The sequence continues at coordinate 19,124,121 of NC_134813.1, forward strand.
GTTCTGTTTTTGCAGTCTCTGAATGGACGAGGACAGGATTTATCTTTGCAACTCGAGTATTCGTTCTCCCGCTCACATTCATCTTCTTTAATCTAATTTTCTGGTTGATTATTCTGATGTTCTAGAAGTATTGACGACCTTTACTAGTGCAAAGAGTGCCGCATTACATAACTTCATAAGCACACTTGAGCAAGACAACTAGTTATTGTAATCCAATCAAGGACTGATTTCGTAGCGAGAGAATTCACATGTATATTCCTTTTAGAAAGTAACTTATGAAATTAAACTAATATGGCATATCACGTTGGTCCATAGGTTATTGTGAACTTAATTTTTTTCTATATGCCAGTACATCATCATTGACAGAATCCTTAACAAGTCACATCTAAAGTATAACTTGCTCTTTTTATCTATTCTTACGGAAGAAGTCCATGAACCCATTTTCTTAGAGCATTACCTGACACTGTCACGCTTCCAGTTACTTCACTAATTAATCATATTATGCTAATGTATGAACTTGCATTTATTCTACGGTATTGGTACTTTCATTATATCTATGATATAAAGTATTTAATATAGACCCAAATCATAGGTGTAGCAGATGACAGTTAACATAAATTTATCTTTATCAGTGACATGGTCTGTAACCATATTTAATCCTCTAGTTATTACAAATTAACTGGTTCACAATAGATTAAACTATTGTGAAAATATAATGAAATCAGCTGTGTGAAATAGCTCTTAAACAAGTAGGAACAGAATACTTCTTCTTTTCACCAATTGTTATACACTACTGCATGCTCAAATATGACCTCCATTTCATTCAAATGTCAAAAAATAGCAATTGCAAATGCATAAATATGGATAAATTGGTTATTAACAAAAGGGTAAATAGATACACATACAGACAAATAAAGTAAAAAAACAACTAAAAAACAAATAGATATTTGACTAAATATATAGACAAATAAACAAAAGGATAAAGAAGATGATATATAAATGAAAAAATAAAATACAAACATGAATGGGTTTACACACATATATATATATATATATATATACATATATATATATATAAGTGCGTGTGTGTATGTAAATATATATACATATACATATATATATATATATATATATAAATATAAATATATATATATATATGAAGTGGAGTAGGAAACACAGGAGTCTTATTCTTGAGTTTATTGCAGAAAAGTTTCGCAGGGTTTCTTTTTCATACCTGCAAAACTAGTCAGGAATAAACTCAAGACTAAGACTCCTGTGTTTCCTACTTCACTTACGTCAACCTGTCAGAATGTCTCAACATATATATGTATATAATATATATATATAGATATATATATGAATTAGGTCATCAATGAGTGAGGGTTGATTCTTTACTACTTTCTCTCAGTGTTATATAAACATAACATCCATCTTACCTGATTTGTAATACTATACAGGACTGCATTTAGCAGTGGAAATATATAAAATTCCTTTGTTATGTCTTTTATTCTCCTCGAACAGTCTTGTTTGGAATATATGTGTATGTATGTATATATATATATATATATATATATATATATATATATATATATAATATATATATATTTATATATATATAATGTGTGTGTTTGTGTATATATATACATATATATATATATATACACAAACACACACACACACACACATATATATATATATATATATATGAATACATATATATCTATATATGTATACATATATGTAAGTTTATATATGTCGGGAGAACGACCAATTAGTGTTCCAGGTAGCTTCTTTTTTATATGGTCACACATAGCATGTTATCTTTTCTATTTTGTAATAAACAGTCGCTTGTGCAAGGGTTTGAGTCCCAACAGCGGAACATGTTACTCCTTTTGTCGTTACGACACACAACTTGTCGAATGGTTCACCTGAATAAAATATTTATAAGATATGAACACATACTGAGCTAAAAGCTGTCGGGGGAATGACCAGGTCATGTTCCAGGCCTTTCTTTTCGTACGGTTACTCCTACTAGGTTTGAGTCCCAGCGGAGGAGCTTGTTACTACATATATAAATATATACATATACATATATATATATATATATAT
>NC_134813.1:19133729-19171229 GCF_046742065.1 Oratosquilla oratoria
AGAAAATTGAAGTTTTGTGGATCCCAATGCAAAGAGAAGTGCCTATTGTATTTACAGGGTGGGGGGAATTGCTCGTGGGGTAGTAGGAAAGTAGGGAAAGAGGAGCAGGGGAGGGATTACTGAGGGAAATGGAAGGAAATGAGGAAGGAGTAGACTTGGCCCAGGCAGACAGGCGAAAGGTAAACAAACGGCCCCCCGACGACGATGAAATGTCTAATAAAAATGTAAAGATTAGAAGTATAGATAAGAGCAATACAGTAGAAAGTGATGAGAATATTTTCCAGGGATTTAAAGAGGGTGGGGGGGACACAACCCCCCCCCCCCCCCCCCCCCCCCCCCCCGACTGACAAGACTAGAAGAGAAGGTCGATAAGATGATCGAGGACTTGGAGCGTAGGTTCGGTCATGTTAACAACATTCTACAAAGAGTTGAAAAATTGGAAGAACTAGAGAAGGCAAACAAAAACTTAACTGATGAAATAGAAAACCTGAAAAGACAGTTAAAAGAAGTAAAGGTGGAGAATGAGGAATTGAAGAGGAATAGTAAAGAAAACAGAGAGGGATGGAAGTCGATAAAAGAAAACAGTAAAGTTGCATTTACTGATATAATTAAACAGCAAATGAGAGAACAAACTGAAGACTCAGTTATTAAAGTGATGAGACAGAAGGAGAATATAGTAAGAGACTTAGCTGACAAAAAGAAATGTATAATTATATTAGGAATGGAAGAGAAACATAACCCAGAGAGAACCTCAAGGACCAATGAGGAAAATGAAAAAGTAAGCAGTTTACTGAAATTAGTTCAGGAAGATGAACCAGAAATTATGAAGGAAATTGAGGAAAAATTCAGGCTCGGAAAGTATAGTACAGATAAGACCAGACCAATTAAGATTAAATTCAGGTCACAAACGATGGCAGAGAATATCTTATCCAAAACAGGGAAACTAGCAACAAGTGAACAATATAAAAAGGTATGGATAAAAAGGGAAATGAATAAAGAGGAAAGAGAGGAAGAAAAGCAGAAAAGACTTGAAGCTAAGAAAAAAAACGAGAACAGAACGGAGTCAGAGAAAGAGAGATTCTATTGGAGAGTAGTGAATATGAAACTAAGGCAGTTCGACATACAAGAGAAAAACAAAAGGGAAACAGAGAACACAATGGAAGTGGCAGAAAACTAAGAGTGTCTTACACAAATATAGATGGATTAATAACAGGATTGAATGAGCTGAATGATTATTTGAAAGAAAAAGAACCGGACATAATGGGAATTGTAGAAACAAAATTAAAAGGCCCACTACCACCCAACAGTATAGGACATAAAGCATATAATTATTGGATTAAAAACAGAGAGAAAAAACAAGGGGGTGGAGTTATGTTCCTGACTAAGAAGGATATAAACGTGAAGGGTGTCATATATGGAAAGAATACAGTAGAGATGATTATAATAGAAGTGGAAGACAGAGATAAGAAGAGCAGAAAATTTGTGATAAATTATGTGCCTCCGAAAACAGCCTCATGGGAGGAGAGTGAACATAAAAGTATGTTAGAGGACACAAAGATAACATTAAATAAAATAATGGAAGATGGAGGAAGAATAGTTATAATGGGCGACTTTAATTGCAAAGAAATCTGTTGGGAAGAAATGACAGTAAAGGATGGAGACGGCTCATGGGGAAACGCTCTACTTGAGATGATTACTGACCATACAATGACACAATGGATACAGGAGAACACCAGGTATAGAAATGAAGAAGAACCATCGAGACTAGACTTAATAATTACATCTGAACCTAGAATAGTGGACAAGATTGAATATAAAACACCAATAAGTAAAAGTGACCACATATTGATTGAACTGGAACTTAATGAAGAAAAATATATGAAAAGAAATGAGCAATATAGAAAAGGAAGAATGATGTATGAAAAAACAAACTTTGATAAAATAAGAGAATTCTTTCAACAAGAAAACTGGGAAGAAATATACAAAGAAGAAACAACAGTGGAAGAGAAATGGAATATTTTGACAAACATTTACAAAAAAGGAGTGGAAAAGTATGTCCCAAGACAAAAACAAGAAAAAGAATATGTAAAATGCTGGTACAACAAAAATTGTAGGGAGTTAAAAGACAAAAGAGACAAAGCCTGGACCAGATGGAAAAAAGACAGAAGACCTGAAAAATGGAAAATATATACCGGTTATAGAAATGAATATGTACAAACGTGCAGAGAGGAAAAGAGAAAATATGAAAAAGATGTCATAGAATTGTGTAAAGATCAACCAAAACTATTCTACAGATTTGTAAACAATAAACTGAAAATCAAACAAGACTTGGAGAAATTAAGACAAGAGGGAGTTGAATACACTGAGGAAATGGAAATAGCGGAAATTATGAACAAACATTTTAAATCAGTGTTTACAAGGGAGAACATACAACCTGAAGAGATTGAATGGAAAGAGAAAGTCCCCCCTATGGAAGAAATAGAAGTAACAAAGAATGAAATATTGACACACTTGAGTAATCTTGATGTCAGAAAATCGCATGGACCAGATGATATAGCAAACTGGATACTGAAAGAATGCAGGAATGAACTGGCAGACAAAATACATAGCATACTAAACAGTTCCTTGAAAGAAGGAAAAGTTCCAGAAGATTGGAAAAAAGCAAATATAGTACCTATATATAAAGGAGGAAATAAAGAACCTACAAACTATAGACCAGTCTCTCTAACAAGTACAATAGCAAAAATTTGTGAAAGAATTATCAAAAGTAGATGGGTAAAATATTTAGAAAAAAAAACAGTGTTAAATCCAAGGCAATTTGGATTCAGCCAAGGACGATCATGCGTCACCAATTTAATATGTTTCTATTCAAGGCTAATAGATATAATACAAGAAAGAGATGGATGGGCGGACTGTGCATTTCTAGACCTAAAGAAAGCTTTTGACAAAGTACCACATAAGAAGTTGCTTAAGAAATTAGAAACTGAAGGAGGAATACAGGGAAAACTACTAAATTGGATGGAAGACTTTTTGCAAGAAAGAAAAATGAGAGTAGTGATAAGAAACCAGCACTCAAAATGGGATGAAGTAATAAGTGGTGTTCCACAGGGAACAGTTCTGGCCCCAATAATGTTTGCTATATATATTAATGATATGGATGAAGGAATAGAAAGCTATATGAGCTTCTTTGCAGATGATGCAAAACTACTGAAAAGAGTGGAAACTGAAGAAGATTGTGAATCACTACAGAGAGATCTAAATAAAGTACAGGAATGGAGTAGGAAGTGGGAGATGGAGTTCAATACAAAAAAGTGTAGTATAATGGAATTTGGAAAAAGCAAAAACAGAATAACAGGAGCATATAAATTGGGAGAAGAAGGAATAAAAAAGTAGAAAATGAGAAGGACCTGGGAGTCATTGTTATGAATGATATGTCACCTGAGAAACATATAAATAAGATTTTTGGAGAAACTTATAATTTAATAAGAACAATCAAAGTTGCATTTACATACCTGGATGAAGAAATGGTGAAGAAAATCCTAATCACTCTGATAAGACCAAGATTGGAATATGCAGCAACGATATGGTCACCAAGTACAAAAAAATGTATAAAAAAACTTGAAAGAATACAAAGAGCAATTACAAAACTGGCACCAACACTCTCAAAACTATCATATGAAGAGAGACTAGAAAAACTTGAACTACAGACACTAGAGCAAAGAAGAGAGAGAGGAGATTTGATAGCTATTTACAGAATCATGAAAGGCATAGAAATTACTGATAGAGAGAATCTGATAAAATGGGATAACAGAAATACAAGAGGACACGGAAAGAAAATAAAAAAAGACAGCTATAGAAGAGACTTGAAAAAGAACAGCTTTCCTCACAGAGTAATAAACAGTTGGAACAAGTTAGATGAGAAAGTGGTGTGTGCAAAAACAATACATGAATTCAAAAATAGTTTAGATAAAATGAGATATGAAGATGGGACCCCACGAGCATAGCTCCCCTTCCTGTAAAATACAACTAGGTAAATACATGTGCGCGCGCGCACTTGAATCATGGAACTTTGTTCATTTTCTGTATAGTAAATTAGGTAGATACAATTAGGTAAATGCACACACGCAAGCACTTAAATACACACACGCAAACACTCAAATACCCACACGCGTACACACGAAAGCACTAACAAGCATGCTCACTTAAACATAGCATATAAATCTCACTTGTTCATAATCAGGGAGGGAGTCAAATAGCAGCTCTATTTTTTTAATATGAAGTACCTAAAGGACGCAAGAACCCAGTAAAGTATTGTACTGGTACACAGACGGTAATATAAAGGTCATTGTCGTCCATCCGTAAATGGCTATGAAGGGAGAGGAAGTTGGTTTCAGTTGAATAAATTCCTGTGGAGAGAGGGAGGCAGCTGAGCGTAATCGTATGGGAGACGTCATTCAGGGTAGAAAATGTAATACTCCAGGAGCCAGGGGTCATTTGCATGCATAAGAGTGCCACTCAGTTTCTCACTTGATCTGGTTAGAGGGTCACCTCAGACATCTGAAAAATTAAGGTGGATGCTCAGCTGACTGGCAGCAAGGTAGATATTTGAGGATTTATGATGGGCGTAGGCTTTCGGAATAATGACCAAAATCTGGGGTAGGGGAAAGTCAATTTGATCTGGAACGGTCAGTTTTCAATGAAATTTAATGAATGACCACTCATTTGAATTCACTAAGTATCAGCTTTATAATGATGGGTAGATCATTGCAATTGGTCAAGACCAGAGGTCAAACTATGACGTAAAACGTCACCTGCTTAAAATATGGGCCTCCAAACACAAAATGATACCATAGTATAGGAAAAAATGATAGTTTATTCTTCATATTTCTCTTATTTCTACCTCAGGTCATGGGTAAGTTTTGAAATCAACAGTGGAGAAAATATGGTGATAATCAACCCTTTGTTGGCCAACTCAAAATTGACCAAAATTTGGAAAAATCAGTATTTTGGCCAGAAAATGCCACAAATGACAGATCAATTACAAACTTGTTTTATTCAACTTCTTTTTCCAGATCATTAATCAAATAAGCACAAATACAAATCAAATCTCTTGTTACATCATTTGACCTAGATTCAGTGAATCTCACCTATATTCAGTGAATCTCTCGATAGCACATGCCTATGCTGGGGGAGTGGTTTCCCGTTTTTTCACTTTTTTGGTGAATATCACCAGTTCGCTTTCTGAAATGTGAAGACTGCATATAGTGCATTTTAATTATCTAAAGCCCTATATTAGCTAGGAGACCATGCCTATACTCTTATTTTAGATTGATACCCATGGTACGGCAGGGTCAGCAGAGCTAGATGCACAGTAAGGCCTAGGTAGTAATGTACACTATTCTACATTATATACAGTGGAGATCACATTAATTTGACCCTTTGATGAACAAGACAGATACAAACTGTACTTTCTGCAATATCCTAGTGGAGGTTACATCAACCGCAGCATGTGTGAGTCTGGATTGAATTTCTAGTCAAATGTTTTTTTCTTCAGATTACCAATGGCATCTTCACAGAGAGAACAATCAACAGTTGTGAGGCCAGGTCCACAATCTACAATCTCCTTCAATCCTGAAATTTGCATCATATGCCAAGAGAATGATCCTGAACGGGAGCCAACTTCGTCAGAGAAAGGAAGGCAGAAGGTCGTTGATACAGCATCACTATGAAAGGACATAGTGTTTGAAAGGTTGAGACAAGTTGAGAACTGTAACTTCGTGTATCATGTAACTGACAATTTCAAGTGTTATAAACAGTACACTCATAAAAAATACAATAGATGGCCTGAAAAGACAATCAGAGGAACATGAAACTAGCCAAAAAGACCAAGTAAGCCCAAATGAACCTAAAAAAAAATGTATAGATCTATGTCCCTCTCTCGTGACCAACCTTGCAAACCAGACAACGTTGATAAGTATTCTAAAAAGAGTGTGGTATGTTCTGCAGCAAAACACAATGGAGAATACAATAAATTCAGAATATCAGAGGTGGCCAGAGCCGAATCATTCCTGAGGGCTACTTCGGTACTCCTGGACGACGTTTTCACTTGGACATGTGACCTGAACAATGCTGCTGATGCTTTTGCCGCAGATCTGTACTGCCATAATCAGTGTCTACGTAATTATTTGCGAAAGGCTGAAAGACAGACCAGTAACATGGACTCAGTGCCTAGCTCAGAGAAGTGGAATGTCTTTCAATGTGTCCTTCAATATATTCTACCAGAGTTGAAACAGGGTAGATGCTTTAGCCTGTCTTACATGATTGAGTGTTGCAACAAGGCTTCTGCTGAGCAACAGATCAACTGTGGTTCATTTACGAATTGGGATGTGAAGGCATATCTGGTCCCAACCGATGTTGGTAGTGATGGTGGAAAACTCCATAATATCATCACCCAGGAAATTGTCTCTGATAATGTAAGCAAAAGTTTGCTTAATTTCACATCAAAGTCCACTGAGCTCTATGAAACATATCGGATAGAGACATTTGTAACGAAAAAGATATCTGTCTTTGACACAATTCATAAGAACAATCTGAAAACATTCAAGGGTCCTGAACCTGGGAAGTCAGCTGTAGCAAGTGAACAAAAGGATAAAGGTCTAAAGCAGTTAGCTGAAGAACAGAAGCTATTTGACATAGCACGCATGCGAGGATATGACATAGAAGATTTGTTGAAGTATGACCTGGTTGATGCCTGCTATCTTTTTGATGGCAAAAGGCTTATGATCAAGTCACAAAAGAGTGACCTTTGTACTGAACTGGAAAAAAGTTCTCTCAGATGACGACTATGATTCACCAAAAACATGATCACCAGAACAGACTGCTACCATTGTAAATGTGATGGGTTGGGTGCGCCGAATGCAGCTTGGGTCTATTAAGACATGCAGTGATCTCTGTACCAACTTTTTGAAAATGATCTATAGCATGAGTATCAATTCAAAGCGAATTGACTTTGTCTTTGACACATACATTGATGGGTCAGTTAAAGACAATGAACGTATCAAGACGGTTCACCACAAACCCAATTGACATAAATGAGCTTGGTAAAGAAACAAGGTTGCCGGTGTCAAAAGATGCATTTTGGGCATCATCGTCAAATAAAACCAAGTTGCAGAAGGCGCTTAGGTGTCACATCTTAGAGGAACAGAATGAAAATACTGAACTGGTTGTTAGTGCAATGGGTGGAGAGAATATGGAACCTTGCAAAGCTGTATTGAATGGTAGTTTCCGCATTTTGCTAAATCTTAATGTCTATATTGAAGAAGCTGATATTCGTTTGATTCTGCACACGCTTGATGCTGTCAAATCTGGATCAAAGAGGGTTGTGCTCCTCTCGAATGACACTGATGTTGTAGTTCTGGGGCTGTATTACCGGAAATTGTTCAAAGAACATGGGCTGATTGAGTTCTGGATACGCCTTTGTGTGGGGAATACAACAAAGTATCTTCCTCTCCACACAATGGCAGAGAGGTTGGGGGAGAATTTCTGTGAGTTATCATAGACATGCACTTTTTAACTGGGTGTGATTCAACCAGTAAATTCGGCACAAAATCTGCTGGGGTGAAGGCAAATCCTGTGCAATACTTGAGTGATTTTGGCAAGGATTTGGAAGTAGATCTGGCGCTCACTGAACAGTATCTTGTGAAGGTATACATTAAGTCAGAGACTTATAAGTCAATGGATGAACTCTGATATCACTTGTACCATCACAGTTAGAAAACCATTTTGGACCTTCCTCCTACCAGCCGAGCATTGCATGGTCATATCATGAGGGCATTGTATGGTTCTTATCTTCAAATCCATTGTCTTGACCATTCCCAGGTGTCTATAGACCCAACCAAATTTGGTTACCTCAGAGAAGGTAACATATTGGTGCCAGACAAGATGGTGGTTCTTCTGCCAGAGGATTTTCCGCACCCATGTAAATGCCAATCATGCGCCACGAAGAAAATTGGGGTTGCAATGTTGTGAATACTGCAACTGTGTCATAAACAATGGCTGTAAGAACCCATTGTAGATATGTTAGAGGATCTGTATCTAGGTATCTGAACAAGACCTGTGGATGAAGCGAAACAGTAAAAAAAACATACATATATTAGTGTTTAAGTCAAAATTGGCATTTCAAAGTTCTCTAAGATAGGATACAAAGCATGGAAAACATGAAAGTTTATTTTAACATTTTAATTATTGTTTGATTTGTCAACTTTGTCACTTATTTGTTTGTTTCACTAGACTGACTTAATAATTTTCAGGGTGTTTTGGCCAAAATAATGATTTTTCCAAATTTTGGTCAATTTTGAGTTAGCCACCAAGCGTTTAATTATTACCATATTTTCTCCACTGTTGATTTAAAAACTTACCCATGACCTGAGGTAGAAATAAGAGAAATATGAAGAATAAACTATCATTTTTTCCTATACCATGGTATCATTTTGTGTTTGGAGGCCCAGATTTTAAGCAGGTGACGTTTTATGTCATAGTTTGACCTCTGGTGACCTCTGGTCTTGACCAATTGTAATGATCTACCTATTATTATAAAGCTGATACTTGGTGAATTCAAATGAGTGGTCCTTCATTAAATTTCATTGAAAACTGACTGTTCCAGGTCAAATTGACTTTCCCCTACCCCAGATTTTGCTCATTATTCTGAAAGCCGACGCCCATCATAAATCCTCAAATATCTACCCTACTGCCAGTCAGCTGAGTGTCCACCTTAATTTTTCAGATGTCTGAGGTGACCCTCTAACCAGATCAAGAGAGAAACTGAGTGGCACTCTTATGCATGCAAATGACCCCTGGCTCCAGTAGTATAAGAGGGTATCATCACCAGAGCCTCTATGACATGCCCCCGGGGGGGGCAAAGTTCTCAGTGATGCCCCTCCCCCCCTCCCCCATCACCACTTTACATCTCCACCGTCCCTTACAGCCTGTTTTAGCTATTGGCTTGCGAAATAATTAAACGGATTTTAGAATATTCTATTCAATGTCCCTATTGCAGAAAGGATAAGGGAAAAAATTCATATTCTGTTGATTCTAACAGAAAATTCGTATATTACGGTAAAATATTTAGGGCTCCTATGACTTTTTTTAATGTGATTATTTTGTCAGCCTTGTGGGCAGCATGTCCAAACTTGAATTGCCCCCACCCCTAAATGTGCTGCCCTAGGGCATATGCATCCCCTTACCCCCCTCCCCCCCACACACACATACAGACATGAGAAGGCTTTGGGTATTACTTATGTGAAGGTTAGGTTAGACTTGACAGCAGCTTCCCCACAGATGCGCAGCTGCGTCCCACCCTGGGTTCTTCGTACCCGCCTTCAAAAAGCACGTGACCCCCACACCATTCCATTTCCCCCTTCAGCATACCATGCCAAGTCGAACGAGACTGTTAAATACTTGCAGAACCAAAGTTGCAACATTTTCCCGAACAGAGGGAAGGAACAGATTTAACCTTTTCCTAAACAGGCCAGTTGAATAGAATCGTTCGGTGACTAACCCGAAACATGAAAACCTTACTACCACAATCATACAATGATATTTCATCGTGCCTTGTTGCTATGATGTAGGGAACTTGGATCAGGAAGTACTTAGCTGTGGCTGAAGCTGTCACCCTATGCTTTTGATGATCGGACAGCCGGAGTAAGGTTGTTCAATACTTTTGTGGCCGAAAACAAAAATGAGTTGACTCTTTCTTCTCGCACAAATGAATGAGAACAGCAGCCTCTGCGGGGGAAGGGAAGGAAAGGAAAGAAAATAACACATTGATTAACTCTTTCTTACTCAAGAATCCCTCTGAGCTGAAAGAAAATTGCCTGCCGTCGGACAAAACATAATCCACGTACTGAATTCGCCAGGGAGTGTCAGCAGTGTAATCGAGGTATTTCTTCTCTAAACCTTTGCGCCTTAGTGTCTTCTCTAACGTAAAATAAATAGATAAATAGATAAATAAACAAATATATAGATAAACAAATACATAGATAAATAAAATAAACAAATAAATGAATAGATAAATAAAAATATATAAATACATAAATAAAATCAAGATAAAATAAATAAAAGACTAGCCACAATAAGGTATAAAACACGTCCCAATGGGTAGTAACAAACATACACACACACACTTTCAACGAACGGACGGCTTGACGAACGCTCTGAAGAAAAGTGCAGATTGTGGATACCAACGCAAAGAGAAGTGCCTTTTTGTATTTGCAGGGGGGGGGAAATTGCTCGTGAGGCAGTAGGTAAGTAGGAAAAGAGGAGAAGGGGAGGGATTGCTGGGGAAATGGAAGGAAATGAGGATGTGGAGGACTTGGCCCAGGCAGACGGGCGTAAGGTCAACATGAAACGACCACCGGATGACGAAATGGCAAATAAAAATGTAAAGATTAGAAGTATAGAGAGGAGAAATACAGTAGAAAGTGACGAGAATATGTTCCAGGGATTTAAAGAGGGTGGGGGGGACACAACCCCCCCCCCCCGACTGATAAGACTAGAGGAGAGAGTTGATAAGGTGATCGAGGACTTGGAACGTAAGTTAGGTAAGGTAGACTCCATCTTCCAGAGAATTGAAAGATTGGAACAACTAGAGAAGGCTAACAGAAACTTAACTGAAGAAGTAGAGGACCTAAAAAGACAGTTAGGAAATGTAAAGGAGGAGAATGAGAAATTGAAGAAGAATAGTAATGAAAACAGTGAGAAAATAGCTACAGAAGCTAAAAATTGGAGAATAACTCAAGAAGGGAATAAGGTTTCATTCACTGACATAGTCAAACAGCAATTGAAAGAACATAATGAAGACTCAGTTATTAAAGTGATGAGACAGAAGGAGAATATAGTAAGAGAATTAGCTGACAAAAAGAAATGTATAATTATATTAGGAATGGAAGAGAAACATAACCCAGATAGAACCGCAAGAATCAAGGAGGAAAATGAAAGGGTAAGCAGTTTATTAAAATTAGTCCAGGAAGATGAACCAGAAATTATAAAGGAAATTGAGGAAAAATTCAGACTCGGAAAATATAGTACAGATAAGACCAGACCAATTAAGATTAAATTCAGGTCACAAACAACGGCAGAGAAAATTCTATCCAAGACAGGGAAACTAGCAACAAATGATCAATATAAAAAGGTATGGATAAAAAGAGAAATGAATAAGGAGGAAAGAGAGGCAGAAAAGCAGAAAAGAATTGAAGCTAAGGCAAAAAACGAGGAAAGAACGGAGTCAGAGAAAGAGAGATTCTATTGGAGAGTAGTGAACATGAAAATAAAGCAGTTCGACATACTAAAGAAAAACATAAGGGAAACAGAGAACACAATGGAAGTGGCAGAAAACTAAGAGTGTCTTACACAAATATAGATGGATTGATAACAGGATTGAATGAACTGAATGATTATTTGAAAGAAAAAGAACCGGACATAATGGGAATTGTAGAAACAAAATTAAAAGGCCCACTACCACCCAACAGTGTAGGACATGATACATACAATTATTGGATTAGAAACAGAGAGAAAAAACAAGGGGGTGGAGTTATGTTCCTGACAAAGAAGGATATAAACGTGAAAGGTGTCATATATGGAAAGAATACAGTAGAGATGATTATGATAGAAGTGGAAGACCGAGATAAGAAGAGCAGAAAATTTGTGATCAATTATGTGCCTCCGAAAACAGCCTCATGGGAGGAGAGTGAACATAAAAGTATGTTAGAGGACACAAAGATAGCATTAACTAAAATAATGGAAGACGGAGGAAGAATAGTTATGATGGGCGACTTTAATTGCAAAGAAATCTGCTGGGAAGAAATGACAGTAAAGAGTGGTGATGACTCATGGGGAAATGCTCTACTTGAGATGATTACTGACCATTCAATGACACAATGGATACAAGAGAACACTAGGTATAGAAATGAAGAAGAACCATCGAGGCTAGACTTAATAATTACATCTGAACCTAGAATAGTGGACAAGATTGAATATAAAACACCAATAGGTAAAAGTGACCACATATTGATTGAACTGGAACTTAATGAAGAAAAATATATGAAAAGAAATGAACAATATAGAAAAGGAAGAATGATGTATGAAAAAACAAACTTTGATAAAATAAGAGAATTCTTCCAACAAGAAAACTGGGAAGAAATATACAAAGAAGAAACATCAGTGGAAGAGAAATGGAATATTTTGACAAAAATTTACAAAGAAGGAGTGGAAAAGTATGTCCCAAGACAAAAACAAGAAAAAGAATATGTAAAATGCTGGTACAACAAAAGTTGTAGGGAGTTAAAGGACAAAAGAGACAAAGCCTGGACCGGATGGAAAAAAGACAGAAGACCTGAAAAATGGAAAATATATACTGGTTATAGAAATGAATATGTACAAAAGTGCAGAGAGGAAAAAAGAAAATATGAAAAAGATGTTATAGAAAAGTGTAAAGATCAACCAAAACTATTCTACAGATTTGTAAACAATAAACTGAAAAACAAACAAGACTTGGAGAAATTAAGACAAGGAGGAGTTGAATACACTGAGGAAATGGAAATGGCAGAAATTATGAACAAACATTTTAAATCAGTGTTTACAAGGGAAAATATACAACCTGAAGAGATTGAGTGGAAGGAAAAAGTCCCCCCTATGGAAGAAATAGAAGTAACGAAGAATGAAATATTGACACACTTGGGTAATTTTGATGTCAGAAAATCGCATGGGCCAGATGAAATAGCAAACTGGATTCTGAAAGAATGTAGGAATGAACTGGCAGACAAAATACATAGCATAATAAGCAGTTCCTTAAAAGAAGGAAAAGTTCCAGAAGATTGGAAAAAAGCAAATATAGTACCTATATATAAAGGAGGAAATAAAGAAGAACCTACCAACTATAGACCAGTCTCTCTAACAAGTACAATAGCAAAAATATGTGAAAGAATTATCAAAAGTAGATGGGTAAAATACTTGGAAAAAAACAACGTACTAAATCCAAGGCAATTTGGATTCAGACAAGGACGATCATGCGTCACCAATTTAATATGTTTCTATTCAAGACTAATAGATATAATACAAGAAAGAGATGGATGGGCTGATTGTGCATTTCTAGACCTAAAAAAAGCTTTTGACAAAGTACCACATAAGAAGTTGCTTAAGAAATTAGAATATGAAGGAGGAATACAAGGTAAATTGCTAAATTGGATGGAAGACTTTTTGCAAGAAAGAAAAATGAGAGTAGTGATAAGAGATCAGCACTCAAAATGGAATGAAGTAATAAGCGGTGTCCCGCAGGGAACAGTTCTGGCCCCAATAATGTTTGCTATATATATTAATGATATGGATGAAGGAATTGAAAGCTATATGAGCTTCTTTGCAGATGATGCAAAATTACTGAAAAGAGTGAAAACTGAAGAGGATTGTGAATCACTACAGAGAGATCTAAATAAAGTACAAGAATGGAGTAGGAAGTGGGAGATGGAGTTCAATACAAAAAAGTGTAGTATAATGGAATTTGGAAAAAGCAAAAACAGAATAACAGGATCATATAATTTGGGAGAAGAAGGAATAAAAAGAGTAGAAAATGAGAGGGACCTGGGAGTCATTGTTATGAATAATATGTCACCTGAGAAACATATAAATAAGATTTTTGGAGAAACTTATAATTTAATAAGAACAATCAAAGTGGCATTTACATACCTGGATGAAGAAATGGTGAGGAAAATCCTAATCACCCTGATAAGACCAAGATTGGAATATGCAGCAACGATATGGTCACCAAGTACAAAAAAATGTATAAAAAAACTTGAAAGAATACAAAGAGCAATTACTAAACTGGCACCAACACTCTCAAAACTATCATATGAAGAGAGACTACAAAAACTTAAACTACAGACACTAGAGCAAAGAAGAGAGAGAGGAGATTTGATAGCTATTTACAGAATCATGAAAGGCATAGAAATTACTGATAGAGAGAATCTGATAAAATGGGATGACAGAAATACAAGAGGACACGGAAAGAAAATAAAAAAAGACAACTATAGAAGAGATTTGAAAAAGAACAGCTTTCCTCACAGAGCAATAGACAGTTGGAACAAGTTAGATGAGAAAGTGGTGTGTGCAAAAACAATACATGAATTTAAAAATAGTTTAGATAAAATGAGATATGAAGACGGGACCTCACGAGCATAGCTCCCCTTCCCGTAAAATACAACTAGGTAAATACAACTAGGTAAATACACACTAAAATGGGACAGAAAAAATACAAGAGGACACAAGAAGAAACTTAAGAAGGACAGTTACAGAAGAGATCTGAAAAAGAATAGCTTTCTACACAAAGTGATAGACATCTGGAACAAACTGAATGAGGTAACAGTGAGTGCTAAAACTATACATGACTTTAAGAAAAAACTTAATGCAGAAAGATACAATAGCGGGTCACTACGAACATAGCTCTTTTCGCTCAAAATACTGTACATACACACACATTCACATATACGATTCGGTGGTGTAGTTGGTAGAGCGCTGAACTACTACCGTAGCGGCCTGCAGTTCTTGGTTCGAATCCTGCCCAGGGCCGAAATTATTTCGGTATCGCTGCGCTTCGGGTCGTTACTTTGACTCTCGTGGGCGGGGAGTTGGGGATGTGTGTGTGTGTGCAAGGTCATAGCATTACCCATAGATCGTACCTACGAGCCCTGAGCTCTCTTCCAGGAGGGAAATAGCTGTCGATCACGAGTCCAACACGTGATCCAAAGACCAAGTGAATACACACACACACAAATTCTCTCTCTCGGTGGCGTAGTTGGTAGAGCGCTGAACTGCCACCATAGTGGCCCGCAGTTCATGGTTCGAATCCTGCCCAGAGCCGAAATTATTTCGGTACCGCTGCGCTTCGGGTCGTTACTCTGACTCTCGTGGGCGGGGAGTTGTGTGTGTGTGTGTGTGTGTGTGCAAGGTCATAGCATTACCCATAGATCGGACCTACGAGCTCTGAGCTCTCTTCCAGGAGGGAAATAGCTGTCGATCACGAGTCCAACACGTAATCCAAAGACCAAGTGAATACACACCACGACCGTAGCTCCCCTTCCCGCAAAATACAACTAGGTAAATACAACTAGGTAAATACACCGCACACACACACGCATACGCACGCACAAGCACACTCATTCGAGGGCGCAGTGGTAGCGTTCGCAAACGCTACTATAGCGGTCCGTGCTAGAATCCCGCCTAGGGCTGAAATAATTTCAGTACCGATGCGCTGCGAGTCGTTACTCGAATTCTCGTGGGCGGGGAGTTGGGTGTGTGTGTGTGTGTGTGCGTGTGAGGTCACAGCATTACCCATAGATCGGTCACGTATGAACTCTGAGCTCCCATCCGGAAGGGTAATATCTGTTGATCACTAGTCCAGCACGTGATCCAAGCCATGGGGAATCACACACACACACGAACACACAACACTATTCCTTTTGTACTGGGTGGCACTTATCTTTTTAGTGTCTGGCGTTGCAATGCAGGCCGTTTCATTCAGTTTGTGATGCTTCTTATGGTGAAGGTGTTAACTCATCGCTCGATTAGACCCTCTCTCCCTCCTTCCCTCCCTCCATACCGGTGGTACATGGACCTTTGTTTTTCTCAGCAGTGAAGGATTAATTCCTGCGGCTTGCTCACATAAATCGTTGATTTTGTTGTTAGTAACGCCAAGAGGTTTAAATCAGATGAAGGACGCACTCAGATTAAATGAATCTATGCCAAGTAGGGTGACACCATATATTTCATTCAAGATATGTTTGAATGTTCGAAGTTATTCCGTCCATTACTGACGCAGCTGAGATCGATCTCCACAGAAGCTCCCTAAAGGACGATACAGATAGTATGGATTAAAATGTACGAGAAAATCAGGTGAGGATGAACACAGTGTACATTCCTTTTTCCATTCACTCCCTATCTATAGAAGAATAACCGACGAAAACAAATAAGACAACGAGGAATATCGCAAGAGACGACAGAAAACTTCCCCTAACAGCGTCGGCTGCAAGCTCACGCTTCAACCCCGCCTCCTTTACACACTTGTCACGACGGCAGATCTTGCCCTACACCCACCTCTGGATCCACTCCACCACTATCACCGCCACTGTCACTACTCCCTCCACCACCACTACCCTACCACCCACCACGTCCATTATACTTAGAGCCCGGGACCGGCGCGGCGTCAGGGAAGGTAGTGCACAACTCGTCTGCGGGTGTTTGAGACGCGCGGCAAGCCAAGCTAAATTTTCTCGTTCCTAAAGTCTGGTTTTGCGCCTACTCCTGGTTGTATTTGATAAATTTCTCCAAGTACAAGGTAGGTGTGTCATTGTTGGTGTTGCCTTTTGGTGATACCGATTCCTATTCATTTTTTTTTATGTTAAGGATATAATAATCTGTTACTATACCACATACATAATAAAAACACATATTCATTATGACATATTACAACTCTCACAAAAGGTAGCTCCACCAGAAAAAAAAACCCGGGAGTGACATGGCAAGTCTGTGGAAGAAGATGATAGTAACATTTACGATCTTCATAGGACTTCTATTGCCAGTTTCTCATACTGCCCGCCAGAATGGTCCCACTCGTTCCCACACCCTACCAGGCAACCTGAACACTGCTATCGGGCGCGATCCGCAAGGGGTAAGGAAACCAAACTTTGTTGACGAGAATCTTTGCTTTTCATTGGTTCTTATCTAATCTTGTAGCTGGAATTATCATGACAGCCATGATAATATAATATCTTAAAACATACTCTTTATACTTTGTACGTATATTATATATTTCATTTTTGATATATTAAATTAATATCTTATATATATTATGTAGATTAAACACGCACACACACACATGTATATAAATATGTATTCATATATACATATATATATATATATATATATATATATATATATATGCAAAATAACCACAGGAGAAGAGAAACTTGTAGACAGTAAATACTTTCGTATATTACATCTTCAGACCAAATGAAATATAGAGATTCGTGTTTAAAAGTATCAGATAGCAACCGTAGGGGGGGGGGAGGGGGAGACAATACAATGCGGGTGGGGGGGGTGACCTTACCTCTATCGACCTGACCAACACATATGGTTCAATCTGGCGGAAACATCATGGTCACCATTAGGGTTACCAATTTATCACATTTAAAATGTCCATAGCTTAAGTTCATACTTTTATCAAAAGTGCCTGATATTAAGCAAGATTCTATTACATTTCTTTCATGTAGGCTCTTTCCTTTGGCTAAAGTTGTTGCCTTAGACTAGTCAATATGATGGTTGTATAATACTTTGTGTTGAAATATCGCATTGTTTTCCTGGGCAGATCTCACACTGTATTTATGTTGGGAAACCCTTGTTTCCAAGTTTTTCCCAGTTTGTCCAATATAAAACTTGTTACAGTCTTGGAATGAAATTTTATAGACCACACCGTTGTTGTTAGACGGACTGTTCTTAAGTTCTTAATTAAATTGTTCTTAATGGTGTGGTCATATTTAAAAGCTACTTTGATATCCAATTTCTTGAGTATATTGACAATACTAAGAAAGCTTTCATGGAAAGGAAGAAGTATATTAAGTTGTTTATGATTTTCTTGTTCTTGATTGTGTGTTTTGTAAAAACGTTTAGTGGCAGTATTGTGACATTGATTAAGAATATGAGTGGAATATCTTAATTTTTCCCCAATATTCCGGATAGTTCTAATTTCGTCATCAATAAATTCAGGATCCGAAATCCTTTAAGCTCTCAAGTAAATGGAAATAAAAGCTGATCTTTTTACATTGATATGGTGATTAGAATAAAAATGAACATAGGAAAGAATATTGATAGGTTTTTCTATAGACTTGTTTTCAGAATACCATTATCTCTAATTATTTCAACATCCAAAAAGGGCAACTATTAAAGATGAAAAAGTTATTTGGCTCAGATATGTAGACGATGTTTTGTGTTTCTGGCCTGATAACCTATCTATTGGTGATTTCCTTGTTAATCTAAATTCATTAGTACCCTCCATCAACTTCACTCTTGAAATAGAAAATAACATCAGCTTGCCCTTTTTGGATGTTGAAAATAAGTGAACAAATGTGGACTGGTTGCAAGGTAGGACTCGGGAAGCATATTAGAGAGACAAGAAGAAAAGAGAAAAAATAAAATGTAAAGTGATAGAGACAAGGAGAAGAGCAGATATATAATGGGGTAGGAGTATGAGAGAGAAATCTGAACAGAATAAAAAAAATTAAAGAGAATGAGCAGAGTGACTAAGGTAGAGACGAAAAGGTATATACATACACAAACGTACACTTGCACTCAAACGCACACACACACACACACACACACACACACACACACACACACACACACACACACACACACACACACACACACACACACACACACACACACACACACACACACACACACACACACACACACACACACACACTTTCAACGAACGGACGGCTTGACGAACGCTCTGAAGAAAAGTGCAGATTGTGGATACCAACGCAAAGAGAAGTGCCTTTTTGTATTTGCAGGGGGGGGGGGGAATTGCTCGTGAGGTAGTGGGAAAGTAAGGAAAGAGGAGAGGGGGAGGGATTGCTGGGGAAATGGAAGGAAATGAGGATGTGGAGGACTTGGCCCAGGCAGACGGGCGTAAGGTCAACATGAAACGACCACCGGACCAGCTCAGTGATGACGAAATGGCAAATAAAAATGTAAAGATTAGAAGTATAGAGAGGAGCAATACAGAAGAAAGTGACGAGAATATGTTCCAGGGATTTAAAGAGGGTGGGGGGGACACAACCCCCCCCCGACTGATAAGACTAGAGGAGAGAGTTGATAAGGTGATCGAGGACTTGGAGCGTAAGTTAGGTAACGTAGACTCCATTTTCCAAAGAATTGAAAGGTTGGAACAACTAGAGAAGGCTAACAGAAACTTAACTGAAGAAATAGAGGACCTAAAAAGACAGTTAGGAAATGTAAAGGAGGAGAATGAGAAATTGAAGAAGAATAGTAATGAAAACAGTGAGAAAATAGCTACAGAAGCTAAAAATTGGAGAATAACTCAAGAAGGGAATAAGGTTTCATTCACTGACATAGTCAAACAGCAATTGAAAGAACATAATGAAGACTCAGTTATTAAAGTGATGAGACAGAAGGAGAATATAGTAAGAGAATTAGCTGACAAAAAGAAATGTATAATTATATTAGGAATGGAAGAGAAACATAACCCAGATAGAACCGCAAGAATCAAGGAGGAAAATGAAAGAGTAAGCAGTTTATTAAAATTAGTCCAGGAAGATGACCCAGAAATTATAAAGGAAATTGAGGAAAAATTCAGACTCGGAAAATATAGTACAGATAAGACCAGACCAATTAAGATTAAATTCAGGTCACAAACAACAGCAGAGAAAATTCTATCCAAGACAGGGAAACTAGCAACAAATGATCAATATAAAAAGGTATGGATAAAAAGAGAAATGAATAAGGAGGAAAGAGAGGCAGAAAAGCAGAAAAGAATTGAAGCTAAGGCAAAAAACGAGGAAAGAACGGAGTCAGAGAAAGAGAGATTCTATTGGAGAGTAGTGAACATGAAAATAAAGCAGTTCGACATACTAAAGAAAAACATAAGGGAAACAGAGAATACAATGGAAGTGGCAGAAAACTAAGAGTGTCTTACACAAATATAGATGGATTGATAACAGGATTGAATGAACTGAATGATTATTTGAAAGAAAAAGAACCGGACATAATGGGAATTGTAGAAACAAAATTAAAAGGCCCACTACCACCCAACAGTGTAGGACATGATACATACAATTATTGGATTAGAAACAGAGAGAAAAAACAAGGGGGTGGAGTTATGTTCCTGACTAAGAAGGATATAAACGTGAAAGGTGTCATATATGGAAAGAATACAGTAGAGATGATTATGATAGAAGTGGAAGACCGAGATAAGAAGAGCAGAAAATTTGTGATCAATTATGTGCCTCCGAAAACAGCCTCATGGGAGGAGAGTGAACATAAAGGTATGTTAGAGGACACAAAGATAGCATTAACTAAAATAATGGAAGACGGAGGAAGAATAGTTATGATGGGCGACTTTAATTGCAAAGAAATCTGCTGGGAAGAAATGACAGTAAAGAGTGGTGATGACTCATGGGGAAATGCTCTACTTGAGATGATTACTGACCATTCAATGACACAATGGATACAAGAGAACACTAGGTATAGAAATGAAGAAGAACCATCGAGGCTAGACTTAATAATTACATCTGAACCTAGAATAGTAGACAAGATTGAATATAAAACACCAATAGGTAAAAGTGACCACATATTGATTGAACTGGAACTTAATGAAGAAAAATATATGAAAAGAAATGAACAATATAGAAAAGGAAGAATGATGTATGAAAAAACAAACTTTGATAAAATAAGAGAATTCTTCCAACAAGAAAACTGGGAAGAAATATACAAAGAAGAAACATCAGTGGAAGAGAAATGGAATATTTTGACAAAAATTTACAAAAAAGGAGTGGAAAAGTATGTCCCAAGACAAAAACAAGAAAAAGAATATGTAAAATGCTGGTACAACAAAAGTTGTAGGGAGTTAAAGGACAAAAGAGACAAAGCCTGGAACAGATGGAAAAAAGACAGAAGACCTGAAAAATGGAAAATATATACTGGTTATAGAAATGAATATGTACAAAAGTGCAGAGAGGAAAAAAGAAAATATGAAAAAGATGTTATAGAAAAGTGTAAAGATCAACCAAAACTATTCTACAGATTTGTAAACAATAAACTGAAAAACAAACAAGACTTGGAGAAATTAAGACAAGGAGGAGTTGAATACACTGAGGAAATGGAAATGGCAGAAATTATGAACAAACATTTTAAATCAGTGTTTACAAGGGAAAATATACAACCTGAAGAGATTGAGTGGAAGGAAAAAGTCCCCCCTATGGAAGAAATAGAAGTAACAAAGAATGAAATATTGACACACTTGGGTAATTTTGATGTCAGAAAATCGCATGGGCCAGATGAAATAGCAAACTGGATTCTGAAAGAATGCAGGAATGAACTGGCAGACAAAATACATAGCATAATAAGCAGTTCCTTAAAAGAAGGAAAAGTTCCAGAAGATTGGAAAAAAGCAAATATAGTACCTATATATAAAGGAGGAAATAAAGAAGAACCTACCAACTATAGACCAGTCTCTCTAACAAGTACAATAGCAAAAATATGTGAAAGAATTATCAAAAGTAGATGGGTAAAATACTTGGAAAAAAACAACGTACTAAATCCAAGGCAATTTGGATTCAGACAAGGACGATCATGCGTCACCAATTTAATATGTTTCTATTCAAGGCTAATAGATATAATACAAGAAAGAGATGGATGGGCTGATTGTGCATTTCTAGACCTAAAAAAAGCTTTTGACAAAGTACCACATAAGAAGTTGCTTAAGAAATTAGAATATGAAGGAGGAATACAAGGTAAATTGCTAAATTGGATGGAAGACTTTTTGCAAGAAAGAAAAATGAGAGTAGTGATAAGAGATCAGCACTCAAAATGGAATGAAGTAATAAGCGGTGTCCCGCAGGGAACAGTTCTGGCCCCAATAATGTTTGCTATATATATTAATGATATGGATGAAGGAATTGAAAGCTATATGAGCTTCTTTGCAGATGATGCAAAATTACTGAAAAGAGTGAAAACTGAAGAAGATTGTGAATCACTACAGAGAGATCTAAATAAAGTACAAGAATGGAGTAGGAAGTGGGAGATGGAGTTCAATACAAAAAAGTGTAGTATAATGGAATTTGGAAAAAGCAAAAACAGAATAACAGGATCATATAATTTGGGAGAAGAAGGAATAAAAAAAGTAGAAAATGAGAAGGACCTGGGAGTCATTGTTATGAATAATATGTCACCTGAGAAACATATAAATAAGATTTTTGGAGAAACTTATAATTTAATAAGAACAATCAAAGTGGCATTTACATACCTGGATGAAGAAATGGTGAGGAAAATCCTAATCACCCTGATAAGACCAAGATTGGAATATGCAGCAACGATATGGTCACCAAGTACAAAAAAATGTATAAAAAAACTTGAAAGAATACAAAGAGCAATTACAAAACTGGCACCAACACTCTCAAAACTATCATATGAAGAGAGACTACAAAAACTTAAACTACAGACACTAGAGCAAAGAAGAGAGAGAGGAGATTTGATAGCTATTTACAGAATCATGAAAGGCATAGAAATTACTGATAGAGAGAATCTGATAAAATGGGATGACAGAAATACAAGAGGACACGGAAAGAAAATAAAAAAAGACAGCTATAGAAGAGATTTTAAAAAGAACAGCTTTCCTCACAGAGCAATAGACAGTTGGAACAAGTTAGATGAGAAAGTGGTGTGTGCAAAATCAATACATGAATTTAAAAATAGTTTAGATAAAATGAGATATGAAGACGGGACCCCACGAGCATAGCTCCCCTTCCCGTAAAATACAACTAGGTAAATACAACTAGGTAAATACACACACACACACTTTCAACGAACGGACGGCTTGACGAACGCTCTGAAGAAAAGTGCAGATTGTGGATACCAACGCAAAGAGAAGTGCCTTTTTGTATTTGCAGGGGGGGGGGAAATTGCTCGTGAGGTAGAGGGAAAGTAAGGAAAGAGGAGAGGGGGAGGGATTACTGGGGAAATGGAAGGTAATGAGGAGGTGGAGGAAATGGCCCTGACGGGCCGCCGGGTAGACAAAAGACCCCAAGACGAGTTGGATGATAACATGTCTAATAGGAATGTGAAGATTAGAGGTATAGATAGGAGCAATATAGCAGAAAGTGATGAGAATATTTTCAAGGGATTTAAAGAGAGTGGGGGGGACTCAAACCCCCCCCGACTGACAAGACTAGAGATGAAGGTTGATAAGGTGATCGAGGACTTGGAGAGTAGGTTAGGTCATATGAACACCATTTTAAAAAGGGTTGAAAGATTGGAAGAACTGGAAAAGGCGAATAAAAACTTAACTGATGAAATAGAAGAACTAAAAAGACAGTTAAGAGAGGTAAAGGGGGAGAATGAGGAATTGAAGAAGAATAGTAAAGAAAACAGAGAAACAATAGCTAAAGAAAGTAAAAATTGGAAGCAAACCCAAGAAGGAAATAAGATTTCACTCACTGACATAGTCAAACAGCAATTGAAAGAACATACTGAAGACTCAGTTATTAAAGTGATGAGACAAAAGGAGAATATAGTAAGGGATTTAGCAGACAAGAAGAAATGTATAATTATATTAGGAATGGAAGAGAAACACAACACAGATAGAACCACAAGAATCAAAGAGGAAAATGAAAAAGTAAGCCAATTACTAGAATCAGTTCAGGAAGATGAACCAGGAATTATGAAACAAATCGAAGAGAAATTTAGACTCGGAAAGTATAGCACAGACAAGACCAGACCAATTAAGATTAAATTCAAGTCACAAACAACGGCAGAGAATATCTTATCCAAAACAGGGAAACTAGCAACAAGTGAACAACACAAAAAGATATGGATAAAAAGAGAAATGAATAAAGAGGAAAGAGAGGAAGAAAAGCAGAAAAGACTGGAAGCTAAGACAAAAAACGAGAACAGAACGGAGTCAGAGAAAGAGAGATTCTATTGGAGAGTAGTGAACATGAAACTAAGGAAGTTCGACATACAAAAGAAAAACATAAGGGAAACAGAGAACACAATGGAAGTGGCAGAAAACTAAGAGTGTCTTACACAAATATAGATGGATTAATAACAGGATTGAATGAGCTGAATGATTATTTGAAAGAAAAAGAACCGGACATAATG
This sequence comes from Oratosquilla oratoria, assembly GCF_046742065.1. Lineage (NCBI taxonomy): Eukaryota > Metazoa > Arthropoda > Malacostraca > Stomatopoda > Squillidae > Oratosquilla > Oratosquilla oratoria. Next base: position 19,157,670 of record NC_134813.1, read on the forward strand.
GGAATTGTAGAAACAAAATTAAAAGGCCCACTACCACCCAACAGTGTAGGACATGATGCATACAATTATTGGATTAGAAACAGAGAGAAAAAGCAAGGGGGTGGAGTTATGTTCCTGACTAAGAAGGATATAAACGTGAAAGGTGTCATATATGGAAAGAATACAGTAGAGATGATTATGATAGAAGTGGAAGACCGAGATAAGAAGAGCAGAAAATTTGTGATCAATTATGTGCCTCCGAAAACAGCCTCATGGGAGGAGAGTGAATATAAAAGTATGTTAGAGGACACAAAAATAGCATTAACTAAAATAATGGAAGACGGAGGAAGAATAGTTATGATGGGCGACTTTAATTGCAAAGAAATCTGCTGGGAAGAAATGACAGCAAAGAGTGGTGATGACTCATGGGGAAATGCTCTACTTGAGATGATTACTGACCATTCAATGACACAATGGATACAAGAGAACACTAGGTATAGAAATGAAGAAGAACCATCGAGGCTAGACTTAATAATTACATCTGAACCTAGAATAGTGAACAAGATTGAATATAAAACACCAATAGGTAAAAGTGACCACATATTGATTGAACTGGAACTTAATGAAGAAAAATATAGGAAAAGAAATGAACAATATAGAAAAGGAAGAATGATGTATGAAAAAACAAACTTTGATAAAATAAGAGAATTCTTCCAACAAGAAAACTGGGAAGAAATATACAAAGAAGAAACATCAGTGGAAGAGAAATGGAATATTTTGACAAAAATTTACAAAAAAGGAGTGGAAAAGTATGTCCCAAGACAAAAACAAGAAAAAGAATATGTAAAATGCTGGTACAACAAAAGTTGTAGGGAGTTAAAAGACAAAAGAGACAAAGCCTGGACCAGATGGAAAAAAGACAGAAGACCTGAAAAATGGAAAATATATACTGGTTATAGAAATGAATATGTACAAAAGTGCAGAGAGAAAAAAAGAAAATATGAAAAAGATGTTATAGAAAAGTGTAAAGATCAACCAAAACTATTCTACAGATTTGTAAACAATAAACTGAAAAACAAACAAGACTTGGAGAAATTGAGACAAGGAGGAGTTGAATACACTGAGGAAATGGAAATGGCAGAAATTATGAACAAACATTTTAAATCAGTGTTTACAAGGGAAAATATACAACCTGAAGAGATTGAGTGGAAAGAAAAAGTCCCCCCTATGGAAGAAATAGAAGTAACAAAGAATGAAATATTGACACACTTGGGTAATTTTGATGTCAGAAAATCGCATGGGCCAGATGAAATAGCAAACTGGATTCTGAAAGAATGCAGGAATGAACTGGCAGACAAAATACATAGCATAATAAGCAGTTCCTTAAAAGAAGGAAAAGTTCCAGAAGATTGGAAAAAAGCAAATATAGTACCTATATATAAAGGAGGAAATAAAGAAGAACCTACCAATTATAGACCAGTCTCTCTAACAAGTACAATAGCAAAAATTTGTGAAAGAATTATCAAAAGTAGATGGGTAAAATACTTGGAAAAAAACAACGTACTAAATCCAAGGCAATTTGGATTCAGACAAGGACGGTCATGCGTCACCAATTTAATATGTTTCTATTCAAGGCTAATAGATATAATACAAGAAAGAGATGGATGGGCTGATTGTGCATTTCTAGACCTAAAAAAAGCTTTTGACAAAGTACCACATAAGAAGTTGCTTAAGAAATTAGAATATGAAGGAGGAATACAAGGTAAATTGCTAAATTGGATGGAAGACTTTTTGCAAGAAAGAAAAATGAGAGTAGTGATAAGAGATCAGCACTCAAATTGGAATGAAGTAATAAGCGGTGTCCCGCAGGGAACAGTTCTGGCCCCAATAATGTTTGCTATATATATTAATGATATGGATGAAGGAATTGAAAGCTATATGAGCTTCTTTGCAGATGATGCAAAACTACTGAAAAGAGTGAAAACTGAAGAAGATTGTGAATCACTACAGAGGGATCTAAATAAAGTACAAGAATGGAGTAGGAAGTGGGAGATGGAGTTCAATACAAAAAAGTGTAGTATAATGGAATTTGGAAAAAGCAAAAACAGAATAGCAGGATCATATAATTTGGGAGAAGAAGGAATAAAAAAAGTAGAAAATGAGAAGGACCTGGGAGTCATTGTTATGAATAATATGTCACCTGAGAAACATATAAATAAGATTTTTGGAGAAACTTATAATTTAATAAGAACAATCAAAGTGGCAGTTACATACCTGGATGAAGAAATGGTGAGGAAAATCCTAATCACCCTGATAAGACCAAGATTGGAATATGCAGCAACGATATGGTCACCAAGTACAAAAAAATGTATAAAAAAACTTGAAAGGATACAAAGAGCAATTACAAAACTGGCACCAACACTCTCAAAACTATCATTTGAAGAGAGACTACAAAAACTTAAACTACAGACACTAGAGCAAAGAAGAGAGAGAGGAGATTTGATAGCTATTTACAGAATCATGAAAGGCATAGAAATTACTGATAGAGAGAATCTGATAAAATGGGATGACAGAAATACAAGAGGACACGGAAAGAAAATAAAAAAAGACAGCTATAGAAGAGATTTTAAAAAGAACAGCTTTCCTCACAGAGCAATAGACAGTTGGAACAAGTTAGATGAGAAAGTGGTGTGTGCAAAAACAATACATGAATTTAAAAATAGTTTAGATAAAATGAGATATGAAGACGGGACCCCACGAGCATAGCTCCCCTTCCCGTAAAATACAACTAGGTACAACTAGGTAAATACACACACACACACACACACACACTTCAGCGAATGGACGGCTTGGATGACGTTCTGAAGAAAACTGAAGTCTGTGGATCCCAACGCAAAGAGAAGTGCCTAGTGTTTTTGCAGGGTGGGGGGGAAATTGCTCGTGGAGTAGTGGGAAAGTAGGGAAAGAGGAAAAGGGGAGGGATTACTGAGGGAAATGGAAGGAAATGAGGAGGGAGTAGACTTGGCCCAGCCAGACAAGCGGAAGGTAAACAAACGACTGAGTGAGGATGACATGTCTAATAAAAATGTAAAGATTAGAAGTATAGAGAGGAGCAATACAGAAGAAAGTGACGAGAATATGTTCCAGGGATTTAAAGAGGGTGGGGGGGACACAACCCCCCCCCCCCGACTGATAAGACTAGAGGAGAGAGTTGATAAGGTGATCGAGGACTTGGAGCGTAAGTTAGGTAACGTAGACTCCATTTTCCAGAGAATTGAAAGGTTGGAACAACTAGAGAAGGCTAACAGAAACTTAACTGAAGAAATAGAGGACCTAAAAAGACAGTTAGGAAATGTAAAGGAGGAGAATGAGAAATTGAAGAAGAATAGTAATGAAAACAGAGAGAAACTAGCTACAGAAGCTAAAAATTGGAGAATAACTCAAGAAGGGAATAAGGTTTCATTCACTGACATAGTCAAACAGCAATTGAAAGAACATAATGAAGACTCAGTTATTAAAGTGATGAGACAGAAGGAGAATATAGTAAGAGAATTAGCTGACAAAAAGAAATGTATAATTATATTAGGAATGGAAGAGAAACATAACCCAGATAGAACCGCAAGAATCAAGGAGGAAAATGAAAGAGTAAGCAGTTTATTAAAATTAGTCCAGGAAGATGAACCAGAAATTATAAAGGAAATTGAGGAAAAATTCAGACTCGGAAAATATAGTACAGATAAGACCAGACCAATTAAGATTAAATTCAGGTCACAAACAACGGCAGAGAAAATTCTATCCAAGACAGGGAAACTAGCAACAAATGATCAATATAAAAAGGTATGGATAAAAAGAGAAATGAATAAGGAGGAAAGAGAGGCAGAAAAGCAGAGAAGAATTGAAGCTAAGGCAAAAAACGAGGAAAGAACGGAGTCAGAGAAAGAGAGATTCTATTGGAGAGTAGTGAACATGAAAATAAAGCAGTTCGACATACTAAAGAAAAACATAAGGGAAACAGAGAATACAATGGAAGTGGCAGAAAACTAAGAGTGTCTTACACAAATATAGATGGATTGATAACAGGATTGAATGAACTGAATGATTATTTGAAAGAAAAAGAACCGGACATAATGGGAATTGCAGAAACAAAATTAAAAGGCCCACTACCACCCAACAGTGTAGGACATGATACATACAATTATTGGATTAGAAACAGAGAGAAAAAACAAGGGGGTGGAGTTATGTTCCTGACTAAGAAGGATATAAACGTGAAAGGTGTCATATATGGAAAGAATACAGTAGAGATGATTATGATAGAAGTGGAAGACCGAGATAAGAAGAGCAGAAAATTTGTGATCAATTATGTGCCTCCGAAAACAGCCTCATGGGAGGAGAGTGAACATAAAAGTATGTTAGAGGACACAAAGATAGCATTAACTAAAATAATGGAAGACGGAGGAAGAATAGTTATGATGGGCGACTTTAATTGCAAAGAAATCTGCTGGGAAGAAATGACAGTAAAGAGTGGTGATGACTCATGGGGCAATGCTCTACTTGAGATGATTACTGACCATTCAATGACACAATGGATACAAGAGAACACTAGGTATAGAAATGAAGAAGAACCATCGAGGCTAGACTTAATAATTACATCTGAACCTAGAATAGTGGACAAGATTGAATATAAAACACCAATAGGTAAAAGTGACCACATATTGATTGAACTGGAACTTAATGAAGAAAAATATATGAAAAGAAATGAACAATATAGAAAAGGAAGAATGATGTATGAAAAAACAAACTTTGATAAAATAAGAGAATTCTTCCAACAAGAAAACTGGGAAGAAATATACAAAGAAGAAACAACAGTGGAAGAGAAATGGAATATTTTGACAAAAATTTACAAAAAAGGAGTGGAAAAGTATGTCCCAAGACAAAAACAAGAAAAAGAATATGTAAAATGCTGGTACAACAAAAGTTGTAGGGAGTTAAAGGACAAAAGAGACAAAGCCTGGAACAGATGGAAAAAAGACAGAAGACCTGAAAAATGGAAAATATATACTGGTTATAGAAATGAATATGTACAAAAGTGCAGAGAGGAAAAAAGAAAATATGAAAAAGATGTTATAGAAAAGTGTAAAGATCAACCAAAACTATTCTACAGATTTGTAAACAATAAACTGAAAAACAAACAAGACTTAGAGAAATTAAGACAAGGAGGAGTTGAATACACTGAGGAAATGGAAATGGCAGAAATTATGAACAAACATTTTAAATCAGTGTTTACAAGGGAAAATATACAACCTGAAGAGATTGAGTGGAAGGAAAAAGTCCCCCCTATGGAAGAAATAGAAGTAACAAAGAATGAAATATTGACACACTTGGGTAATTTTGATGTCAGAAAATCGCATGGGCCAGATGAAATAGCAAACTGGATTCTGAAAGAATGCAGGAATGAACTGGCAGACAAAATACATAGCATAATAAGCAGTTCCTTAAAAGAAGGAAAAGTTCCAGAAGATTGGAAAAAAGCAAATATAGTACCTATATATAAAGGAGGAAATAAAGAAGAACCTACCAACTATAGACCAGTCTCTCTAACAAGTACAATAGCAAAAATATGTGAAAGAATTATCAAAAGTAGATGGGTAAAATACTTGGAAAAAAACAACGTACTAAATCCAAGGCAATTTGGATTCAGACAAGGACGATCATGCGTCACCAATTTAATATGTTTCTATTCAAGGCTAATAGATATAATACAAGAAAGAGATGGATGGGCTGATTGTGCATTTCTAGACCTAAAAAAAGCTTTTGACAAAGTACCACATAAGAAGTTGCTTAAGAAATTAGAATATGAAGGAGGAATACAAGGTAAATTGCTAAATTGGATGGAAGACTTTTTGCAAGAAAGAAAAATGAGAGTAGTGATAAGAGATCAGCACTCAAAATGGAATGAAGTAATAAGCGGTGTCCCGCAGGGAACAGTTCTGGCCCCAATAATGTTTGCTATATATATTAATGATATGGATGAAGGAATTGAAAGCTATATGAGCTTCTTTGCAGATGATGCAAAATTACTGAAAAGAGTGAAAACTGAAGAAGATTGTGAATCACTACAGAGAGATCTAAATAAAGTACAAGAATGGAGTAGGAAGTGGGAGATGGAGTTCAATACAAAAAAGTGTAGTATAATGGAATTTGGAAAAAGCAAAAACAGAATAACAGGATCATATAATTTGGGAGAAGAAGGAATAAAAAAAGTAGAAAATGAGAAGGACCTGGGAGTCATTGTTATGAATAATATGTCACCTGAGAAACATGTAAATAAGATTTTTGGAGAAACTTATAATTTAATAAGAACAATCAAAGTGGCATTTACATACCTGGATGAAGAAATGGTGAGGAAAATCCTAATCACCCTGATAAGACCAAGATTGGAATATGCAGCAACGATATGGTCACCAAGTACAAAAAAATGTATAAAAAAACTTGAAAGAATACAAAGAGCAATTACAAAACTGGCACCAACACTCTCAAAACTATCATATGAAGAGAGACTACAAAAACTTAAACTACAGACACTAGAGCAAAGAAGAGAGAGAGGAGATTTGATAGCTATTTACAGAATCATGAAAGGCATAGAAATTACTGATAGAGAGAATCTGATGAAATGGGATGACAGAAATACAAGAGGACACGGAATGAAAATAAAAAAAGACAGCTATAGAAGAGATTTTAAAAAGAACAGCTTTCCTCACAGAGCAATAGACAGTTGGAACAAGTTAGATGAGAAAGTGGTGTGTGCAAAAACAATACATGAATTTAAAAATAGTTTAGATAAAATGAGATATGAAGACGGGACCCCACGAGCATAGCTCCCCTTCCCGTAAAATACAACTAGGTAAATACAACTAGGTAAATACACACACACACACACACACACACACACACACACACACATATATATATATATATGTGTGCGTGTTCGTTTGTGTTTATATGTATGAAACATATATTGTTTAATTCCTCAGGTTAATAGGAATAACCGTTTAGGACAGAATTGGCAAGAGCAATGCCCCGAGGATTTCAGGGAGGAAGTGTCACGGTTCTCCAAGGACATCGCCGATCTGAAAGAGGAGATGGCGCAATTGCGGGAAGGAACGGAGAGTGTCCTCCAATACCTTTTCCCAAGGAGCTGTGCCGAAGTAAACCTCCAAGATAAGTCCTTAAAGGAAGGAGTGGTCACCATTCGTCCTCCACACCAGAAGCCTGTCAAGGTTTGGCTCTAGATATGTATGATCGCATCCGATCTCATTCCTTTAGTGTACTCAGCTGAGTCTAAGGTGCATTGGAGTGGAGAAGAGAGTGCAGTGACGTTATTCGTTACCTTTTAGGTGGTAAATGTCGTCTTCGTATTATTATGTTGTTCTTTATCGGTGCACAAAACCGAATGACCCGTATTTCATTTATCAGTCATATTCCTTTTTTCCTGGCATTTTTTTCAGTGTCAAAATATTAATTTCCTGCATTTCTGTTGGCATTATTCTGAATTGTTTTATTGTCGTAATTATCATCACAATATGAAATTTATGATCAACCTAAATATCACATGCGTAAAGACGTCCGAACTACACGAAAAACACTTCACACGTCAGTTCAATAATCGCCATCCTCTTAGAGTCTGTACTTATCCAATGAAAGAGTATCCAATGTGTGATTATAATTACAATTATGCTCTAGTTATTGTAATTATCCGTATCACTACATACGTACATGCACACATACATACATACATACATACATACATACATACATACATACATACATACATACATACATACATACATACATACATACATACGTACACTGCAATTAGTCCCTCTACTCCTCTCCTAATCCTCTCACTCAAAACCCTCCCATAATTTTTCCCAACTACACTCAACAAAATGATCCCTATGAAACTACTACACTCACATTTGACCACTTTTTCCGTGTAAAGCAGAACTATACGGGCACTACTCCAGTTCTCTAGTACTCTGCCCTCCTTAGATGTCCATTAAACAACCTCAATAACCAATCCATTATTACTGTACCTCCCACTGCTATCCCCAAAGCCTTCCTATCCTCGTCCACATTCAACAGGAAATAGGCAAGAATTGGTTTACTAATAGGGTGGTCGACGAATGGAGTAAGCGCTGAAACTATCAGTTGTTTTAAGAAACGATTAGACAGCTTTATGGATGGGGATGACAGGTGGTGATGGATACGGAGCTGCCTAGTGTTGCCCTTATGGTCTCTTGCAGTCTCCTTTATTCTTATGCTCTTATGTTCTTGTGTCCCATTTTAGTAAGTCATCCCTATCAAGAATTTCCATCCCTTTCATAAATATGTAGATGGTTACCAAATCACCTCTTTCTCTTTGTTCCAGGGTTGGTAGATTTATTTTATCCACTCTTTGTTCGTATGTCAAATTGGAACTAGGTGTCCACAGTGACACAGCGTATTCCAATTTTGGTCTTATCAGTGTAATTAGTATTTTCATTACCATTTCTTCATCCATGTATGTAAACATACATACATACACACACACACACACACATATATATATATATATATATATATGTATATATATATGTATGTATATATATATGTATATATATATAAGTATATATATACAATATATCTATACAATATATTTTTTCTTGTATATCGTGAAGATTGATATTATCTTTATCATTCTTATCATCATGATGTAATTATATGCATCCCTGCTTCATGGTACTACCATTCTATTAAGACCTCAAAATGGAGGAATTTTTTTATGTTTTTCCCCTAACGGATTTGTGTTTTTGCAGGTCTTGTGTGAGGCTGGCATCAACAGCAGCGGCGTCGGCGATGGAAGTGGCGTCAGTGGCACCTGGACGGTTGTACTCAACCGGATGCCTACGCCTCTCAAGCATACGGCCTTTAACCGCAGCTACGATGAGTACAGCAAGGGCTTTGGGGACCCTGCGGGCGAGTACTATATAGGTATACTTATCTATCTATCTATTTAGCCATTCATAAGTGAGGTAGTCGGTATGCACCCGCTGCCATCCTACTTCCATCTGTCATCCACTTGTGTCGATTTTAGCTTAGCTCTCCGTGGCCAGATTGCCATCCCTGGCTGCCGCCCACTGCCCGAATCAAAATCAAAACAAGGTGTAAATCCTTCTTAAGTGGATAAATCAAAGACCACAAGACCTTTTAACTAAAAAGTTCTATTATCTAAAGTTACAACTGCAGACCTTCCCGGTCTGCTTTCCACCTAAAGGGGATTGACACTGGTGGCAGCGGTTGGATTCACTTTATGAATGTCATTTATTTCGGGGGTGGGTGGCACAAAAATAGTGAAGACGAAGAGAAATCCCTTAGTGCCACGTCAATCTATTGTCCATTCACAACCATTCTACAATTACCCATACCTCTTACCTTCTACTTTTCATATTCAACATTCTCCATTTTCTCAAGGCCCTCTTAACACCATCCATTAATCTCATTCTTGGTTTTATCCTTAAGTTCACTCCATCCACCTATACTTTCCACAGTTTTTGCTCGTCTTCCCTCACTCATTCTTTCCATGTGCCCAAACCATCCTAGTATTCTTTCACCAACCCAATCTGTCAGCTCTCTTTCCACTCATGCTCTGCATCTCGCAATCTCCTCTTCCATATGTCTCTAATACCTCCCACATCCGCCAGATAGTGACCTGAAAATCCTCGAACCTCTCCCTAGAAAAAACATTAACATCCGGGTCTTTTCCAAGCTTCCCTCTGGGTGGGTACCTCTACTTATTCCATCAATACTCTCAACCACCCTCACCTCTGGCACCCTTTCCAACTTGTATTTATGCTAATCTCTCTCATCTTACATCCAGAATTCATCTCTAACATTTATCAACTATAGTTTTTACCTAAGACTACGAACTTCCTCGCTACTCCACCCATCGGCTCATCTTCTATTCCGGCTTTGAGATAGGTTCCCACCCCACAACAGAGAGAGAGAGAAAGAGAGAGAAAGAGAGAGAGAGAGAGAGAGAGAGAGAGAGAGAGAGAGAGAGAGAGAGAGAGAGAGAGAGAGAGAGAGAGATTGAGGAAGGGAAAAGGAGGTAAGGAGGGAGGGAGGGAAAGAAGAAGAGGGGCTTAGATCGGGAGGGAAGGATAGATATCGAAAATAGGTAGGGCACAGGGAAGAAGAGAGGGAGAGAATGGGAGAGATGGGAACACGACACCTTATGACTGGCTGGAGGTTTTTGCTAAACGATTTTGTATAACTAATGGAATAATTTCCCAATCAGATCTGTATCTGTACCTGCATTGCAGAAAACAACTTTCATCTTTGATTTTAACTCAATCCAGGCGATTTGATGCAGTCGAGGGAAATCTTCAGCAGAATTAGGCCAGCATAGCATATCGAGTAGGATGTAAATATGTTTATGATGTATTATTTTTCTTGATTTTATGTTATAGCTTTTAATTCTCCTTTTTGCAATATCAACTCACAACACACTCAGGCAACGACGCTCTGCATAGTCTGACAACATGGCGCCCTCATCAACTTCTCGTCCAGCTGGAGAATTTCAAAAACAAAAAGGCGGATGTTTTCTATAACTTGTTTACGTAAGTACAATATACCAACTGTTTTCTGATCTATTCTGTCATTGTAGTGTGCGCAAGACTGAAAAGATTCGTCGTTGTTAGCCAGAAATACATTATTGTAGGAGGTTAAATCACTAAGTTCCAGTTATTTGCTATGAGAAATTACACCATGGGAGTTTTCTGTCCATAACAAGATCGAACGTATAAAAAGAAATGTATAAAAAAAGATAAATAGAATGATACACACACACACACACACACACACACACACACACACACACACACACACACTTCAACGAATGGACGGCTTAGAAGACGTTCTGAAGAAAAGTGAAGTCTGTGGATCCCAACGCAAAGAGAAGTGCCTAGTGTTTTTGCAGGGTGGGGGGGAAATTGCTCGTGGAGTAGTGGGAACGTAGGGAAAGAGGAAAAGGGGAGGGATTACTGAGGGAAATGGAAGGAAATGAGGAGGGAGTAGACTTTGACCAGCCAGACAAGCGGAAGGTAAACAAAAGACTTAGCGAGGATCAAATGTCTAATAAAAATGTAAAGATTAGAAGTATAGAGAGGAGCAATACAGAAGAAAGTGACGAGAATATGTTCCAGGGATTTAAAGAGGGTGGGGGGGACACAAACCCCCCCCCGACTGATAAGACTAGAGGAGAGAGTTGATAAGGTGATCGAGGACTTGGAGCGTAAGTTAGGTAACGTAGACTCCATTTTTCAAAGAATTGAAAGGTTGGAACAACTAGAGAAGGCTAACAGAAACTTAACTGAAGAAATAGAGGACCTAAAAAGACAGTTAGGAAATGTAAAGGAGGAGAATGAGAAATTGAAGAAGAATAGTAATGAAAACAGAGAGAAACTAGCTACAGAAGCTAAAAATTGGAGAATAACTCAAGAAGGGAATAAGGTTTCATTCACTGACATAGTCAAACAGCAATTGAAAGAACATAATGAAGACTCAGTTATTAAAGTGATGAGACAGAAGGAGAATATAGTAAGAGAATTAGCTGACAAAAAGAAATGTATAATTATATTAGGAATGGAAGAGAAACATAACCCAGATAGAACTGCAAGAATCAAGGAGGAAAATGAAAGAGTAAGCAGTTTATTAAAATTAGTCCAGGAAGATGAACCAGAAATTATAAAGGAAATTGAGGAAAAATTCAGACTCGGAAAATATAGTACAGATAAGACCAGACCAATTAAGATTAAATTCAGGTCACAAACAACAGCAGAGAAAATTCTATCCAAGACAGGGAAACTAGCAACAAATGATCAATATAAAAAGGTATGGATAAAAAGAGAAATGAATAAGGAGGAAAGAGAGGCAGAAAAGCAGAAAAGAATTGAAGCTAAGGCAAAAAACGAGGAAAGAACGGAGTCAGAGAAAGAGAGATTCTATTGGAGAGTAGTGAACATGAAAATAAAGCAGTTCGACATACTAAAGAAAAACATAAGGGAAACAGAGAATACAATGGAAGTGGCAGAAAACTAAGAGTGTCTTACACAAATATAGATGGATTGATAACAGGATTGAATGAACTGAATGATTATTTGAAAGAAAAAGAACCGGACATAATGGGAATTGTAGAAACAAAATTAAAAGGCCCACTACCGCCCAACAGTGTAGGACATGATACATACAATTATTGGATTAGAAACAGAGAGAAAAAACAAGGGGGTGGAGTTATGTTCCTGACTAAGAAGGATATAAACGTGAAAGGTGTCATATATGGAAAGAATACAGTAGAGATGATTATGATAGAAGTGGAAGACCGAGATAAGAAGAGCAGAAAATTTGTGATCAATTATGTGCCTCCGAAAACAGCCTCATGGGAGGAGAGTGAACATAAAAGTATGTTAGAGGACACAAAGATAGCATTAACTAAAATAATGGAAGACGGAGGAAGAATAGTTATGATGGGCGACTTTAATTGCAAAGAAATCTGCTGGGAAGAAATGACAGTAAAGAGTGGTGATGACTCATGGGGAAATGCTCTACTTGAGATGATTACTGACCATTCAATGACACAATGGATACAAGAGAACACTAGGTATAGAAATGAAGAAGAACCATCGAGGCTAGACTTAATAATTACATCTGAACCTAGAATAGTGGACAAGATTGAATATAAAACACCAATAGGTAAAAGTGACCACATATTGATTGAACTGGAACTTAATGAAGAAAAATATATGAAAAGAAATGAACAATATAGAAAAGGAAGAATGATGTATGAAAAAACAAACTTTGATAAAATAAGAGAATTCTTCCAACAAGAAAACTGGGAAGAAATATACAAAGAAGAAACAACAGTGGAAGAGAAATGGAATATTTTGACAAAAATTTACAAAAAAGGAGTGGAAAAGTATGTCCCAAGACAAAAACAAGAAAAAGAATATGTAAAATGCTGGTACAACAAAAGTTGTAGGGAGTTAAAGGACAAAAGAGACAAAGCCTGGAACAGATGGAAAAAAGACAGAAGACCTGAAAAATGGAAAATATATACTGGTTATAGAAATGAATATGTACAAAAGTGCAGAGAGGAAAAAAGAAAATATGAAAAAGATGTTATAGAAAAGTGTAAAGATCAACCAAAACTATTCTACAGATTTGTAAACAATAAACTGAAAAACAAACAAGACTTAGAGAAATTAAGACAAGGAGGAGTTGAATACACTGAGGAAATGGAAATGGCAGAAATTATGAACAAACATTTTAAATCAGTGTTTACAAGGGAAAATATACAACCTGAAGAGATTGAGTGGAAGGAAAAAGTCCCCCCTATGGAAGAAATAGAAGTAACAAAGAATGAAATATTGACACACTTGGGTAATTTTGATGTCAGAAAATCGCATGGGCCAGATGAAATAGCAAACTGGATTCTGAAAGAATGCAGGAATGAACTGGCAGACAAAATACATAGCATAATAAGCA
>NC_134813.1:19176229-19188729 GCF_046742065.1 Oratosquilla oratoria
TAACAAATGGGAATCAAACAGACAAATGATAACAAAACAAAACAAACAATAAAAAAAAATCATCACAGCATCTTGCTTAGGTGTTTATCTAAATAATTTTTAAAGCTTCGAACCAAACCACAGTGCACTGCCTCTACAGGAAGTTTATTCCATTCATTAACTACACGGTTGGCGAAGTTGTTTCTACCCACTTCCATTGTTTCTTGTCTGATTCTCATTCAGTGTGAAAATTTTGTCACTTTTGATGTTAATCCCCTTTAGAATTAAAAAAAAAAACCTGTATCAAGTCACCTCTGAGTCTACGCTTTTTTAGGGAAAACAGATTCATATGTTTTAGTCGATTTTCGTATGATTTATTTTTTATATTTGGAATCAGTTTTGTGGCTCGCCGTTGTACTTTTTCCAGTCTGTCAATGTCTTTAATGATATTCAGTGACCATACGGAAACAGCATATTCCAAATGTGGACGAACTAACGATTTATATAGCTTGTTAATGAGTGATGGACTTTTGAAGTCAAAAGATCGCGTAATCAGTCCTAGAATCTTATTTGCTTTCTCAGAGGCTGAAATACACTGCTTGGATGATTTGAGATCGTTACTGATAATTACGCCGAGATCTTTTTCACTATTCACTTTTGTTAACGAATTTCCAAATAACTTGTAATCGTACTTACTGTTATTTTTACCTATGTGCATTACCTTGCATTTACTTGTGTTAAAATTCATTAGCCACTTTTCAGACCATTGCTGTAATTTATCTAAATCTTCTTGAATATCTAATTGTTTTAAGTGATTATTTGCCACTCCGCACAGTTTTGTATCATCAGCAAATTTGGAAACAGTATATTTTAGTCCATGGTCTATATCATTTATATATACTATGAATAGAAGTGGCCCAAGAACGGAACCCTGAGGAACTCGACTTGTAACATTTTTCCATCTAGAAGTTTTTTCCATTTAAAACAATTCTCTGTTTTCGATCATTCAACCCATTACTAGTCCAACTTAATAGGCTACAACTTGTTCATTGATGACAATCTGCTGCTGCAGGATGCTTTCTGCGGGTGGTAATAATTTCTAGGGAATATTCTTTCATGCTTTCTCACATTGCAGCTTGTCAAGGTGATCCCATCCATGGATACCATGTAAGGTGTCAACATAAACTGCTCCTAGGCTTGGAAGGGTCTTGAAGTTCTCATCTCTCCGGATCATTATGCGAAAAGCGATTCTCTTTCTACGGGTATATGCTGATTGCGTCGCATCCTGTTCAGCTAGTGGTTCTTAACCTTTTTGTGTACGGCTACCTAGGGGGTCGTTAGACATTTCCAGGGGGCTGTAAAACCTAGGAGAAAAGTAGGAATCTTTAACATTCTATTACTTATTATCTTTACTAGAGTATGGGTCTCTAATGATAAGTTTATGAAAAAGTAATGTCTTTACAAAATTTTGTTTTCAATAATCTACTTAGGTTTGCCGCCATCTTTCGTAGTGATTGAGCCCCATTTCAGTTCCTCGAAACCTATTGCGGGATGTCGGGGGAGGAGGTGGTGTAGGGTAACTCGTCCTAAACCTGTATACTTCTTACTGAATGCTTACTGGTGATCCTCGATCCATTAGACCTGTTGCTGTGGATGTAGCAGCTACTCATATGAAATAAATGTTAATCTGGGTGGCCACCCTAAAGTTAACAAAAAGGAGAAGGAATGGGCAGGTTTTTCAGAAGGAAATCAGAATACACCGTTTAAGCGCCTCGGTGTGGTTCCACAAAGCACACTTAGTATGAACAATTCCGTGTTCAGTGCTGACGGCTGGTGATATTCTTAAAAAAGACTTTAAGGTATTTAAAGTGACTGCCGCGAGAGCGAGGTGTCGGTCATCGTAACGTCGAGAGGATCCAACAGATAGGCAGGTTTGACCCAATCAGTGGAGATCTGATCGAGCTTGCCATTGCGCTGTATGGTTATATATTCCTGGTGCTGCGTAAGACTTCAAAGGGTCCTTTATATGAAAGCTGCAAGAGTCTTCTGGCGGCGTCCGTTCTGACGAACACGTGGGTACAATGGTGAAGATCCTGGCTGACGAAAGGTCTTGGGCGACTTGAGTTGTCGTGGTTGTGTGGGCTGGAGTTTGGCCATGGCGTCCTTCAGATTGTCGGCGAAGTCGTGTGAAGCACAGGAGTTGGACTCGGGAACAACGGTGAGGAGTTCTCTTGGGAGTTTGAAGGTCGTAATGAATGAAGACGAGTTCTGTGAAAGAGTAGCCAATGTCAGCTTTGAGAAAGGTTCTCATACCGAGGAGTACTAGAGACAACGCCCAGGACTAGAGCTCATTCTTGCGGGCATGCGCGTGGAGGGCCGACTTAAACTGGCGGTGGAAGCGTTCTTCCATGCAGGTAGCTTGTGGTAACTTGTCGTTCGTAAACGGCGAAGGCCAAGCAGTTATTACTTTGTCCTAGAGGATAGAGCCGAACTGGCTGCCTCTGTCTAACGTTAGGTTAGGGGGACGCCAAAGTGAGCAATCCAAGTGTCGATAAATACTTGTGCAACGGTGTCGATGTTAACGTCAGGAATTGGCACAGCCTCTGGCCAATGAATGAAGCGGTCGACGCAAGTGAAGATATACTTGTAACTGTTGAGGATGGGAGGGGGCCGACGATGTCGATGTGAACATGGTTGAACCTGGCAGAGGCGGTCTTAAATGGAAGTGGTGGGGAAACTGTGGCCTGTCACTTTGGAAGACTGACACTTGATGGAGACTATAGAATATGATTAATGTTCTGGCGAAATTTCCAGGAACGCATAAAAAGGTTTCTTTAAAATCGTCTGGCGTTAACCACAGTAAAATATCCAAGGTGGTCAAAATGATTACAAAGTTTAAGAATAACCATACCATGACTACGTTTGAGGGATTATTCCTGTAAAAGAATATTGTTCTTTTTCCTTTCTACTCAGTCATTAATGGTTTTGATTTCATTCTAATTACATTTTCCGATTTGTTTCTCATTACAGATGGTAACTGTGCTGTAAGGATGGGCGGCGGCGGAGGATGGTGGTACAAAAGCTGCTACCACGTACTCGGTACCGGAGTCTACCGGAACAGTAAAGGCAGTCGGTATGGTGGCGTAGCCTACTGGCCCTTTGGTGAAGTTGAAGAGTCCCTTAAGTCTTTCAGAATGCTTATCAGGCCTTTGGAGGAAGAGTAATGATGTGTCAAGTATTATAATGATAGGTGTAACGGAGAAGGGAAGCGGGTATTTGTTGGTGCCGAGAATAGCAAGGAGAAGGAACATAGGTGTCCGCAGGATTTTTCACAAGGGGAGGGCGAACGGAAAATTTACACCTTTAACTTGTACTGTACTATTATCTGTTGCCTTGAAAGTTTTGTTCCGCAATCTATTCTCTCTTGATTAGAGAAATTTCAAATCTCTCGCATTGTAAATCGCGTGAATTACAAAAATATGCTTAAAACTGTTTAAATTGTGTACTATACATAAAACCGCAACACACTCGATGTAATCAAGTACAAAATTATCGATATTCAAAAGTACACTACCCAGTGGGAAAAATTATTGAGGTGTTGACTACCCAAAGCTTGAGTTATTTCTATCATATCAAAATTGTTACTTTCGATGTACAACTGGACTTTCTGATTTTTATTTTCTTAATACTGAGAACATTGAAAATTTCGTACATGTGTATTGAAGAACTCTAGATGTTCTGCAATTTCTTTTATTGACATAGCAAAACAGGAGCGGTAGGCACTCTAATTATCAAGGAGGTAAAAAGGACGATTGAAAACGGAGGGAGAAGCGGCATGGTCGGAGTCCCATGAGAAGGGTTAAGAACGGATGAGAGTATGGAGGGAGAGGAACATGGCAAGGATGGGTTATATAAGCTGTTCATTTTCTGAGACTGTATGTACTTTGAGAATGTCCTGGTAAGGACGAAACGTCAGTGAATAAAACTCCAACTGTTCTCTGTGTTTAGCTCACCGCCCTTCCACCCATTTGTCTTCCATACTTATATATATATATATATATAACGTTAAAACCACTGTTGGAGTAGAAAAGACTGGAGACGGGGAATCTATATATTTCGATTGCAAATTGCAATCCTCTTCAGTGTATCTATATATTTCGATTGCAAACTGCAATCCTCTTCATAAAAGTGCCGAGTGGCTTTGGTCATTAGGGCTGTCACAAAAACTCAAAATTTATTGATTTTTGAAATCTAACCAGTCAATATATCATATGAGTCTCAGATAAAGTTGTTAACAGTTATGAGTATATTGTAAACGCCTAGAAAAACACTTAACTGTTTATTGTTCTTCAAAGGCACAATATACTTGACACACATAAGTTTATGTTCAGACAATAATATACACATCAACCTCTCCACACCGTGGCTCCACCATGACCAACTTGCAATGGCGTAGCGTCTCCCTTAGCACGGGAATCTCTCAGGCCTAGCAACTGAACTTTGTTATACATGCAAATTAAGTACAGATTATACAATAAATCAGGTGAAAAAATTCCCACTATACATTGCATTGTACATTCAATCAAAAACAACACAAGATGCACAATAACAAATATCTATATTTCAACAAAAGTGTCGGAAATATCTGAGATGGTAAAGAGAAATATGGGTTCCGGGCCGAAGATGGAATGCCTCGGAGCTGAACGTTGAAATAGATGTGAAGGTGGTGATAAGAACTGAAGATAAATGGAGGAAGAGTGATGGTGATATACAACGTTCGTCTTACATGGTCACCATGTGCAGGGATGTCAAACCCATCGTCGCTGATGCCAGCTTGGATTTGTAAGTCTAATCCCACAATTTTTAGTTTATTTTTTTTTTTTACGAAAAAAGGGGGTAGGGAGGTTCGCTATCTATAAAATGTTATGGTGATTCGTGTACTTATACATTAACATACAATTTTGGGTGCTGTTTTGGTATGCGATCTCATTTATGGCGTGATCTTAAAAAATAGGATTTTACTTTGGTATGCGATCCTAACCGAACCTAACCTAACCTAACCTAACCTAACCTAACCTAACCTAACCTAACCTAACCTAACCTAACCTAACCTAACCTTACCTAACCTAGCCTGACCAACCTACCTAACCTAATCTAGCCTAACCTAACCTACCCTAACCTAACCTACACTAACCTACCCTAAGCAACTCAACCTAACCTAACCTAACCTAACCTAATCTAACCTAACCAAAGCTAACCAAATTGGGTGCTGTTTTGGTATGCAATCTCATTTATGGCGTGATCTTAAAAAATAGGATTTTACTTTGGTATGCGATCCTAACCGAACCAAACCTAACCTAACCTAACCTAACCTAACCTAGCCTAACCTAACCTAACCTAACCTAACCTAACCTAACCTAACCTTACCTAACCTAGCCTGACCAACATACCTAACCTAATCTAGCCTAACCTAACCTACCCTAACCTAACCTACCCTAACCTACCCTAAGCAACTCAACCTAACCTAACCTAACCTAATCTAACCTAACCAAAGCTAACTAACCTAACCTAATCTAACCTAACGAACTTAACCTAATCTAACCAAACCTAACTTAACCTAAACCTAAACTAACCTAACCTAACCTAACCTTACTTTACCTAACCTAACCTAACCTAACCTAACCTAACCTAACCTAACCTAACCTACCTAACCTAACCCAACCTAACCTAACCTAACCTAACCTAATCTAACCTAACCTAACCTAACACAACACGCATTTCTTGCTTATTTGTTAGGTAAAGTTAGGTTAGGTTAGGTTAGGCTAGGTTAGGTTAGGTTAGGTTAGGCTAGGCTAGGTTAGATTAAGTTAGTTTTAGGTTAGGTTAGGTTAGGCTAGAAAGGGTTAGATTAGGTTAGTTTTAGGTTAGGTTAGGTTAGGTTTATGTTAAGTTAGGTTAGGGTAGGTTAGGTTATTTTTTTTAACTATTCTAAAAATATTGAGAGCGCATACCTAAGGAAAATCCTAATTTTTTAGATCACGCCATAAATGAGATGGCATACCAAAACAGCAAAAAAGATATGATGAACATAGATCGCTACTATCAGGTGAGATCGCTTACCAAAACAAAAGCGCGACTTTGAGATCGCATGCCAAAACAGCACCCAATTTTGTCCTATATACTCGTATTCATGCATACGACTATGTGTCATCATGGCACTGTGTTCTTACGTGTCAAGTCGGTCGTTGCGGTAACATACTTTCACCGAAAAAGATTGTCAGCCGTCCATCAGGGATATAAGAAAGTGTCGCATGCCGCGGAGTTGAAAATAACCAAGTACAATTAAAACGTGACGTGTAATTTTAATGTACATATGAATATATCTTTGTACTGTTTGTAGGTGGGAGCGGAACTCTGTGCCTTTACATAATATATCTTTCATATTTTTGTGTAAGACCGGACGTGAGGCAGATCGAGACCAAGGTCCAACATTCACAATCAAGGCCACCACTACGTGGGTGATGTAACGAGGGAGACTGTCTTTTAAATCACTGCCCTCCCCACACACACACACCTCCTCTCTGTTTCTCCCCGTATTGGGAAATGACCGCATGTTCCATCCATTCCATATTTTAGGTGACTTTATTGACATCATCTTCAAGGACTAAGGCACTTAACATTCTTTAATGATTAGAGACTAATTTCCTCCACTCGAAAAAAATGCTGATCATTTTTAACTTCGATTTCCTTTCTGCCTGCCTTGAAACTCTACCTCATCATCTATGATCGAGTCATAGATGACCTCTTCGGTCATATTGCTGCCAAAATAATAATATTCTCTTTCTCTCTGTCTCTCTTTATCTCTTTCTCTTCATTTCATTACATGTACGGGCAGATTTATTCCAGCTTTGGAGTATGCTGCAGTAGGTCGGTCCCCACATAAAAAATAGACATATATGAATAGAGAAAAATAGAAAGCGGGAAGCAAAATGGTTTCAACCCTAATTGGCAGAATGTGCAAACTGACGATATTAGAAGAAAGAAGAGGGGTGATGTGATAGCAATGTACAGAACTATAAAAGAATTGGACATGATCGATAAAGAATGCTTTTTATTATGGAGTAGAGGAAGAACCATAAGGCACGGAAAGAAACTGAAAAAATAAAGTTGTTTGAAGGATATCAAGTAATACGACTTTCCATACAGATATTGATTTGTGTAACATGGAAATACAAATAGTTGTCAGACTGCATGAGCGATTTTGAAGTTTAGTTTGACCAATGCAAGCAGAGATGGGAATCCACAAGTGTAAACACACATGCACACGCACGCACGCACGCACACACACACACACACACACACACACACACACACACACACACACACACACACACACACACACACACACACACACACACACACACACACACACACACACACACACACACATGCACACACACATGTAGTTGGTAGAGCGCTGGACTACCAGCATGGTGGTGCTCGTAGTACTTGGTTCGGATCCTGCCCAGGGCCGAAATTATTTCGGTATCGTTGCGCTTCGGGTCGTTACTCTGACTCTCGTGGGCGGGGAGTTGGGTGTGTGTGTGTGTAAGGTCATAGCATTACCCATAGATCGGTCATACGAGCTCTGAGCTCTCTTCCGGGAGGGAAATAGCTGTCGATCACGAGTCCAACACGTGATCCAAAGACCAAGGTGAATACACACACACACACACACACACACACATGCACACACACACACACACACACACACACACACACACACACACACACACACACACACACACACACACACACACACACACACACACACACACACACACACATGCACACACACACACACACATGCATACACACACACATGCACACACACACACATACACGAACACACACACACACACACACACACACACACACACACACACACACACACACACACACACACACACACACACACACACACACACACACACATACACGAACACACACACACACACACACACACACACACACACACACACACACACACACACACACACACACACACACACACACACACACACACACACACACACACACACACACACACACACACACACACACACATGAACACACACAAACACGTGCGCGCGTGTGCACGTTCCTTTGATTGGTTTCTTAGTATTTTAGTTAGCTTCGGAGTTATAGCCAGATTGTCGGCCAAATAAACACTCAACTATTCAAACTGATATTCAGTCACATTAGCTCGTCATAGAGATAGTTACGTATGCATTCAATCAGGCAGGCAGGTAAACGGAACGATAGTGACTTACTCGTAATTACAAAGTCAGTCTGTCAGTCATACAATCGGTTAGTTAGTCACTCAGTAGCTCTCGAAAGTATTCACTTGCCCTCAGTGCTGATAAGCGGCAGTATCATTGGGTTATCACTACGAAGGCAAGAGCTCGTTGGCCACACTCCTTACTTGTCTCTCTTCACTATCCCTCTCACCCCATCCTCTCGGCACCACTGGCACGCCGTCTACGGTCAGTAATCTTCATCAAGGCTCGCATTTTGGTCACAGTGACCGACTCCCAGTACCACTTGTTCACAAATAGAATATGTGTATATATAAATATATATATATATATATATATATATATATATATATATATGTATATATATATGTATATGTATATATATAAACAAAAATCTTTTGGATACTGTAATGAAAACTGATAGTGAAAATTATCTTATTTTTTGTTTGGTGATTAGAAAAATATATACATTAACTTTTCGTATGCTTGTGTTCACGGTCGGTAATGTTATACGTATCAAGTGTATTTTTGTTTTAGATTGGCCATGAGTCACTGTTTGAACACTGAACGTTGAATTCTGTAATGAGGGTGATTTTTTTTTTTTAGCAAAACTGAACACGTCATTTTAAGTTCAACACCCTATCTAGATCAGAAGAAACCATAAATGTGCCCCCACCACCACTTTACACAATCTTCCTCCTCTTCATGCTCCTTCAGTTCCTCTTGGAAATGAAAATTCGCGTTTGTGTGAACAACTTCTTCCTGTTGTGTCTGGAATGGACTTTGACGTGGTTTTTTGGCTGTGGTGTATTCCTCTACATGGCGTGGATCTGGCTGATGGGGCGACTCAAAATACGCCTACGGGTCAGGAACACACCTCCGCCATGCCTTCTCGACGAGAGCCTCGGGCAGCATCGTTTCATCAAGCTGCAGGTTAGCAACGAAAATACGGTTTTTGTTTTTGTGTATAAGACCGCAGAAATGACACACCAGTGGTCAGAATTTTCTCTCTCTCTAAGCATCGTTCAAAAGGGGTACTTGGAAACTTTAAGCATCTGTAATTCGAGGGAGTTACAAAGTACACATTTTTATGATACCCAAGGGCAAAAATACTTTTATAACTGCTGTATATCTTGGGTGTTCAGCTGTATAGTCGGTATTAGAAACATACAGTAAAATTAAGTCATGAACTTACATCCGTTCAACGGGAGCAGTCATAAAAGATCTAGAGAGGCCCTCTTGAGAGCAGGTCCTTGGCTGTTTTATGCGCTTTTCTGTACTTTGGCACAAAGCCAGTAGTGTGCCAAAATAGTGAGGAGGTCTACCCACTAATGTTTGTCAACTTGATTATTCGAACAAAAGTACGTGTACTATCATAAACAATTATTCTGATTACATATCATACACGAAATACTTTCGAGTCGTGAGATATGCAGAACTTACTTTTCTACGTATGACTATCAGAGACATTGAAAGATATTTGCATAAACTTGGAGGTAATAAAACATCAGGACCTGACTATTGGAATAACTATGAAGTAAATACTACTATTTTTTATTCAATTAGAGCTTAAAAAAACGGTTTCGACCTCGTCATGAAACGATAGGACTGTCAGCACGCTTTGACCTAGTGTAACAATGTGAACTTTGGAAAGAAGAGATTAAGTATATAAGAATGTAATCTAATCATGTATAAGAATAGTAAATGTCCTCATAAAGAACTACGTGGTTTATCCCTGTAAAGGTCACTGCCCTTCCTAGGGTAGGTAACACTTGGTAACGGATAAGGCAATCAATGAATTTAGAGGCAACAAGAAAAGTCAGCTGATAGCAGAGGCGGCCTGCGAAGATTATCCTAATACTTTACAGTCAAGGACTATATAGCAATAAGAAAAGAAAATATATACCTACTATATATAAATCTTAGGCTTCAATCTTATGGATGTGGATTCTCTTTCAATGTCATAACATAACATAACATAACATAACATAACATAACATAAATTAACATAACATAACATAACATAAGAATAAAGGAGACTGCAAGAGACCATAAGGCCTACACTAGGCAGCTCTGTATCCATCACCATCTGTCATCCCCATCCATAAAGTTGTCTAATCGTTTTTTAAAACAACTGATAGTTTCAGCGCTTACTACATGGTTACTAAGTTTATTCCATTCATCGACCACCCTATTAGTAAATCAATTCTTGCCTATTTCCTTCTTAAATCTAAATTTGTCCAGTTTATACCCATTACTGCGAGTCCTGCCCTGTTGTTTTATTATGATGACCTTGTTTGCATTACCCTTGTTTTAACCTTTGATCCACTTGAACACTTTTACTAGATCAGCCTGCACTCTGCGTCTTTCCAGAGAGTGTAAGTTAAGGTGTCTAAGCCTCTCTTCGTAAGGCAAATTTCCGAGTCCATGTATCATTTTGGTCATTCTTCTCTGTACTGATTCTAATGAATTTATGTCCATTCTGTAGGACGGAGACCAAAACTGTACCGCATAGTCAAGGATGGGTCTAACTATCGCTATATAGAGTTTAATAATTACCTCTGCACTTCTATTCGTTACCGTCCTAGCAATGAAGCCTAATGCTCTGTTAGCTTTATTTCTGGCGCTAATGCACTGCTTCCTGGTTTTAAGGTCCGGACTCACCAGAACTCCCAAGTCCCTCTCGCACTCAGATTTGTCTAAAAACGTGTTATCTAAGTTGTATCTATTTTCGGGGTTGTGTAGCCCTACGTTTAACACGCTACACTTAGAGATATTGAAGTTCATTTGCAATTTCACCGACCATGTTAACAATTTGTTAAAATGATCCTGCAGAGTCTAGGCGTCGTCTCCTGACCTAATTAGGCGTCCTATTTTAGTGTCATCTGCAAACTTACTAACATCACTATTTATCCCATCGTCTAAGTCGTTTATGTACATAATGAACAACAAGGGACCCAAACCGAGCCCTGGGGGACCCTACTAGTAACATTACCCCACCTACATTTAATTCCATTTATGGTGACCCGCTGTTTTCTGTTAATAATCCAAGCTCTAATCCATTCTAACACTTTTCCTCCTAATCCATGGGCTTTGATTTTATTTAGTAGTCTCTGGTGTGGCACCTTGTCGAACGCTTTGCTAAAGTCAAGGCAAATAACATCGTAATTTTCATTGTTATCTGACGCCTTATATACTTTAATGTAAAAGGATAGAAGATTAGTCACACATGGCTTACCCTTGGAGAAACCATGCTGTGAATCACGAATTAAATTATGCCCTTCGATGTGTTCTCTGAGTCTATTTACTATTATCGATTCAATCATTTTTCCTATAACCGATGTCAAACTGATTGGTCTGTAGTTGCATATAGACGATCTATCTCCCTTCTTAAAAACAGGAACAACGTTTGCCTGCCTCCAAACAGTTGTAACAAAACCGGTGTCTACCGATGTATTGAATATTTCAGTTAACTGGTCGCAGATTTCACCTGGCGTTAATCTGAACAAAATTTCTGAAATGATTTTTAGTTTTGAAAATACAAGAACAGACTACAACCTATAGATCCTGGTATGTTGTGTTAATTTCCTGTCTCGGTCTTCCTGTAGAACATTCGACTCCACTACGTCGAGAGCGGATGTCGCGAAGGGCCTCTTGTTCTCCTCCTGCACGGTGTTCCTGACTTCTGGTACACGTGGCGAAAGCAACTCCCTGAACTGGAGGCCCAATACTGGTGAGGATTCTGCCACGTCCTAATATGCTTAGGATATAAGGTGTGATAGGGGTTGGGGTGACGTGGGCATGATCGCTCTAGTTAGCGCCACATGAATTTCTTTATTACAAGAGATCACCGTAACAAAAGGTTTTAGATTATCTCAATGACGACATTCCATATTTACACTTTAAGCCTTTATCTGACCCTCATAAGAATAGATTTTTTTTTAATTATAGCCAGTTAATCTCAGACTATTTGTAAACCTTTTCTTTTCATTTGTCTGCTTTTGTGTTATTTTTGTTTGTGTCATAAATTAAGGTAAATAAAATCACCCAATTTTGTTTCCTACCTTTTTCCTTGAATTGTAAATATGAATATAAAAGCACATAGGACATCTAATTCTTTAGTAGTTCATGCGGAAAAATTCGATCATTTACCAAACTGGAGAGGAGCTGAAGTGCTGCATAAAGGTTTTGATAAATTCATTA
>NC_134813.1:19196229-19198729 GCF_046742065.1 Oratosquilla oratoria
CCTTCATCGTCATCATTTGCTGGAAGAAAATTAAATCTAAATTATGGATCAGCTATACTATTTTAGGTTATATTATGTAAAGTTACAACAATGATGCATTTTGTCGCATTAGAGGATGGTTGATGCCGATAGTCATATTATGATACTACTACCCTTTGGAATATGTATAGGTTCGTGCGTATACGCTCGTGTAATAATATGTACACGTTCGTCCGTGCGTTGGTTGTAATACGAATTTATATTAAAAAACAGGCTACCCATGTTGATACTTTTTTCCAGTTGTATAGTAACGAGGAGTGGAAACAAATTGCTCAGGATTTTGACACCACGTGGGACTTCCTAAACTGCTCGGGAGCAGTAGATGGAAAACATGCGCACATTGTACCGTCACCTACCTGTGGGTCATACTTTTACAACTATAAAGGTATTCACAATCTTGTCCTGATGGCTGTAGTTAATGCTGAGTATGAATTCATATTTTGTGATATTGTAGTAAATGGACGAATATTTGATGGAGGTGTGATTCCGTATACTTTTTTTTTATGAGAAACTGTGCAATGAAGACCTGCACATAACGGCACCTACTGTGCCCCAAAAAATTGCCCACTGTTTTTCCATTTGTATTTGTGGAAGAAGAGTGATTTGTCCTGTGCAAAGATTTCCTAAAGTGTAAGAGGCTCGTAGATATAGGTAGACAAATAAGGTAGATAGAAGGGTAGGTAGGTGGCGAGAATTTGATTTTTATGAGTTGGATGTTTGATAAACAGTTCGTAGGTGAAGGATTTGAACAAGCTCTCTCTCTGTCTAATGTTTACAAACAGTCGCCGGGGACCCGATTTCATTGCTGTATATGCTCATTTTTAGGCTGAATGGTGATGTAACAGCATGTAAACTGAGTCAGTGTGCATTGAATTCGAGATTGCTTGAGTAAGCAGTATTGCATGCGGAGTTTGTACAGCTATTCTGATTGGAGAAGGGGTGGAGAAAGATCATTGAACTAAAGAAATCATGACGTCATTGCAAAACTGATCTAGTACCCAAATTGAGTATTCCCGAGGGGAGTACGTTGGTGCATCTTAAAGAACCAACTGTAGTAATATTCGGGAAGAAAAAAGAAAAGAGAAAAATAAGCTCCGTTTAATTCCCCTCCCCTATACATAAGATGATACTAAGTGGAACTTGACTAATTCGGTTGATCGGAAGAACAGGCCTCCTTCCTACTAAAATTGTGAGTGACTATCACAAAGGCAGTGGTGAAAAAGAAAGTAGAAAGTGAAAGACTTACAATACAAAAATAAAAGCACGAAAGAAAGACAGCACATAGAGACGATAACAAAGTGGTGACAGGTGACCACATAAAGCCATTCTCTTAATCAAAAAGAAGCAACCCGTATTCTGTAGGTAATGGAAATATTGATGACCAAGAACCTCAAATCCTGCTTACAGGTTTGGAGAGAACTCCCAACAGACGAGCCACAGAAGAAGCTCTTCGGGTGCGGGATATATATCAAGAGTATTTCGAAATTTTTGGTGCCGTATCACGACAAGAAAATAGAATATAAAGTCCCCCTCTCACAAGGAGCTGCAACCTAATCCGACATCTATTGTGATCTGAAATGAATATACAGTATTACTTGATGTCTATCAAGATGAAAATACATACATACATGTACAAGGGCTTTTTCCCCCTTACAAGGGAGGTAGCCAAAGTCAGAGGCATAAAACCACTCCCACCCATATCATCCCAACATACTCCAATTCACCACCCCTAGTTCAACTGTTGAACGAGACAAACACGTACTGCCACTTCCGACTCATAATATCATTCAGTTAATCGATTTTTTCATTAAAGATTGTAAGTTTCAGTTTCATAACAATTACTACATCCAAACATTTGACATGACCATGGGAAACCCGCTCTCTCCCGTGCTCACTAACTTGTATACGGAATTTTTTGAGAGCAAGATGATTCCTCCTGGTATAACTTGGCTACACTACGTCGACGACATTCTTTGTCTATGGCCTGATCACTTAGATGCTTCACATTTTCTCAATAGAATTAATAGCTTATTCAAGTCTATAAAATTTACAGTCGAAGTGGAAAATAATGGTGTGCTACCTTTCTTAGATGTTAACATTCATCGTACAGAGAGGAACCTTAGATTTAGTGTATAGAGACAGCCGACCAATAGAGACTCTTACATACATTATTATTCTTCCCACCCTGATAATGTAAAAAAAATCTGTTTCCTCATCAATGTTTCTAAGAGCTTTACGGGTTTGTAGCCCTGAGTACATTGGTGAGGAAATAAGAAATGTTTATGATATTGGTATTAAATTGAAATATCCAAAACATTTCATTGACATCTCTTACAATAAGGAAAACTTTTACAAACCTCAATCAATCAAAACTTTTGTCCATAATAACTTAGCAGTGTTACCCTATCAAGAAAAGTTAGACAACGTCCGTAATATACTCAAATATTGTAATATAATGTAG
>NC_134813.1:19203729-19218729 GCF_046742065.1 Oratosquilla oratoria
TTGTCCAACCCTTTCATTGATCTGAACACTGCAATAAAGTTCTCTCCATTTCTTCCATCCTTTAGCAGTGGCAGGATTAGTGTTCCTATTATCTCCTCGTACGTATGTACTTTTGAAATGTAATAGTAGATATCTTATCGTCCAATACGGAAAGGTAATATCATGTTCCATTGGAAACAAGTAACACAGTAATAAAATTTAACTATTCCCCTGCAGAGTATGTGGAGCGTATCACGATCCGAGCTGTGCGTGGGGGTCGGTCGCCGCACATCGAGAAGTCAGCTCAGGTGAACCAGGTCATTGGCGAGTATCTGAGAGAAATGCCCTGGCGTCCGCTCTCACCAGTATCCTCCTCTCTCATGGGCAAGGTCATGGGTGCCGGGTTAGCCGCCGTCAGCAAGTGAGTGAACGAATCAGGCGAGTCCACCCTCGATTATAGGAGGTTGTGGTGATTGTAAAGGAAAACGATATTCATGGTGATGTTTGTGGTGAGTTCCGTGGTGCCTGCCTATGGTAATGGTAGAGATAAGTTGTGAATGTTAGTCTCGGGACCAGCGTTTCTCAACCAACCAGGGTTCCCCGGAACCCTAAGGTTCCGCAAAAGGTCCCTAAGGGTTCCGCGAGAACAAGTGAGATAAGCTAATGAACTTTTAAATTTTTATTTAATTTCATATACGCAATATAATTAAACGCACACGACATATTCTTGGTTATTGTAACATCATCCTATCTAAACCTATTATTGTAAAAAGGTTGAGAAACGCTGCTCTGTACAGTAAAGTGGAACAGATAAAGTGTACCCAGACTCCAGGGATCATTGTTATGCATATTAAATGATTACCTGAAAACGTTTGCGCGTAACTGCAGGATTTCTGTGTACCTGTTCTTTTTTCTACCGTGTGGACTGTATTGCTGCACTGCATACAATTTTATCTTTTGATAATAGAATACTTATTCACCACCTATAAAACATGGGTGAATAAGAAAAAAATCGAACCTCATACTTATGTACGTTACTATTGGATTGATGAAAAAATCCAATACATAAATTACTTGTTACTTCGAATTTCTTATCCACCTTGGTTTCTGGACCAAGCCCTCAGTAAGGCTAGGGCCAACCATGGACTTTTGAAATCAAAAGATCGCGCAATCAGTCCTAGAATTTTATTTCCATTCTCAGAGGGTGAAATACACTGCTTGGATGATTTGAGGTCGTTACTGATAATTACGCCGAGATCTTTTTCACTATTCACTTTTGTTAACGAATTTCCAAATAACTTGTAAACGTACTTGCTGTTATTTTTACCTATGTGCATTACCTTGCATTTACTTGTGTTAAATTTCATTAGCCACTTTTCAGACCATTGCTGTAATTTATCTAAATCTTCTTGAATATTTAATTGGTTTAAGTGATCATTTGGCATTCCGCACAGTTTTGTATCATCAGCAAATTTGGAAACAGTATATTTTAGTCCATGGTCTATATCATTTATATATACTATGAATAGAAGTGGCCCAAGAACGGAACCCTGAGGAACTCGACTTGTAACATTTTTCCATCTAGAAGTTTTTCCTTCTAAAACAACTCTCTGTTTTCGACCATTCAACCAATTACTAGTCCAGCTTAATAGGCTACCACTTATTCCGTGTAAAGCTAATTTAGTAAGTAGTCTTTCGTGTGGGACGGTATCAAAAGCTTTTGCAAAGTCTAGATATACCAAATCTATATTGTTTCTTTTGTCATAACTCGAGATAACTGTGTTGTAGAATTCGAGTAAGTTAGTCACGAAAGAACGTTTCCGTCTGAAACCATGCTGGCTATCATTTATCAAACGATTACTTTGTAAATGATGTTCGATAGTATCTCTGATGATAGTTTCCATTATTTTTCCTACGATTGAAGTCAAACTTATAGGCCTATAGTTATTTGTCTTCTTTTTGTAACCTTTTTTGAATATGGGAGTAACGTTAGCTAGCTTCCATTCTTTTGGGACATCTCCGGATGTGATGGATTACTTGAAAATAATTTCTAATGGAACAACAATCTCATTTTTCATTTCCTTTAAGATTCTTGGATGCCAACCGTCAGGGCCTGGTATTTCATTAACTTTGAGTTTATCTATACACCTTTTAATTTTTTCTTTTGTTATATTTACCGTAGTAAGTTTACCCTAGAATTTTCACAGGTTTCAGTTTGGAGTTCACTTTGAGGTGTTTCGTTTACGAATACAGAACTTCGTCTATCTCTTCTTTCTTGTAGCTGTTGTTGGAAAGGAGTTGAGAGATTCTTTTCAATTCAGCGTTGGTAGCAGTTCATGTAGAGCAGTGTGTGAACGCACGCTTGACAAAAGAATTGATCACACTGCGTCAATAT
Source organism: Oratosquilla oratoria (assembly GCF_046742065.1). Classification (NCBI taxonomy): domain Eukaryota; kingdom Metazoa; phylum Arthropoda; class Malacostraca; order Stomatopoda; family Squillidae; genus Oratosquilla; species Oratosquilla oratoria. The sequence continues at coordinate 19,206,104 of NC_134813.1, forward strand.
CTCTCAGGACATTCGCTGGCGCCATTAAACAAAATCCTAAATTGGTCGGTTTGACGTACACCTCCGTGGAAAAAAAATATTTCTGCCTCTATGTACAACGGTGTCGAGGAAGGGGTGGGCGGCCCGGGGACTCTTGGGGGACGAGGGGGGGGGGACGTGTCGGGTGGTGCGGAGGGTGGCGCCCCGGGGGGTCGGCGGGCCTCTCGGCGGCCTCCGTGCCCCCGACCGTCGTGGCCCTCTAGCACCTTTCGGTTTGCCTTTTCGGGCGGGTCCGTGAGCCCACCTTCCTCCCGGAGCCGCTCACGTAGACCCAACAGGATGTCCCGCTCGAGAAAGAGTTCTATCTCTCCCAAGAGGCCTAGGACGCTCAGCTCGTCCACACCCTCCACATCACGGTCACGGCACCACCCTCCTTCCGGGTTTCTTAAGCCGATAAAAACAATTTAAGCGGCACGAGCCGCGACAAAGAAATATTTTACCATGTTAAAATTGATTTTAACGCTCACTGTGACTCAGGTCGAAATGGACACGACTTTTCCTATTCAACTTAAGCTAATCTATAGTCATGATGGTCAAGAATTTTACCATGTTAAAATTAATTTCAACGCTCACTGTGACTCAGGTCGAAACGAACATGACTTTTCCTATTCAACTTAAGCTAATCTACAGTCATGATGGTCGAGAATTTTACCATATTATAATTAATTTTAACTCTCACTGTGACTCAGGTCGAAATGGACATGACTTTTCCTATTCAACTTAAGCTAATCTATAGTCATGATGGTTAAGAATTTTACCATGTTAAAACTAATTTCAACGCCCACTGTGACTCAGGTCGACATGAACATGACTTTTTCTATTCAACTTAAGCTAATCTACAGTCATGATGGTCGAGAATTTTACCATGTTAAAATTAATTTCGACGCTCACTGTGACTCAGGTCGAAATGAATATGACTTTCCCTATTCAACTTAATTTAATCTACAGTCATGATGGTCGAGAATTTTACCATGTTTAATTAATTTCAAAGCTCACTGTGACTCTGGACGAAGTGAAAATGACTTTTCCTATTCAACTTAAGCTAATCTACAGTCATGATGGTCGAGAATTTTACCATGTTAAAATTAATTTAAATGCTCACTGTGACTCAGGTCGAAATGAAGATGACTTTTCCTATTCAACTTAAGCTAATCTACAGTCATGACGGTCGAGAATTTTACCATGTTAAAATTAATTTCGACGCCCACTGTGACTCAGGTCGAAATGGACATGACTTTTACTAGTCAACTTAAACTAATCTATGGTCATGATGGTTAAGAACTTTACCATGTTAAAATTAATTTCAACGCCCACTGTGACTCAGGTCGACATAAACATGACTTTTCCTATTCAACTTAAGCTAATCTACAGTCATGATGGTCGAGAATTTTATCATGTTAAAATTAATTTCGACGCTCATTGTGACTCAGGTCGAAATGAACATGACTTTTCCTATTCAACTTAAGCTAATCTACAGTCATGATGGTCGAGAATTTTACCATGTTAAAATTAATTTTAACTCTCACTGCGACTCAGGTCGAAATGAACATGACTTTTCCTATTCAACTTAAGCTAATCTACAGTCATGATGGTCGAGAATTTTTCCACGTTAAAATTAATTTCAACGATCATTTTGACTCAGGTCGAAATGGACATGACTTTTCCTATTCAACTTAAGCTAATCTATAGTTATGATGGTCAAGAATTGTACCATGTTAAAATTAATTTCAACGCCCACTGTGACTTAGGTCGATATGAACATGACTTTTCATATTCAACTTAAGCTAATCTACAGTCATAATGGTCGAGAATTTTACCATGTTTAATTAATTTCAAAGCTCACTGTGACTCTGGACGAAGTGAACATGACTTTTCCTATTAAACTTGAGCTAATCTACAGTCATGATGGTCGAGAATTTTACTATGTTACAATTAATTTCAACGCTCACTCTGACTCAGGTCGAAATGAAGATGACTTTTCCTATTTAACTTAAGCTAATCTACAGTCATGATGGTCGAGAATTTTACCATGTTAAAATTTATTTCGACGCCCACTGTGACTCAGGTCCAAATGGACATGACTTTTCCTATTCAACTTAAGCTAATCTATAGTCATGATGGTTAAGAATTTTACCATGTTAAAACTAATTTCAACGCCCACTGTGACTCAGATCGACATGAACATGACTTTTCCTATTCAACTTAAGGTAATCAACAGTCATGATGGTCGAGAATTTTACCATGTTAAAATTAATTTCGACGCCCACTGTGACTCAGGTCGAAATGAACATGACTTTCCCTATTCAACTTAAGCTAATCTACAGTCATGATGGTCGAGAATTTTACCATGTTAAAATTAATTTCAACGCTCACTGTGACTCAGGTCGAAATGAAGATGACTTTTCCTATTCAACTTAAGCTAATCTATAGTCATGATGGGCGAGAAATTTACCATGTTAAAGTTAATTTCAACGCTCACTGTGACTCAGGTCGAAATGAAGATGACTTTTCCTATTCAACTTAAGCTAATCTATAGTCATGATGGTTAAGAATTTTACCATGTTGAAACTAATTTCAACCCCACTGTGACTGAGGTCGACATGAAATTGACATTTCATATTCAACTTAAGGTAATCTACAGTCATGATGGTCGAGAATTTTAGCATGTTAAAATTAATTTCGACGCTCACTGTGACTCAGGTCAAAATGAACATGACTTTCCCTATTCAACTTAAGCTAATCTACAGTCATGATGGTCGAGAACTTTACCATGTTTAATCAATTTCAAAGCTCACTGTGACTCTGGACGAAGTGAAGATGACATTTCCTATTCAACTTAAGCTAATCTACAGTCATGGTGGTCGAGAATTTTACCATGTTAAAATTAATTTTAACTCTCACTGCGACTCAGGTCGAAATGAACATGAATTTTCCTATTCAACTTAAGCTAATCTACAGTCATGATGGTCGAGAATTTTACCACGTTAAAATTAATTTCAACGCTCACTGTGACTCAGTTCGAAATGGACATGACTTTTCCTATTCAACTTAAGCTAATCTATAGTCATGATGGTTAAAAATTTTACCATGTTAAAATTAATTTCAACGCCCACTGTGACTCAGGTCGACATGAACATGACTTTTGCTTTTCAACTTAATTTTTTTTACCATGTTAAAATTAATTTCGACGCTCACTGTGACTCAGGTCGAAATGAACATGACTTTCCCTATTCAACTTAAGCTAATCTACAGTCATGATGGTCGAGAATTTTACCATGTTTAATTAATTTCAAAGCTCACTGTGACTCTGGAGGAAGTGAACATGACATTTCCTATTCAACTTAAGCTAATCTACAGTCATGATGGTCGAGAATTTTACCATGTTAAAATTAATTTCAACGCTCACTGTGACTCAGGTCGAAATGAAGATGACTTTTCCTATTCAACTTAAGCTAATCTACAGTCATGATGGTCGAGAATTTTACCATGTTAAAATTAATTTCGACGCTCACTGTGACTCAGGTCGAAATGAACATGACTTTCCCTATTCAACTTAATCTAATCTACAGTCATGATGGTCGAGAATTTTACCATGTTTAATTAATTTCAAAGCTCACTGTGACTCTGGACGAAGTGAACATGACTTTTCCTATTCAACTTATGCTAATCTACAGTCATGATGGTCGAGAATTTTACCATGTTAAAATTAATTTCAACGCTCACTGTGACTCAGGTCGAAATGAACATGACTTTTCCTATTCAACTTAAGCTAATCTACAGTCATGATAGTCGATAATTTTACAATATTAAAAATAATTTTAACTCTCACTGTGACTCAGGTCGAAATGAACATGACTGTTCTTATTCAACTTAAGCTAATCTATAGTCATGATGGTTAAGAATTTTACCATGTTGAAACTAATTTCAACGCCCACTGTGACTCTGGACGAAGTGAACATGACTTTTCCTATTCAACTTAAGCTAATCTACAGTCATGATGGTCGAGAATTTTACCATGTTACAATTAATTTCAACGCTCACTCTGACTCAGGTCGAAATGAAGATGACTTTTCCTATTTAACTTAAGCTAATCTACAGTCATGATGGTCGAGAATTTTACCATGTTAAAATTGATTTCAACGCTCACTGTGACTCAGGTCAAAATGGACATGACTTTTCCTATTGAACTTAAGCTAATCTACAGTCATGATGTTCGAGAATTTTACCATGTTAAAATAAATTTCGACGCTCACTGTGACTCAGGTCGACATAAACATGATTTCCTATTGAACTTAAGCTAATCTACAGTCATGATGTTCGAGAATTTTACCATTTTGAAATTAATTTCGATGCTCACTGTGACTCAGGTCGAAATGAACATGACTTTCCCTATTCAACTTAAGCTAATCTATAGTCATGATGGTCGAGAATTTTACCACGTTTAATTAATTTCAAAGCTCACTGTTTATCTGGACGAAGTGAACATGACTTTTCTTATTCAACTTGAGCTAATCTACAGTCATGGTAGTCGAGAATTTTACCATGTTAAAAATAATTTCAACACTCACTGTGACTCAGGTCAAAATGAACATGATTTTTCCAATTGAACTTAAGCTACTACAGTCATGATGGTCGAGAATTTTACCATGTTAAAATAATTTCAACGCTCACTGTGACTCAGGTCAAAATGAACATGACTTTTCCAATTGAACTTAAGCTAATCTACAGTCATGATGGTCGATAATTTTACCATGTTAAAATTACTTTCGACGCCCACTGTGACTCAGGTCCAAATGGACATGACTTTTCCTATTCAACTTAAGCTAATCTATAGTCATGATGGTTAAGAATTTTACCGTGTTAAAACTAATTTCAACGCCCACTGTGACTCAGGTCCACATGAAAATGACATTTCCTATTCAACATAAGTTAATCTTCAGTCATGATGGTCGAGAATTTTATCATGTTAAAATTAATTTCGACGCTCACTGTGACTCAGGTCGAAATGAACATGAATTTTCCTATTCAACATAAGCTAATCTACAGTCATGATGGTCGAGAATTTTACCATGTTTAATTAATTTCAAAGCTCACTGTGACTCAGGTCGAAATGAACATGACTTTTCCTATTCAACTTATGCTAATCTACAGTCATGATGGTCGATAATTTTACCATGTTAAAATTGATTCAAACGCTCACTGTTACTCAGGTCGAAATAAAATTGACTTTTCCTATTCAACTTAAGCTAATCTACAGTCATGATGGTCGAGAATTTTACCATGTTAAAACTAATTTCAACGCTCACTATGACTGAGGATGAAATGAACATGACTTTTCCTATTCAACTTAAGCTAATCTACAGTCATGATGGTTAAAAATTTTACCATTTTAAAACTAATTTCAACGCCCACTGTGACTCAGATCGACATGAATATGACTTTTCATATTCAACTTAAGCTAATCTGCAGTCATGATGGTCGAGAATTTTATCATGTTAAAATTAATTTCGACGCTCACTGTGACTCAGGTCGAAATGGATATGACTTTTCCTATTCAACTTAAGCTAATCTACAGTCACGATGGTTAAGAATTTTATCATGTTTAATTAATTTCAACGCCCACTGTGACTCAGGTCGAAATGAAGATGACTTTTCCCATTGAGCTTAAGCTAATCTACAGTCATGATGGTCGAGAATTTTACCATGTTAAAATTAATTTCAACGCTCACTGTGATTCAGGTCGAAACGAACATGACTTTTCCTATTCAACTTAAGCTAACCTACAGTCATGATGGTCGAGAATTTTTACCATACTAAAATTAATTTTAACTCTCACTGTGACTCAGGTCGAAATGGACATGACTTTTCCTATTCAACTTAAGCTAATCTATAGTTATGATGGTTAAGAATTTACCATGTTAAAACTAATTTCAACGCCCACTGTGACTGAGGTCGACATGAACATGACTTTTCCTATTCAACTTAATTTAATCTACAGTCATGATGGTCGAGAATTTTATCATGTTAAAATTAATTTCGACGCTCATTATGACTCAGGTCGAAATGAATATGACTTTTCCTATTCAACTTAATTTAATCTACAGTCATGATGGTCGAGAATTTTACCATGTTAAAATTTATTTCAACGCTCACTGTGACTCAGTGATGTCACGGTATGATAAGATGACGTCATTAGGTGATAAAATGACGTCACGATGTAGTCCTATGACGTCAGTTTGTGTCCCTGTGACGTCACGAGGCGATCCCATGACGTCATGATTAAATCCGGTGACGTCACAGTATAATCACATGATGTCACTAGGTATTAAACGTATGGAAGTCCGCTTGTGGGTGATGAGACGTCATAAACTGCCATAGCACACTATTGGATGAGGACGCTCGCCACGGGCTTCGAGGACTTCCCGCGGGAAGACTTGGGGTGAGTTGGATACATACCGAGGGTCCAGGCCCGTCTTAGCGGGAGACGCTCAGGGAACGTCTTCATCCAGGACGAAGCCTCTTGACTAACGCCCACGGACGAGGTCGCTCGGAAACGAACTCGGCCTCGCATACTCCCTTTCGGTCTCTCGCTTACCCCGAGGATCTTCACGAAACTAGTGAGAGTAGTAGGCGTACGCTGGACGGAAGCAAGCGTCTCCACACTCATGTACCTAGACGGCTAGTTGATGCATTTGCCCACCGGGGAGGGTGCATCGGCCGACATCTCGGTGGCTCTGAGAGTGTTGGCGGACGTGGAGTTCGGGGTGGACTGGGACGGGTCTGCCCTCGCTCCCACACAGAGACTTTATTGGCTCAGGATTGAGTGGGACACAGTCAGCGCTCTTCGGGTGCTCCCCTGCGCCAAGAGAGCGTGCTCCTCTCACACGTTCTCCCTCCTTCGGTGGCGGGGGGGGGGTTGCCTCAACTTCGCGACCCCGGCCCTTCCACTGAGCCGCTTGGGGCGCCGACGGCTGGTACGGGAGGTCGATAGGAGCATACTGCTTCTCCCGCGTGACCTGCCTGGGCCGATACCCTCAGCACTCCACAGCTTGTTGCGTCCCTGGCTTCGGTCGGGGGCCCTACGCCGGTCGCTCTATCCAGGTTTCAGGAGACCTACGTGGTGTGGCAACTACGCCCACAAGTGTTAGAGTCGCTCTCCCTCCGCTACGGCACCCTAGAGGTGGACCTATTTGCCTCCCCAAACACGACCCAGCTCCCCCTCTACCTCACCTGCATCCAAAGGACACGCACAGGAGGCCCAGACGCCTTCACGGAGGACTGGAACAGCTGGAAGTACGTATTCATTTTCCTCCTCCAGCGACACTGGTCCTCCTGAAGGTGATGCAGACCCTCAGGTCCTTCAAGGGTCAGGTCCTCCTGATAGCTCCCTACTGGCCAACCCAGCCGTGGTTCGGGGAGCTAATGAGATGGGGCCCTTCTCCCCATCTACTGGGGTCAGCCTGCCTAGCCAATAGCCTTACCGCGCCTCTCCAAGCGTCACTCCAACTTGATACTTGGAGTTTCTACGGGGAGCTCTCATCCAACTCTTCTCTACAGAGGCAGCAGACAAGATGCTCAGAGCTCACATTCCGTCCTCGGTGCGGCAGTGTGGGTCCTGCTGACGGAGATTCCGGAACTGCCTTCGGAGACACGCGATGGTGACCATCTCCACCAGCACGGTTCCTGACTTCCTGACTTGGCTGGCTACCTCCACCAACAGGGCACCGGCGACTATCTTGCCTCACTATACAGCCCTCACGGATCCGCTACGCTTTGGCATGAACATCCGAGTGCCACAGAGGGCGCGAACCCTCCTAATGAAGGGGATCAGCGCCTCGAGAGAGCCGAGACATCAACCGGTCTTGGCCTGGTCCTTGCATCGTGTTCTGCAGTACCTGGCATTCGAAAGGGCCATTATGGAGGAAGAACACTTCCCTCAACGTGTCGTCTTTCTGTTCACCTTGACTACGGACTACAGGGCTTCACAGCTGGCGGCAATCACCCGCCACCCGTCCTTCTCCAAACTGGAGGAGGACAGCTCGGCCCTAACCCTCTCTCCATCACCAACATTCCTGGCCAGGAACGGCCGAGCGGACGACATGATTGGCCCTCTCAGAATACAATCCTTCCGGGAGGGAGGACGCCCACATCCGCTGCGCCCGGTCCGTGCGTTCGAAGACTACGTGGAGCACACGGAAGAGATTTCTGAGGATCACATTTTCTACAACTCGAAATTTAGGATTCCCCTGACCCCGAGGTCCCGGGCGCACCTGCTTTTCCGCTTTTTGGAGAGAGCCGACCCGGGCCATGCCCCGCACGCCCACAGCATCAGGGACTTCGTGGCATCGCTGGCGTTTCTCCGCACCCACTCTGTGGAGCGGGTGCGGGACCTAGGGGCTGGACATCGACGACTCCCTTGGGGACACGGTGTCTCTACCACTCGGTCGCCCCTGTCCCATGTGTCGCCATGGAAACGGCTCCACCCCTCTCATCTCATGAAAAAAAGGGAGTGTAGGGGGCAAAGGACGACCGAGGAGTGGGGAGGGGCCAAGAACCGCTGAACAGGATACAAATTTCGTATGATTTACGCATTGTGTGAACAGTGCAATGTTGTGCATGTCACATTCTTCGGTGTGGGTACTTGACGTTTATTTTCTCCCCTCTACTGAGTGATAAAATGAATAAGTCTCCCATAGGAAAGACACACGTAATAACGGTTTGAATCAGGCTTGACCTCTCCTCCCACCTGTCCTCGTCTCATGCATAGCTTCGCTGTGCAGGTTTCTTTCAGCCGATAATATTTCTTTGTCGCGGCTCGTGCCGCTTAAATTGTTCTTATCGGCTTAAGAAACCTGCACAGATTTAGGGTCCCTCCCTCCTCCCACAGGCGAAGCCTTCATTTCTCATTGAAGTGACGACTCAAGGGAGCCGGTTAAGAAGGGAGGGGATAGGGAGGGGGAGGTGGGGTCGACAATGCGCATGCCTGCACAGAGCCGGGAATTTTAAATTTCCGATGATTTTGGCGGAAAATTCCAAACCACACTCAACCTTCGGGAAGTGGCCATATGACCAGGAGTGTGGTATGGGATTATCGCTATAGCTTCGCTGTGCAGGTTTCTTAAGCCGATAAGAACAATTTAAGCGGCACGAGCCGCGACAAAGAAATATTATTGTCATTAGTATATGCTCTCTCTATGCTTACATAACTCTTCGTAATAATTTCTGTACAAATCCATTTTCATGCCTTTTGTATGTTGTCCATGAACTGAATATATACAGCTGAAATTAACCGAAAATTATCCTTGAATATACCAAAAACTGCACAAAAAATGTAAGTTCCTTGTCCACTAGCTTCAATCATACTTGTTGCATCGAAGTCCAATTCCTTAGGGACTTCCTCCTTGGCTGCCGCGTTTGTTGTGTGGAGGACAAGTGCCCGGTAGGAGGAGGAGTTGAAAAGTAAATAGTGTGCTAGAATATCTGTTCTTCTTTATGTCGGGTACATTTTAATTCCTTCACAGGATTTTTTTTCGGGTTTGGGGGAATTTCATCGCACTGAAAGGCATTTAAGATTATGGCAGTCACACTTAGTTGTAAAAGGGTACACTGTTCAATGTCTTCCTGGTAACCTCAGGTGGTATGGTTCCGCTGAACCCCGACTAGAATAATAAAAAAAAAGCATGAGAGTGACCAGAATCAACTGTTAAATCGACATATTTTTTGCTGCTAAGGTCCATAAGGTCCCCTGGCTTGAGCCAGAATGAACCCCAATTCCCGTCAGTCTTAAGGGGATGGAGGTACGGTGCCGTACCAAAGGGATCACTTAATTCTAATGAAAATAACTCAACACACCATTCATACTATTTCTTTCATGGTACTTTTCTTTCTGTGGCATTCATGGAATAGTATTTTTCCTTAGACTCCTGTAGGGGAAATCGAAACAACTAACATTTAGTATATGTTAAAGAATGAATGGGGAGATGTACAAGATAAACTGTATAAAACGTACACACACACAAACACACACACACACACACACACACACACACACACACACACACACACACACACACACACACACACACACACACACACACACACACACACACACACACACACACACACACACACACACACACACACACACACACACACACACACACACATACACACACACACACACACACACACACACACACACACACACACACACACACACACACACACACACACACACACACACACACACACACACACACACACACACACACACACTTCAACGAATGGACGGCTTAGAAGACGTTCTGAAGAAAATTGAAGTTTGTGGATCCCAACGCAAAGAGAAGTGCCTATTGTTTTTACAGGGTGGGGGGGGGAAATTGCTCGTGGAGTAGTAGGAAAGTAGGGAAAGAGGAAAGGGGGAGGGATTACTGAGGGAAATGGAAGGAAATGAGGAAGGAGTAGACTTGGCCCAGGCAGACAGGCGAAAGGTAAACAAAAGGCCTCCCGACGACGACGAAATGTCTAATAAAAATGTAAAGATTAGAAGTATAGATAAGAGCAATACAGTAGAAAGTGATGAGAATATTTTCAAGGGATTTAAAGAGGGTGGGGGGGACACAAACCCCCCCCCGACTGACAAGACTAGAGGAGAAGGTTGATAAGGTGATCGAGGACTTGGAGAGTAGGTTAGGTCATATGAACACCATTTTACAAAGGGTTGAAAGATTGGAAGAACTAGAAAAAGCGAATAAAAACTTAACTGATGAAATAGAAGACCTAAAAAGACAGTTAAGAGAAGTAAAGGTGGAGAATGAGGAATTGAAGAAAAATAGTAAAGAAAACAGAGAGACAATAGCTAAAGAAACTAAGAATTGGAAAACAACCCAAGAAGGAAATAAGGTTTCATTCACTGACATAGTCAAACAGCAATTGAAAGAACATACTGAAGACTCAATTATTAAAGTGATGAGACAAAAGGAGAATATAGTAAGAGATTTAGCAGACAAGAAGAAATGTATAATTATATTAGGAATGGAAGAGAAACACAACACAGATAGAACCACAAGAATCAAAGAGGAAAATGAAAAAGTAAGCCAATTACTAGAATCAGTTCAGGAAGATGAACCAGAAATTATGAAACAAATCGAAGAGAAATTTAGACTCGGAAAGTATAGCACAGACAAGACCAGACCTATTAAGATTAAATTCAAGTCACAAACAACGGCAGAGAATATCTTATCCAAAACAGGGAAACTAGCAACAAGTGAACAATATAAAAAGATATGGATAAAAAGGGAAATGAATAAAGAGGAAAGAGAGGAAGAAAAGCAGAAAAGACTGGAAGCTAAGGCAAAAAACGAGAACAGAACGGAGTCAGAGAAAGAGAGATTCTATTGGAGAGTAGTGAACATGAAACTAAGGAAGTTCGACATACAAAAGAAAAACATAAGGGAAACAGAGAACACAATGGAAGTGGCAGAAAACTAAGAGTGTCTTACACAAATATAGATGGATTAATAACAGGATTGAATGAGCTGAATGATTATTTGAAGGAAAAAGAACCGGACATAATGGGAATTGTAGAAACAAAATTAAAAGGCCCACTACCACCCAACAGTGTAGGACATGATGCATACAATTATTGGATTAGAAACAGAGAGAAAAAGCAAGGGGGTGGAGTTATGTTCCTGACTAAGAAGGATATACTCGTAAACGTGAAAGGTGTCATATATGGAAAGAATACAGTAGAGATGATTATGATAGAGGTGGAAGACAGAGATAAGAAGAGCAGAACATTTGTGATAAATTATGTGCCTCCAAAAACAGCCTCATGGAAGGAGAGTGAACATAAAAGTATGTTAGAGGACACAAAGATAACATTAAATAAAATAATGGAAGATGGAGGAAGAATAGTTATGATGGGCGACTTTAATTGCAAAGAAATCTGCTGGGAAGAAATGACAGTAAAGGGTGGAGACGACTCATGGAGAAACGCTCTACTTGAGATGATTATTGACCACACAATGACACAATGGATACAGGAGAACACTAGGTATAGAAATGAAGAAGAACCATCGAGACTAGACTTATTAATTACATCTGAACCTAGAATAGTGGACAAGATTGAATATAAAACACCAATAGGTAAAAGTGACCACATATTGATTGAACTGGAACTTAATGAAGAAAAATATATCCAAAGAAATGAACAATATAGAAAAGGAAGAATGATGTATGAAAAAACAAACTTTGATAAAATAAGAGAATTCTTTCAACAAGAAAACTGGGAAGAAATATATAAAGAAGAAACATCAGTGGAAAAGAAATGGAATATTTTGACAAAAATTTACAAAAAAGGAGTGAAAAAGTATGTCCCAAGACAAAAACAAGAAAAAGAATATGTAAAATGCTAGTACAACAAAAGTTGTAGGGAGTTAAAAGACAAAAGAGACAAAGCCTGGACCAGATGGAAAAAAGACAGAAGACCTGAAAAATGGAAAATATATACCGGTTATAGAAATGAATATGTACAAACGTGCAGAGAGGAAAAGAGAAAATATGAAAAAGACGTCATAGAAAAATGT